>NC_139995.1:27011709-27415690 GCF_964263955.1 Coregonus lavaretus
AGAATGGGAGTGGCATGAAAGCTCCAGAGGTAGAGAGAGAATGTGGGGCAGAAAGGGAGGCTGAGTGAGAGGGAAAGAGAGGGAAAACATTAATTCAGCCTAATCTGATACTGGGGACATTCCCAGGCCTGAATGGAGCTCGTTGTTCGCTATTTATTGAACAAGTAAAAGAATCCCTGATTATTTTCATTTCTACCACCCTCCCAGTCTCTCCTCCTTCCCCTTTCACTCTTCTGTTATTCATCTATGGAGCCCAGCAGTGGCCAGAGGGGGCTGTGCTGCTGCCAAGCCCAGGCCAGGGCCCAACTGTGGGGAGAGGAGGTGAACAGGCTCCCTGCTCTTTCTCGCCATGGTTCTGCAATGCTAAAAAAAAAACAGACCTACAGGCCAAACACTACATCTCCAACACTCCTTAAATTATGCTTTCATGTTTGATTTGCCTCTTGCTCTCTCACTTCCTCAAATACCTCTCTCTCTGCCAGAGAGCCACCCAGCAATTCTTGCAAGTGCAAGGCAGGCACTTCTACAGCCGAGGGAAGTGTGTGTGTGGGTGTGTGGTGGGGGTCGCGTTATCGACTGGAGGGGACCGGGTATTGCGTTATCTAGGTGTGGGGGGGGGGCTGTTCTAAGGGAGCCATAAGATCTCAGCATTTCAGCTCTACAGGGATTTATTAGACTGGGGAGTAATTAGCATCATAAAGACCTGGGAGAATAGGGCTTTGGATGGCCGATGTACGCCAGCCACACACTCTGGAGCATGTGTGTGTATGAGGAATCGGATTGCCCTGATTTAAGCCAAGAAAGAATGTTAAACGGCAAATATGGATCACCCCACAGCAGCACTGGACCTAATGAATCAGGAGATGGAGGAGAAGAGGGGGGAGAAGGAGGGTGGAGAGACCACCTACTGTACTGACTGGTGACCACTAATGAATGCCTGCACACACGCACACTGGGAAAGCTACACACACTCATTGACAACGCTGAAGACCACACTCGACACTCAGACATGCACGCACACCCACAACCTCAAGGTTTTCCAATATTCTGTGACCCACCCACCTACTATATAAACCAGACAACATTATTCATGACCCATTTTCTTTCCTGTGACCCAGCAGGAATGAGTCATGACATTGTAGGTCCCAACCCACTTAATGGGAACGTTGGATTACCACACTATCGACTGTGTAACTGTGTATGTGTGTGCTAAAATATCAAGTATAAAAGTACATACTCACGCAGATTTGGGAGGCGTGATGGATCAGAGTTTTGACAGAGGACAGACGGACCACACCATGTGCTGAGGAGAGGGGGGTGTTGAGGGTTGGCTTAGATCAATGGGAAGGTGGGGGAAACCACATGGCTCACAACTAAAGTGAACACTAGGCCCAATAATAACTGCAGACAAAACATTGGCCTCAACCCTAACTCATAACTCACAGGCATCTCAAAGTTTCACAAATACAAGTCCATTGACATTGATGGATGATTTGCACAAATACACACGCCCCAACCGTAATATTGGCTTTCCTAATACATTGTGGTTGTTGGCTATTATATACTGAGGCCTAGACAAATCAAAGATTGCAGGCCCTATTCAATCTTTCTTTCTGTCGCTCTGTTCCAATGTTCCTTTGTTGTTTTCAGATTAATTAATAATTATTGTAAATCTGTACCTGTGCTACTGTGTGTGTCTGTGTGTGTATGAAAGACGTGGAGAGAGAGCCATCGTGAAATTACTGCATACTCATTATCCTCCCTCCCTCCTTGTCCTATTTGAAGCCCCTCTTCATATGGGATAAACTGCCCTAATAAAAAGGTATTTAAAAATAGGTTAATTGCATTGCAGCTCTATTCCTGTGATTGTTATGGAGAATAATGAGATGAGAGCTGTGGGGAGAGGGGGAGGGAGGGACGAAGCGGTAGAAAGAGAGAGAGAGAGCGAGAGAGAGAGAGAGAGCGAGAGAGGAGCTAGACAATGTGTAGGGTCTCAACATGGAGTTTGGTGGTTCTCTGGCTCACCCTGTTGGACAAGAATAGGAACAGCAGTGTTAATGTCAGGTCCAACTTAATGCCCCCTCTCATTGAAGCCACGAAGTTCAAGGCCGAGCGTGGTACTGCAGGCATTGTTTGCAGAAAACAGGATCCCCCATTATAGTGAAGGGGAAAATGGCAATCTTCGTGTCAATAAATACACATTTTGAAGCAATCATGGTACCAATAATTTCTTCTATTACACAAGTTGTATGTCCTTGAACAGATTATTTTTCTAAAATACCACACAGAAGAAGTTAAGGATAATTTAGTAGCTAATGGCAGCCTGCAGTAACCCGGTCGGCCCTCAACTGGAGATACTCAATGAGAGGGAGCAGCACTGAGCTAGCCTGCAATGTCACTTCCTGGAGTAGCTCAAACTGTGCATGTTATGTCTATATAAATCTCCCACATGACGCCATCTTAACCGACTTCCTTGGCTTCAAATGCACTATTGACTCTTCACATAGGAATGAATGAAGTGATCGATGGCTTTCACCCTCCCTTTGGCAAATCTGACCAAAACTCTATCCTCCTGATTCCTGCTTACAAGCAAAAACTCAAACAGTAACTACCAGTGACACGCTCAATACGGAAGTGGTCAGATGAAGCGGATGCTAAGCTACAGAATTGTTTCGCTAGCACAGACTGAAACATGTTCCAGGATTCATCCGATAATATTGAGTTTACCACATCAGGCACTGGCTTTATTATTAAGTGCATCGACGACGACGTCCCCACAGTGACCGTACATACATATACCAACCAGAAGCCATGGATTACAGGCAACACCCGCACTGAGCTAAAGGTTAGAGCTGCAGCTTTCAAGGAGCGGGACACTAATTCGGACGCTTATAAGAAATCCCGCTACGGCCTTCAACGAGCCATCAAACAGGCAAAGCATCAATACAGGACTAAGATCGAATCCTACTACGCCGGCTCTGACACTCATTGGATGTGGCAGGGCTTGAAAACTATCATGGGTTACAAAAGGGAAACCCAGCCGTGAACTGCCCATTGATGTGAGCATACCAGATTAGCTAAATGCCTTCTATGCTCACTTTGAGGCAAGCAACACTGGACCATGCATGAAAAGCATCAGCATCAGCTGTTCCAGAAGACTGTGCGATCTCGCTCTCCGTAGCCGATGTGAGTACGACCTTTAAACAGGTTAACGTTCACAAGGCTGCAGAATTAGATGGATTACCAGGACGCATACTCAGAGCATGCGCTGACCAGCTGGCAAATGTCTTCACTGATATTTTCAAACTGTCCCTGAACCAGTCTGTAATACCAACATGTTTCAAGCAGACCACCATAGTCCCTGTGCCCAAGAATGCCAAAGTAACCTGTCTAAATGACTATCGCCCCGTAGCACTCACATCTGTAGCCATGAAATGCTTTGAAAGGCTGGTCATGGCTCACATCAACACCATCATCCCAGATACCCTGGACCCACTCCAATTCGCATCCCGCCCCAACAGATCCACAGATGACGCAATCTCTATTGCACTCCACATTACCCTCTCCTACCTGGACAAGAAGAACACCTACATGAGAATGCTGTTCATTGACTACAGCATTCAACACCATAGTGCCCTCAGAGCTCATCACTAAGCAGGACCCTGGGACTGAACACCTCCCTATGCAACTGGATCCTGGACTTCCTGACGGGCCGGCCCCAGGTGGTGAGGGTAAGCAACAACACATACGCCACGCTGGCCCTCAACACAGGGGCACATGCTTAGGTCCCTCCTGTACTCCCTGTTCACTCACGACTCCATGGCCGAGCACGACTCCAACACCATCATTAAGTTTGCTGACGATACAGCGGTGCTAGGTCTGATCACAGATGACGATGAGACAGCCTATAGGGAAAAGGTCAGTGAACTGGCAGTGTGGTGCCAGTACAACAACATCTCCCTCAACATCAGCAAGACAAAGGAGCTGATCGTGGACTACAGGAGCAGGAGGGCCGAGCACGCTCCATCCACATCGACGGGGCTGTAGTGGAGTGGGTCAAGCGCTTCAAGTTCCTCGGTGTCCACATACAGCAACACAGTCGTGAAGAAAGCACGACAACGCCTCTTTCCCCTCAGGAGGTTGAAAAGATTTGGCATGGGCCCTCAGATTCTTAAAAAATTCTACAACTGCACCTTCGAGAGCATCTTGACTGGCTGCATCCACGCTTGGTATGGCAACAGCTTGGCATCCGTCCGCAAGGCGCTACAGAGGGTATTGTGTACGGCCCAGTACATCACTGCGTCCGAGCTCCCTGCCATCCAGGATCTCTATACCAGGCGTGTTAGAGGAAGGCCCAGAAATGTGCCAAAGACTCCAGCTACCCAAGTCATATACTGTTCTCTCTGCTACTGCACGGCAAGCGGTAACGATGCACCAAGTCTAGAACCAACAGGACCCTGAACAGCTTCTACCCCCAAGCCATAAGATGCTAAATAGTTAACCAAATAGCTATCCAGACTATCTATCTGCATTGACCCTTTTCGCACTAACTCTTTTGACTCATCACATACACTACTGCTACGGTTTATTATTATGGTTGCCTAGCCACTTCAACCCTACCTATATGTACATACACTATATATACAAAAGTATGTGGACACCCCTTCAAATGAGTGGATTCGGTTATTTCAGCGACACCCATTGCTGACAGGTGTATAAAATCAAGCACACAGCCATGCAATCGCCATAGACAAATATTGGCAGTAGAATGGCCTTACTGAAGAGCTCAGTGACTTTCAACGTGGCACCGTCATAGTATGTCAACTTTCCAACAAGTCAGTTCATCAAATTTCTGCCCTGCTAGAGCTGCCCTGGTCAACTGTAAGTGCTGTTATTGTGAAGTGGAAACATCTAGGCGTAACAATGGCTCAGCCGCGAATTGGTAGGCCACACAAGCTCACAGAACGGGACCTCCGAGTGCTGAAGCGGTTGTCCTCGGTTGCAACACTCACTACCGAGTTCCAAACTGCTTCTGGAAGCATTCGTCAGCACAAAAACTGTTCATCGGGAGCTTCATGAAATGGGTTTCCATGGCCGAGCAGCCGCATACAAGCCTAAGATCACCATGCGCAATGCCAAGTGTTGGCTGGAGTGGTAAAGCTCGCCGCCATTGGACTCTGAAGCAGTGGAAACGTGTTCTCTGGAGTGATGAATCACACTTCACCATCTGGCAGGCTAGATCGCTTAGTTCCAATGAAGGGAGATCTTAACGCTACAGCATACAATGACATTCTAGACGATTCGGTTCTTCCAACTTTGTGGCAACAGTTTGGGGTCCTTTCCTGTTTCAGCATGATAATGACCCCGTGCAGAAAGCGAGGTCCATACAGAAATGGTTTGTCAAGATCGGTGTGGAATAACATAACTTGACTGGCCTGCACAGAGCCCTGACCTCAACTTCATCTAACTCCTTTGGGATGAATTGGAACGCTGACTGCGAGCCAGGCCTAATCGCCCAACATCAGTGCCCGACCTCACTAATGCTCATGGCTGAATGGAAGCAAGTCCCCGCAGCAATGTTCCAACATCTAGTGGAGAGCCTTCCGAGAAGAGTAGAGGCTGTTATAGCAGCAAAGGGGGGACCAACTCCATATTAATTTCAATGATTTTGAAATACGACGAGCAGGTGTCCACATACTTTTGGTCATGTAGTGTATCTACCTCAATTACCTCGTACCCCTGCACATCGACTTGGTACTGGTACCCCGTGTATATAGCCAAGTCATCGTTACTGTGTATTTATTCCTTGTGTTATTTTTTTTTCTATTATAATTTTCTTTCTCTCTGCATTGTTGGGAAGAGCCTGTAAGTAAGCATTTCAGTTGCTCTACACCTGTTGTTTACGAAGCATGTGACAAATAAAATGACAGTATGATTAAGTTGTCCCGAGAAACTGATCACACTGTGATACATGCACGCACCCACACACCACTCTTCACCTGCATGCATCAGGACACAATGAGTTTCTTCAGATGGCGTTAAGGTTTCCTTGATATTACTAAAGGTGTCCCCCAGGATTGATTTTGGGCCCTGTACTTTTTACTATGTATATACACAATATTGGTTTGTCTGTAAGAAATTGTAACCTCCACTTTTATGTGTATGATAATGTTTTGTATTCTTTTGCCACTTCTGTTGACAAGGCTCTTTCAGAATTACAATATGATTTTTTACTTTGCAGAAAGCCTTTGTTGAACTGAAATGGGTACTTAATGCAGGTAAAACTGAGTATGTGTTAGTTTCCAAAAAAAGCTTTAAAATGTATCTGATGATTTATGCATAATGTCCATTGGATGGACTGCACTATGCACTATTTTTGTTTATAAAGCCCTCTTGCACAAACCTACAGACATACAGTGGGGGAAAAAAGTATTTAGTCAGCCACCAATTGTGCAAGTGATCCCACTTAAAAAGATGAGAGAG
The DNA here is from genome assembly GCF_964263955.1 of Coregonus lavaretus. Taxonomy (NCBI): domain Eukaryota; kingdom Metazoa; phylum Chordata; class Actinopteri; order Salmoniformes; family Salmonidae; genus Coregonus; species Coregonus lavaretus. The sequence continues at coordinate 27,018,193 of NC_139995.1, forward strand.
GCCTGTAATTTTCATCATAGGTACACGTCAACTATGACAGACAAAATGAGATTTTTTTCCCCAGAAAATCACATTGTAGGATTTTTAATGAATTTATTTGCAAATTATGGTGGAAAATAAGTATTTGGTCAATAACAAAAGTTTCTCAATACTTTGTTATATACCCTTTGTTGGCAAGGACACAGGTCAAACGTTTTCTGTAAGTCTTCACACACGGTTGCTGGTATTTTGGCCCATTCCTCCATGCAGATCTCCTCTAGAGCAGTGATGTTTTGGGGCTGTTGCTGGGCAACACAGACTTTCAACTCCCTCCAAAGATTTTCTATGGGGTTGAGATCTGGAGACTGGCTAGGCCACTCCAGGACCTTGAAATGCTTATTACGAAGCCACTCCTTCGTTGCCCGGGTGGTGTGTTTGGGATCATTGTCATGCTGAAAGACCCAGCCACGTTTCATCTTCAATGCCCTTGCTGATGGAAGGAGGTTTTCACTCAAAATCTCACGACACATGGCCCCATTCATTCTTTCCTTTACACGGATCAGTCGTCCTGGTCCCTTTGCAGAAAAACAGCCTCAAAGCATGATGTTTCCACCCCCATGCTTCACAGTAGGTATGGTGTTCTTTGGATGCAACTCAGCATTCTTTGTCCTCCAAACACGACGAGTTGAGTTTTTACCAAAAAGTTATATTTTGGTTTCATCTGACCATATGATATTCTCCCAATCCTCTTCTGGATCATCCAAATGCACTCTAGCAAACTTCAGACGGGCCTGGACATGTACTGGCTTAAGCAGGGGGACACGTCTGACACTGCAGGATTTGAGTCCCTGGCGGCGTAGTGTGTTACTGATGGTAGGCTTTGTTACTTTGGTCCCAGCTCTCTGCAGGTCATTCACTAGGTCCCCCCGTGTGGTTCTGGGATTTTTGCTCACCGTTCTTGTGATCATTTTGACCCCACGGGGTGAGATCTTGCGTGGAGCCCCAGATCGAGGGAGATTATCAGTGGGTATGTCTTCCATTTCCTAATAATTGCTCCCACAGTTGATTTCTTCAAACCAAGCTGCTTACCTATTGCAGATTCAGTCTTCCCAGCCTGGTGCAGGTCTACAATTTTGTTTCTGGTGTCCTTTGACAGCTCTTTGGTCTTGGCCATAGTGGAGTTTGGAGTGTGACTGTTTGAGGTTGTGGACAGGTGTCTTTTATACTGATAACAAGTTCAAACAGGTGCCATTAATACAGGTAACGAGTGGAGGACAGAGGAGCCTCTTAAAGAAGAAGTTACAGGTCTGTGAGAGCCAGAAATATTGCTTGTTTGTAGGTGACCAAATACTTATTTTCCACCATAATTTGCAAATAAATTCATTAGAAATCCTACAATGTGATTTTCTTGATTTTTAATCTCATTTTGTCTGTCATAGTTGACATGTACCTATGATGAAAATTACAGGCCTCTCATCTTTTTAAGTGGGAGAACTTGCACAATTGGTGGCTGACTAAATACTTTTTTCCCCCCACTGTACGAGCTACCAGACCCGGTGTCAGAGATGGCTAACTCTGGAGATCCCTTTGGTCTCCTCTGAGTTAAGTAGACCTGCATTTCGTTTTTTGCACCTTACTTGTGGAATGTAATCTCCAGAACTCTTAAATGTGATGTTTGTATGATTGTGTACATGCAGGGCTCCCTTGTAAATGAGGCATTGGTGTCAAATGGGACTTCCCTGTTAAAATAACGAAAAAAATAAATATCTCACAAACACTAAAGAAACACTCAGAGCCACTGGGTGGATTTTGGTAAAACATTTTATATCCAAAGCAAAACCAGAATGCCAGTTTGCCCTGCCCAGTCGGCCAGAGTCAGTCCATACAGCGACATGGGGGGAGGGGGACAGTCACAGAGGGGACAACACGCCACATTATCTGCAGACAAGCTCTTTGGAGTGTCGGCTGGACAATAAAAACAAAAATAAAACAATCGATTACGAACATTGGAGCAGGATAAAGGCGAACTCTGGCAGACAGAGAGAGAGAAAGTCAAGTCTGTTCAAGGCTATGCCAACACTATGGCAACGGATCTCCTCGATGGTAGTTCTGAGTTCCATCAGAAGGTAGTCATCTCCATGGAAACCAAAGATGGGGTCAAATGAGGGACCATGAAAGAAAATACAGTTCTCTTGTGGTATTTGGGTTTGGCTTGGCACCAGTACTACAGGCCATCTTCACATTCACAAAAAGCGCAATTAAAACAGAATAAAATAAAATACAATCACCTCTCAACATAGTCTCTGGCTCCAATGTCTATAGGTTAAAAAAGAGAAAAACATCCCAATCAATATAAAAATGACATCATACTATAAATGTACATGTTTTTCTCAGCCTGGTGAAATTTGAACAGTTCTTTACACAAAGAGAAGTATAGAATATGTCTCCCCACTGGTCTTACACTGTCACGCTGGTGGCTTAAATACTTTCATATTTAAATGGCTGTTAGAGGAAAAAGGTACTTTCGGATTAAAATAAAATAGACAAATACAAATAAAATACATTTAAGTGGCTTAGTGGCATAAAACATATGAAATAAAACTAATTTCATAAATTCTTTCATATACAAAGTCAGGAAAATAATATAGGTTCCAGTGCTTTGGGAGATAAAATAAAACAACAAACTATAATAAAGAATACAAACCAATACCTTTTAAATCATCATCATGTTTCTTCCTTTTTTCTGTACTGATCATAAGCCATATCAAATAAAATCATTGCCCCTAGTCCCTCACCCAAATCTGGAATTAATTGTTTACCTGTTAGTTTATTTATGTATTGTACGGCCGTAGTTTGGTTTCTACAGGGTTGGTTTGGTTCGTACCTGGTGAGTGTGTGTAGTTTTATCTGGCTGACCCAAAGCTGGCAGTTCTACAAGAACAAACCGGGTGAGGTACTGAAGTCACACTCAAAGTGTTGATTTGAACACAGCCTCAAGGCACACTGCTGTGTGTGTGTTTTAGGTTGGTGCTGTGTTTTTACAGTGTAGACTACGACACTACTGACCAATCTATATGACTGCTCCTCTCTCTCCTAACTATAGTTGATGATCCCTGTTGTAGTATAGATTCAGCTGCGGGCCAATTTTTTCTTGAGCGGATGGTCAGGGGGCCAGAACATAAATACAAATAATTTGTAGAATGCAAATTGACTGCAAGAAGCCCAAACAGATATCAAAACATAATCATTTCAAACCTTGCTTACATTTGTATACGATCACATCTCTCTATTATGCGTGGGAATACTTTTATGCGTGGGAATACATTTATTTTAGTAACCCTAAAATCACTTGGAGCTGTTTTTCTGGTGTTTTTACAGTCTTTTATGTAAACAATAACAATATTTTTGCTCAGAAAACTTGGGGGGCCAAATAAAATCACCCATGGGAAAAATTCATCCCGCAGGCCACCAGTTGGGGAACCCTGCACTACAACATACTAAAACACAACCCACTCCTTCCCTTTCCACACTCTCCATCTAACCCAGAGAGAGCGGGGCTTCAGGTGGCTAACACAAGGCACGTTGGCAGGTTTGGGTCTGGGCTACAGAAGATCCTGAGTCGCTACATAGAACCCTGTGACATTACTTACACTGTGGAGCTACATTTCAACCTAAGTCGCTACATAACCCCTTCCATCGCTACACTATCTCACAATGCAGGGCCAATCCATCTCTCCTCAACATTCACACAGGGGTCAGAGGTCATGGAGTAGACTTGGCAGTACACTAAAGGCTAAAGTTCATAGGTCACACAGGAGATGGCAGTACCATAGAGGTCATGGCATTGTGTTTTACACAGGAAGGGGTCTAGGTGTGTGTGTGTGTGTGTGTGTGTGTTAAACTGTGTCTTAAACCTTTGGCAGTGCCTCACATATTTCCCTTCAAATAACAGGGGCCCTTCCGTGTTAGAGTGAACAAGAAGCTATCTGTGCTGTGTGTGAGTGTTCGTGTGTAGATTGTGTGTCATTCAGAGGTGCTCTGATATTTACAGTGGTAGGGAAAAACTATTTCAATCCGAAATATGGATTGGATTTCTCATATTGCTGTTGAATGTGTATCTATGTGAGTGTTAAGGGTGTGCATCCATGAGAATTTTGAGTGTGTGTGTGTAAGTGTGTCTCAGTGTGTGTACAGTATCTATGCGAGTGCTTACAGTGTATGTGAGGGCGTTTGGAGTGCAAATGTATGCTAGCAGGGTTGTTGAACAGAGCAAAAGCATATCACAGTATATCAGTGCTCTGGGTGTATGTCCAGTGGGTGTTCTGTACGTACCATATATGTGTGTGTGTGTGTGTGTGTGTGTGTGTGTGTGTGTGTGTGCGCATGGTGCGTGTGCGTACACTCCCTCTACAATATATCTGTGTCCTCTATGCTGAAGCTGGATCTGCGGCTGGAGTCGACCGAGGCCTCAGGGGACATGGCAGAGAGCAGAGGGTCTCCACCCAGAGGAGACAGGGGCTCATCCATCATCAGGAAGCCCAGCTCGCCTCTCCTTCCCTGGGTACCCAGAAGGCCGAGCTCCCCTAGCCCTGACAGGCTCTCCGGGTAGCCAGGCACCCCGTCACACAAGTCCAGCGACTGGGCAAAGTCAAAGGGCTGGGAGCTGCCCACGGCTGGGTACTGGAGGGGTAGCTGGGGCTGGAGGTGAGGGGGGAGAGGGGGCAGCTGCCTGGGCTGGCCCTGCTGGGGCTGGAGGTGGTGGGACTGAGGGTGGTGGAGGTGTTGTTGGCCCTGGGCATGAGCCTGGTGCTGGGCCTGCTGCTGCTGCTGCTGCTGTTGGTGGAGCTTCTCCTCAGGGCTGGTCTCCTGTTTGACGTAGGAACCCATCAGGTCCCCAGAACCCATCCCAGAGGGAGAGGAGCTGGGGAGGCCGTGCAGACGAGCCTGCATCTCCAACTCCTACAGAAACAGAGAGGGGGGAGAGAGAGGGAGGGGAAAGAGAGGGAGAGATGATTAAATACAGCTGACTGCATGGCACGGCATTCTAGAGCTCATACTGTACATGCTCTTTACCTGAATGTGTGTATGCGTGTGACCGAGTGTGTTGCATGAATGAATGAATGAATGAATGTGTGTGTTACCTGAATGCGCAGCCACAGTTGTTTGTTGGCCATCTCCATCCTCTTGAAGTTGTTCTCTACCTCTCTGGTCCTCTGCATGTCCTTCTGCATCCGCTTGATGTACTCTACGGATGCCCTCAGAATAGTGCCCTTATTCCAGCGCACGTCCCTGTAGAACATTACAGAAGAACACCTTTCCCAGTGAGCACAAGATGTTGAAAATACGTCTTTTCAATCTCCTCAACCAAAAATATGTATTTTCAATGTTTTTTTTAACATCTTGTTAGGGTTAGAATGATCACATTTCTTTCTCATGAGTATAGTTCAGTTGCACAAACAAGAAGAAGCACACATAAGAATACATATTCTGCTAACACATATACAAAAAGCCTACATATCACATAGACCTAGAACAACAAATATTAACACGGTGAAGTGAGGTGACTTACAGGTCGTTGGTTTTGGGGATTATGCCGCCCAACTCTTTAATACGGTCATTGATGTTGAACCTCCTCCTCCTCTCAACTAAACCATAGGAAAAGAGGGAACGATGAAAGGAGGTGAAGAGAACATGGGAAAATGTGTTGCAACAATGGCATTTGGAATTTCATGTGAGGCAGTCCACCTTCAACAACCCAATAACATGAACACAAATGCATGCACACAGACTGAGATGACTATAGACTCTGGCTGTTATTGATGGCTTTGCAGCAGAGCCCTAATAAAGACAATGTAGATGAGTGGTCGTCAGCTTGGAGGTTATAAAAAGACAGAGACACAGAGAGAGACACAGAGAGAGAGAGAAAGAGAGAGAAGCTTGGAGGTTATAAACAGACAGAGACAGGGAGACACACACAGAGAGAGAAAGAAGCTTGGAGGTTAGAGAGAGCGAGAGAGAGCGAGAGACAGAGAGACAGAGAGAAGCTTAGACGTTATAAACAGAGAGACGGATGATGAGGAGGTCAGATTCCTGCTCTACGCAGATGACCTTGTCCTACTGTCACCAACAGAGCAAGGTCTACAGCAGGGTTCTTCAATTCCGGTCCTGGAGGGCCGAAACACTTCTGTTTTTTATTTCTACCTGGTAGTTAATTGCACTCACCTGGTGTCCCAGGTCTGAATTAGCCCCTGATTAGAAGGAGAGGATGAAAAAGAGGTGTTTCGGGCCCTCCAGGACCAGAATTGAAGAACCCTGGTCTACAGCATCAACTGGGCAATCAATATCAACTTTCAAAAAATTTGATTTTCCAGGAAAAGGCCAGGAATCAGAGCAGCAGACACTCCTTAAAATTAAGAAATACCATGGTTGAAAATCAGTGCCTCTGGTGGATTTGGTCTGGAAGTTAATGCACTAAAAGAAAAAGCCCGCAAAGCATTTTACTCTATAAAAATAAAAACAAACATTCCTATCCAAATCTGGTGCAAAATATTCAATAGTGTAATTTTACCAATTGCACTATATGGAAGCGAGGTTTGGGGTGCAACCTGTAATTACGATTATAAGCATTGGAAGAAAAACCCAATAGAAAATCTACGTACAGAATTCTGCAGAATTATCCTAATATCCAAAAGAAAGTAACAAATAATGCACGCAGAGCGGAACTCGGACAATTCCCTTTAATTGTAAATATAAAGAAAAGGATAACAATTTTGGCACCATTTGAAATTAAGCCCCAAAACATTGTTACAATTCAAAGCACTAGAAACCCAAGAGCTGAACCCTGAAAAGAGTCCCTTATGTCAGCTGTTAAAAACACTAAAACAACCAAAACACACAGGGAAATTGTTACAGAAATGAAAACCTCCTATTTGACAAATTGGGAAAATGAAACAAAAATAGAATAAACTAAATTGCTATTTGGCCCTCAAATCAAAAGAGAATACACATTGGCAGAATATCTCTACTCTGTCAGAGATACAAAACAGAGACAGATCATGACCAAATACAGGCTCAGCGAACACCAATTGGCTATAGAAAAAGGACGACACAAAAAGACATGGCTACCCAAAGAGGAGCGTCTGTGGTCACTGCACGACAGGAGAGGTAGATACAGAGATGCACCTTTCCTCTACTGTGAGTAATACTCCCAAATAAGATCATATTTTCACTTCAATCAATTCCCAACTTCTGTGCATTTACTAATAACAAAGCTGGGAATTATTCTGGGTGAGGGGGAAACCACAAATATTACTGCCAGATATGTATATGATTGCCATAGCCTGGGGGACATCCCATGACCATTAATTCCTTGAAGTATTTACATGAACTTCAAATGAACTGTATTTCATTATCCTCATTGCATTGTACTGTATTTACTGAAATGCTGTACCACTATACAGCTTTGGCAATATCTACAAATTGTATTTTATGCCAATAAAGCAATCTGAATTTGAAAGATAGAAACTTGGAAGCTAGAGAGACCGAGAGAGAGAGAGATAGAAACTTGGAAGCTAGAGAGACCGAGAGAGAGAGAGAGCGACCGAGAGAGAGAGAGAGAGCGACCGAGAGAGAGAGAGAGAGCGACCGAGAGAGAGAGAGAGAGAGAGAGAGAGAGAGAGAGAGAGAGAGAGAGAGAGAGAGAGAGAGAGAGAGAGAGAGAGAGAGAGAGAGAGAGACACTGTGAGAGAGCGACCGAGAGAGAGAAAGAGAGAGACCGAGAAAGAGAGAGCGTGAGAGACACTGTGAGAGAGAGAGCGTGAGAGAGAGAGAGAGAGCGTGAGAGAGAGAGAGAGAGCGTGAGAGAGAGAGAGAGAGCGTGAGAGAGAGAGAGAGAGAGAGAGAGAGAGAGAGAGAGAGAGAGAGAGAGAGAGAGAGAGAGAGAGAGAGAGAGAGAGAGAGTGTGAGAGAGAGAGAGAGAGAGAGCGTGAGAGAGAGAGAGAGCGTGAGAGAGCGTGAGAGAGAGAGAGCGTGAGAGAGAGAGAGCGTGAGAGAGAGAGAGACCGTGAGAGAGAGAGAGAGACCGTGAGAGAGAGAGAGAGACCGTGAGAGAGAGAGAGAGACCGTGAGAGAGAGAGAGAGACCGTGAGAGAGAGAGAGACCGACAGAGCCAGGCGGCTAGAGCTTATTGTGCCCCGCAAAGTACTACTACCACCACACACGCACAAAAAAACAAGTGTCACAGGCAATTAGACTTTAGTGCCAGAGCAGCAGACAGCTGTGGGTTAACCATCTACCTGTGGGTTGCCCTGTGTCAGCTGAATAACCACTGTGTGTGTGTTTTGAGAGAGAGGCAGGTGTACTTTAAACAGTGTGAGGTAGTAAAAATGATGGATGTTGAAAAAGTGCACACTCATTCTTGTGTTTTTGCGAGGGAGAAAGAGGGAGAGAGAGAGAGAGCAAGAGAGGGGGAGGGGGATAAACTCACTCAGGTTGTGGTTGTCTTTCTTCTGTCTCTCTTTGGCCATCGCCCGGGTTTCTGCATCTTGACAAAAACAACAAGCAATGAACTAACACTGTCCCCAAAGTGTGTATAGTGAGTGATTTCTGTATATATATATATATATATATAGAGAGAGAGAGATAGTTTGGGGTCATAGCGAGTTTGATGATCATGTTAGAGGCTCACTTTAACCTCACTCCAAATTCATTGATATTTAGTTTATGCTTTAATACAGTATTTCCCCCTAATTGTGAGTTAAATCGCTTAATTTACAAATTGAATTCTAACTCAGCAGAAATTACATTAAATCGTCCCCCAACTCTGGAGAAAAATATATCCCTGGTCACCATGGATTTGGAACCATCTAATCCTTCTGGTTTTGTCTGGTGGTTTCCCTTCTTTACTCAGCATCTGATTCAGACCTGGGAAACCAGGTGGGAAACCAGGTGGGAAAAACATTTGGCCTGCAGGTCTGTCTATGATTGGTTGCTATGTGTCTGAAAGGTGTAAATGTCAGAGCTGCTCTGCTTGTTTGCTGTGTGTCTAATCTTGTCTCTGATTGGTTGCCATGGCTGTGCGTGTGGCTGTGATTGGTCCTACCCGTCAGCTCTCGTTTGATGGCCAGGTTGGCAGGGCAGGAATTGCTTGTCATGGCGATGGATTGACCGGTCATCCCAGGGCCCGTGTACACGTCTAGGTGACTGCTGGACAGAGGGAGCTGGGGAGAACACACACAAATCAGAATGAGCACCACAACCTGCATTCCATTCTATAATCTCAATAACAGAGTATTTAGGGTGACTCTCTTTGTGAGATTGGAATCCAGGGGAAATAAGAGTATCAATACATTTTTCATAGAAAATATTGTAGGGTTAAGCAGGGGTTATGGTGGTCCTCTGTAGCTCAGCTGGTAGAGCACGGCGCTTGTAACGCCAAGGTAGTGGGTTCGATCCCCGGGACCACCTATACACAAACAAATTTATGCACGCATGACTGTAAGTCACTTTGGATAAAAGCGTCTGCTAAATGGCATATTATATTATTATATTATGTTATATGAATTACTAGTCACTTAATTTATCATCAAGTTCAATGAAGAACGGGTTCAAACAATGACACCAAGCACATCCTTTAGATGGAGAAACAATAGTTAGATACAGTATACTATCCTTACCAGATACCCTATTTTCAGGGCAGTTAGGTGATCGCCTGATACACAACAACATTCAGGAAACCTTGCATGAACAAAAACTAGGAACATCTTAAAAACAAGGTTGGAAACCTCAAGGGCCGAGGCCAAACACCTTTTTCCATAAACCACTGAGATCACCCTCAATTAACTCAGAGAGAGAGAGAAAGAGAGAGCGAGAGAGACAGGAGACAGAGGGAGAGAGAGGGAGGGAGGAAACAGAGGGAGAGGGAGAGAGAGTAGACAGAGCGAGAGGAGACAGGGAGAACGAGAGAGAGTAGACAGAGAAAGAGAGAGGAGACAGAGGGAGAGAGAGACAGGAGAAGAGGGAGAGAGAGAGTAGAGAGAGAGTAGACAGAGCGAGAGAGAGAGTAGAGTAGACAGAGGGAGAGAGAGAGTAGACAGAGGGAGAGAGAGAGTAGACAGAGGGAGAGAGAGAGTAGAGAGAGAGTAGACAGAGGGAGAGAGAGAGTAGAGAGAGAGTAGACAGAGGGGGAGAGAGAGTAGAGAGAGAGTAGACAGAGGGGGAGAGAGAGTAGAGAGAGAGTAGACAGAGGGGGAGAGAGAGTAGAGAGAGAGTAGACAGAGGGGGAGAGAGAGTAGAGAGAGAGTAGACAGAGGGAGAGAGAGAGTAGAGAGAGAGTAGACAGAGGGAGAGAGAGAGTAGAGAGAGAGTAGACAGAGGGGGAGAGAGAGTAGAGAGAGAGTAGACAGAGGGGGAGAGAGAGTAGAGAGAGAGTAGACAGAGGGGGAGAGAGAGTAGAGAGAGAGTAGACAGAGGGGGAGAGAGAGTAGAGAGAGAGTAGACAGAGGGAGAGAGAGAGTAGAGAGAGAGTAGACAGAGGGAGAGAGAGAGTAGAGAGAGAGTAGACAGAGGGGGAGAGAGAGTAGAGAGAGAGTAGACAGAGGGAGAGAGAGGAAAGGGAGAGTAGAATAGACAGAAACGTGCAGTCAGTATCTCATGAGAGAGTTTTATGGCGTCATATTGTGCGTAATCCTGGTTATCCCTCTGAGCCAGAGAAAACTTTATAAACACAAAGTGTGTTACATGTGTAGTGGCCGGCTGTAAAGAGAAGATAGCAGAAGATAACAGGCCAATATCACACCTGGAAATAATGCCTCTAAAACTGCCTCTGCTCTGACAGACACACAATCATTGACTATGAGCCCTTCTCTCTTATCTCTGTATGGCTTGATTCTCTGACCCTCTCTCTAACCCAGCCTCTGTGTAGAAGACTAGCGGCCTCCTCTGTAGAGGTTGTTTAACTTATGGGCTACTACTAGTCAACCTCCCTGATGAGGGATTGGTGATGAAACGTGCTGGTTTACAATAATAGAAAAACTGGAGGATGTGGTTGAATATCTATTCTACAATACTAATGAGGCTTGACAGATAAGAGCGCTAGATACCTTATCACTGAGACTACTGAAGAGCAGCCAGGTCACACACACACACACACACACACAGTAAAACCACAGGCTATGTGGATTGAGACCTCATCAAGCAAACAGATCTACACTGATCAAAAGGAAATCCCATCATCAGTAGGGTCTTCCTGTCCTTTATCAAACCAGGGACATGTAGTTAAGTTAGGTGTAACCCTTTCCTCTCACCCTGAATGCTTTAGTCTCAAACCACTGACTGCTCTTGCTGTTTCCCATCACACACATGCACGCGCTCACACAGAGAGAGCATGACCGAAACGATCAGTTTTATAACAAACTCTCTCTCACACATATTCAGACCCAGGTCAGTCATGCTTGGTATTCTCTCTGCGGCGTTCCCAAGCTTTCCTTAAACTCCCAGATTCCACTGAGTTTACCGTGATAATCCTGGTCACGGATTAGCAGATGAGTTTTATTCATTAGGAGGAAAACTTAGTGTTTAAGAAAAGCTAACGAGGAGAGAACCTCCCAAAACAGAGAGGAGATGTGTAAGGTAACTAACATTAGTCCTGAGGGATCTCATTATACACATCTCAACAGAGCACACACACAGAGACAGAGAGACACACACAGAGACAGAGAGACACACACAGAGACAGAGAGACACAGACAGAGACACACACAGAGACAGAGAGACACACACAGAGACAGAGAGACACACACAGAGACAGAGACAGAGAGACACACACAGAGACAGAGAGAGAGACACACAGAGACAGAGAGACAGAGACAGAGAGACACACACAGAGACAGAGACAGAGAGACAGAGACAGAGAGACAGAGACAGAGAGACAGAGACAGAGAGACAGAGAGACACACAGAGACAGAGACAGAGAGACACACACAGAGACAGAGACAGAGAGACAGAGACAGAGAGACAGAGAGACACACACAGAGACAGAGACACACACAGAGACAGAGACAGAGAGACACACACAGAGACAGAGACAGAGAGACAGAGACAGAGACAGAGACAGAGACAGAGAGACAGAGACAGAGAGACACACACAGAGACAGAGAGACACACACAGAGACAGAGACAGAGAGACAGAGACTGAAAGACAGAGACAGAGAGACAGAGAGAGAGACAGAGACAGAGACAGAGAGACAGAGACACACACAGAGACAGAGACAGAGAGACACACACAGAGACAGAGACAGAGAGACACACACAGAGACAGAGACAGAGAGACAGAGACTGAAAGACAGAGACAGAGAGACAGAGACAGAGACTGAAAGACAGAGACAGAGAGACAGAGACAGAGACTGAAAGACAGAGAGACACACACAGAGACAGAGACAGGGAGACAGAGAGGGAGACAGAGAGGGAGACAGAGAGGGAGACAGAGAGGGAGAGAACAGCAGAACTATTTAGAGGCCTGTATATTAAATCAGACTACACCAAACTAAAAATACAAGCACATCTGGGGCAACATTGTAGCAACCACCATCAATACTCCCTACAGAGAGCTGCATCCATGCACGGAGCCACTATCATACACACACTATACCACTGTCCCTGCATGCAAATCAGAATTCCATACGGCTCAACTTAACTCCCTGAGAGCCAATCAATAGCCAAATAACTTAATCTAATCAATGACTATGAGATTGAGTATCACACACACAACTGAGTAATCAAGAGCCAATCAACTGAAGCATGAGGACCAAGAGATACACCCAGAGAATGACATTCTATTCCACTCAGATGCATTGTGCACACAGTGAGAGGGAGAGGGAGCTGGGCCAAAGAAGGGAGACAGGGGAGAGGCCAGCAGCGACCTTCACGGTGGACAGTTAACATCCTATGGTGTTTTATCTCTTATGGCCGAGCGTGTCCCTCACTGGAAGTTTGCCCACAGTGGTAGGGCTCAGCTCAACCGCTCCCATATCAAAGAGCTGCTCCCTTTCAGCCTCCAGCCTGCAGCACCAGCCCCAGGGGCCCGAGGGCAAGGCTCATCCCCTAATCAGAGACCTGAGGCTGGGAGTTAGAGCTGACCCCCCTGCCCCGGCTCCAGCCCCAGCCCTCACCATTCCAGAGGGGGTTGCAGGGGGGCATAACTCTCCTAACTAGCCTGCCTCAATACTGACCAAGATGGGCGGACAAACACACAAACCTTATACCTCCAGCCACACATAGATCACAAAAATGCAGATTCTTACCAGTTGGATCTGTTCCCCGTCTATCATCTCCACGATGGCATAAGTCTTATTCATCTCCTTCATCCTTCCTTCTGTGGGCCTGTGCGCTCTCTCTCTCTCTTACACACTCTCTCTCGCTAACACTTACTTGCTCACTCACTCCAGCCCGCAGAGACTAACCTCCGTCTCACCAAATCCCTCTCTGTTCTACCTCTCCACACCACTTAAGTGAACTTTCCCCTAACTGGACTTTCAGCCTGTTTTTCCCTCTCACAAATTACCCTCATCCCCCATTCCCCTCCTCCTTCTCCTCTCCTCCACCTCTCCTGTGCCTCTCCTTCCCTCCTCCTCCCTTTCCGAATGCCTTGTAAACAAGTTGAACTCTAACTGGTGGTAGTTTAATTGTTAATTCGGAGCCATTCCTTTAAACACAGAGCTCTGTGCTTCTGCTCTAAGATGGACACTCTTGGACCACTGCCTTTTTTAGGACTAGGAATGCCTCTCCCTCTCTCGGTCTCTGAAACCGCAGCACTTCACGTCAATAATTTAAATCAATTAAATACTTAGATTCCTTTAAGCCAACTGAAGGTTTCCCCTGGGGTGGGAAGGCAGCAGCAGCAGCAGACAGCTGATTGAAGCCACTATAGATCAGCAGTTATTCATTAAACACTGAGGAACAAACAGCCACAGGCCCAATGCCCCGTGGCCAACATCAAATATCGTCCATTTTAAGTTTGGGAAGTTTCATGCAACAGCAGCAACAACAACAGTAGCAAAACAGCAACAGTAGTTTTAAGATGGGACACAAACACACAGAGGAGCCTGTAGCTAAAGATGGAGGGATTCTGTTAAACGGAACAAGGAGTCTCTTTCTCCCCTCAGAGCCCAGTCACAGCCTCAGTCCTGATGAGTCGGCATAATCACCCCATTGACTCACACAGGGAGGGGCAGACGTGGACCAAAATAGACAAGAGGGGGGTAAGACAGGGGTTAGAGAGGTAGATAGGGACAGAGAGGGGTTGAGAGAAGGGTAACAGAGCGACACAAACTTAGATATTTCACATTAAAATGTATGTCAAACTAAAATAAATGATTGCAATGTTAAACAAACCATACAATTCTACGCACAAGGACCACTTTTAACAATTTCCACTTAACATTTTACAAAAACACATTTTCTTGAAGAACAGTGCAGATGCAAAGCATGACGGTTTGTGCTGTTTGTGACGTCATTCTGTTACCAAACTTTGCATAAGCACTGTTCTTCACGTTAATGTGTTTTTGTGAAATCTTCAGTGGAAATTGTTAAAAGTAGTCATTGTGCATAGAGTTGTATGGTTTGTTTGACTTTGCAATCATTGGTTTTTGTTTGACATGCATTTTAAAGTGAAAGATCTGAGTCTGTGTCACTCAGTTACCGGGAACTGCCCTAATATATAAGTCTTATCTACCTATATCAACTCCCATTCACGTAATCCACCTAATCCCTTGTGTAAGCATTTCAACATTTTTAAATTTAAAATTTTAGTCATTTAAGCAGACGCTCTTATCCAGAGCGACTTACAGGAGCAATTAGGGTTAAGTGCCTTGCTTAAAGGGCACAGACAGATTTTTCACCTATTCGGCTCGGGGATTAGAACCAGCGACCTTTCGGTTACTGGCACAAAGCTCTTACCCACTAAGCTACCTGCCGCCCCCAGTTCAAAAGTGTTCAATCCTTGACAATCCCACCCAGGTTGAAAATCCTGTTCTATAGGTATGTAGTGACTGTATGGTATAATACTTACGGTGTTGGACATCTGAAGAGGGTCAATATACTGCTGGATGTCATCATAGCTCGACTGCATGCTGATGATGTCATCGATGACCTCATCCATCTGTGCCAACAACGAGGGAAAAACTGTTAATATGCTTATACATTAACATACATTTAGATCATTGATGCCAGAGAATATAGACAGACCAAGGCTGCCATGTTGTGCATAGAGAGCTGATCAACTTTATTATCGCATGCGAGGCGTTTCTTGCAGATATTGTAGGTGCTACACATTGGCGGTGGATAAAGTGAGTTTCCTATATAAATTGCAATGCATTATCACTGAAGTGTGAACCAGCTTTCTGAAAAACGTGTTAGAACAGAGAGGAAGAGGAAGTGAGGACCAACTCGGCTGAACATCTGTCCCAGCCTCCAGCAGGTTCAATTTTTTCGTTGTTTCGCCCACCATGCAAGGAGTTTTTGTAAGGAGGTCAATGTCGAATTTGGTCAACAATTAAATGAATGGCTTATTTGCTATGTGAGGATTATTCATACATTTTATCTAATAGAAGTTTCATAATGCTTAAGTTGTCAATACTGATACAAGTAGGACATGTGACATCCCGACAACTTTGAGAAAAAAACTTCATATCGGAGTGGTCTCGAGATGGCCATGCATATTCATGGCATGAAGCTAGTAGTATAGCTCTTTAATTATTTACTTTACTTATCTATTTTTTACTTAGCACTTTTTTTCTTAAAACTGCATTGTTGGTTAAGGGCTTGTAAGTAAGCGTTTCACTGTAAGGTCTACACCTGTTGTATCCGGCATAATAACATTTGATTCGATTTGATTAGCATCTCTCTCCATTGAATACAGGCAACCGCCTCTCAAGACAACTCCGATATGAAGTGTTTTTTCTCAAAGTTGCCGTCAACAACCCTCATCAAATATTTAAAAAAGGATTACAATAATGAGATGTATCCACCAATCCAAAGAAAGGATAGGAGGGAGCTAGACAGCCCGCCGTGCCACTTTGTGGACAACGACTCCCATTGTTAGGGCGGAGAGACATGTATCTTGTCAGTATATCCACAATCTTTGGTTAAAATGAATTATGATGACGGTCACACTTCATTTGGATAGTCCGGACTTTCCATCTGTAGATACTCTTCAGATGGTCATACTATCAACAAACTATCTGTTGATAAGCAACTGCTTGCTAAGGTTACGGTTAGGTTTAGAATAAGGGTAAGGGTTAAGTTTAGGGTTAGGATAAGGGTTAGAGCTAGGGTTAGTAGATAGTTGAAATGTTACTGATAGTCTGTAGTACAGCTACAGATGGACTATCCAAATAAAAGTGTTACTATGATGACTTGTACTGAACCGTTATCATTAACTTTTATTGACCACAATAAGCTTATTCTTCAACATACAGTATTACACCTTGGTTGGACTGCAACATACAGTATGCAATGGTCTATGTTTCTCTCTAACAGGATGTGAAATAGGTAACGTAGAGATGCGGTCTTAAGGGCAGATATTCAGAAGGGGGCAGAAGGTTCTGGTGCAAAGGTGTCCATATTTATTTTCAGTGTTCAATAGTGATAGCCGGCGATTAATATTTACAAGACAAACAGGTAGAATAACAAAATAAATTGCACTAAGCCTAAAAACAGGTTTACACTGTAGCTTCCATAGCTATTACAAGTTGGGGGTGTACCTGGCTCAAGCAGCCTCCCCACTATCATCAAACCCAATCTACCCAGAAACACCAAAACAGGCGCTTATATCCTCTAAGCCCCTCCCTGGGACATACCCATGTCCAATGACAAGTAACCACATAACTGGTATACAAATGTAACTGGCTTCCTCATAATTACCCCATTACATACATTCCGTCTAAAACAGACGTGACCACTTTCATGTACACTTTAAAATGGACACCCGTTAAACATGAATTCTTACATTAATGGAACCGGTGAATGACGGCAACCCAGTAACATATAGCAGTGCACTAAGGCGCGCACGCTCCTGCCGCACAACTCAAATGACACAGACAAGACAGGACACACGGAGCTCCGACACAACGTGGGAAGTATGAACAAAGGATAGCATTAACAGAATGAAACAAACAGAGTCTCTAACTCGTGAGTGTTACGATGATTCTGTGCACAGAAACAGGGGGGGTAGAAGGATTACTTTATCCTATCCCAGGTATTCCTTAAAGAGGTGGGGTTTCAAATGTCTCCGGAAGGTGGTGAGTGACTCCGCTGTCCTGGCGTCGTGAGGGAGCTTGTTCCACCATTGGGGTGCCAGAGCAGCGAACAGTTTTGACTGGGCTGAGCGGGAACTATGCTTCCGCAGAGGTAGGGGAGCCAGCAGGCCAGATTAGACAGTGTGCATAAATCCACATTGTCACACAGTACTAGAGCCTATCGGCTGAGCAGTGTTGGTTAACTGTTCTGGTAACTGAGTGGAGGTTGAGGTTAACTAACAGTTCTGTTTGTCTCTTGTAGTTGTGGGATGCACTTCTGAACTCTACAGTTGCTGGTCTACTCAGATCTGTAGAAGATGCTGGTGCAGTTAAACTGCATGCGTGTGTGTGTGTCCCAAAGTCTGTGGGGTTCAAAGGGCCTTGCAGTGTGTGCTATCCCCCTGTCATTCGTTAAACTCTAATTACTTTACCAAGGCCATAATGGAGCATTTAAAGTGCAATGACAATCAGAGCTAGTTAGTCTCAGTTAGCTAACACAGCGACCTTTGGGTGACACCTTTATAGAGCTGGCCATGAGTCTGTGGATGCCACCGAGATCAATAGCCTGTCTTCGCACACGCGCACACAAACACGCACGCGCACAAGAAAAGCAGAGTTGGTAGAGGTGACATTGGCTCGGACCCAACTCCCTCATAACAAGGTGCAATAATGTCATTATGATGCCTCCATAAACTGAAGAAAATAACATAATCCCTAAACCATATCTCTTTATACAGGATGGTAATCAAGTTGTATAGGAGATATTGCAGGGTTATACAGTATCAGTCAAAAGTTTGGACACACCTACTCATGCAAGGGTTTTTCTTAATTTTTACTATTTTCTACATTGTAGAATAAGAGTGAAGACATCAAAACTATGAAATAACACATATGGAATCATGTACTAACCAAAAAAGTGTTGAACAAATTCTTCAAATAGCCACCCTATGCCTTGACAGCTTTGCACACTTGGCATTCTCTCAACCAGCTTCATGAGGTAGTCACCTGGAATACATTTCAATTAACAGGTGTGCCTTGTTAAGTTAATTTGTGGAATTTCTTTGCTTCTTAATGTGCTTGAGCCAAATCAGTTGTGTTGTGACAAGGTAGGGGTGGTATACAGAAGATAGCCCTATTTGGTAAAAGACCAAGTCCATATTATGGCAAGAACAGCTCAAATAAGCAAAGAGAAACAACAGTCCATTACTTTAAGACATAAAGGTCAGTCAATACGGAACATTTCAAGAACTTTGAAAGTTTCTTCAAGTGCAGTCGCAAAAACCATCAAGCGCTATGACAAAACTGGCTCTCATGAGGACCGCCACAGGAATGGAAGACCCAGAGTTACCTCTGCTGCAGAGGATAAGTTCAGTAGAGTTACCAGCCTCAGAAATTGCAGCCCAAATAAATGCTTCACAGAGTTCAAGTTCATGCATGAATCAGGCCTTCATGGTCGAATTGCTGCAAAGAAACCACTACTAAAGGACACCAATAAGAAGAAGAGACTTGCTTGGGCCAAGAAACATGAGCAATGGACATTAGACCGGTGGAAATCTGTCCTTTGGTCTGATGAGTCCAAATTTGAGATTTTTGGTTCCAACTGCTGTGTCTCTGTGAGACGCAGAGTAGGTGAACGGATGATCTCAGCATGTGTAGTTCCCACCGTGAAGCATGGAGGAGGAGGTGTGGTGGTGCTTTGCTGGTGACACGGTCAGTGATTTATTTAGAATTGAAGGCACACTTAACCAGCATGGCTACCACAGCATTCTGCAGCGATACGCCATACCATATGGTTTGCGCTTTGATATGTCTTTTGATACAGTATTAATTAATGTTGATTGATCTCATATAGAGAGGACAAGGACACGCCATGTGTTATTGATGTCACGGTTGAGTGACAGAGGGTCGGTGTGCCAAGATAGATTGGGGGCCAATGTTGCTAATCTTAGGAGGGGTACGTGAGGGACTGGCCTGGCTAGGGTGCCACACGATACCATGTATGGGGATCATATTGTAGTAGATGAGTGACTCTCAATAATGGTTGGCAGCTGTTAGACAGAAGTAGCTCGGAGAGCATTATATAAACTGAGAGATTTTCTATGGAAGTCATTCAGATGACAAGAGGCTACGCCCGTACCGCCTGTCATATTGAATCCAGTACTGTAACCATTAAATAAAGATGAATCAACTCTCCAGCTGAGTAGTCGAATACTCTCTTGCATTCTGAACTTCTCGATACCAGAAACTCATCATAACAGATTGGTGTCTAGACGAACAGGATGCAGTTTACAGCCGAACTAACAGCTAAGCAGACTATCATTTTTTTTATTATGTCAAATTCTGCTTATCTGTGGTAAGGGGTGTAAGGAGAAAGATCAAATTAGACAATAACATGGTGCTATGATTCTAAGAAGGATTTGTTCAGAGTAATGACTAAAAACAACGAAAATGGGTTTAACAAGATTGGGCGTAGGGTATTTGAATGGGTACGACATTATAAAATAGGTCAAAGGTTAGAGTCCTAAAACCATGACGAGATTATAACGTGTACAATATTATAAAATAGGTTTGAGTCCTTTAAAGTGAAAACCCCCATTATAAAATAGGTTCAAGTCCTATGATGAAAGAATAAACATTGTTCAGGGGTTCGAGTCTTCAAGGAAACAGAATAAAGA
Organism: Coregonus lavaretus; assembly: GCF_964263955.1. Lineage (NCBI taxonomy): Eukaryota > Metazoa > Chordata > Actinopteri > Salmoniformes > Salmonidae > Coregonus > Coregonus lavaretus. Next base: position 27,038,138 of record NC_139995.1, read on the forward strand.
GATAGATGTGAAGAGGTTCAAGGCCTCAACCGTGTTATAAAAGCACTATGAGAAAATGAGTCCTTTGTGAAGTTACTCAAAACGGTCAGGAAAGAGAGAGAACAATAACTAATACTGCGTAAAGAATCAGAGCAGATACAATTGAGCATGGTGAATCATAGCACCAATGACAAAATAGGTAGACAAAATTTTAATAAAGATCAAGTTGGGGATTTGATTCAAATATTTGATTACTAATATTGCATGAATTAATAGAAGTAATGGATGGCCAGCTTAGTAGACCGGTATCTGGAAAAACAGTCACCATTAAGAGTAAATCAGAGCTTAATTTACCTCGAAGAGAGAGAAAGGAAATGACGAAATTATTACAGGCAAATCTGCATTTAGAACAAGTATCTTGTAAAAGTAGTGAAAATCAGACAATGTGTAAATGGGTGTTAATTAAATTAGAATTGTTCTATGTGGAACCATATCTTAGTGATAGGTCAGCATGGACAGATAATGACTATCCTCAAGATGGTAGTTTTCAAAAGGGATAAATTACAAGTAGCGCGAAATTATATAATTGATAATACAGCCATAAGCAACCCGAAATGGGATTTAGATTATATGAAAGAGGTGTATAAAGCATGGGATTTAATGAGTGCACAATGGCCGGTAAATATAATTAGGAAGGAGGAAAAGTCAGTTAGGAAATTACGTAATTTGGCAATGGAGCAACATAATCTACTTTATGAAAAGAGTCAGTCCACATTGGCTATAAAAGGCTCTGAAAGTATGAAAGGAATTTATCCACAGTTATCGAACTCTATTCAGCCTCCAGCTTATAGTACAAGGGTCGACGTAGATGAGGATAGCGACATATATGATTGGTTATTTAAAGAATCTTATGGGGGTCAGGCTAAGAAATGTTTTATTCTTGAACTCAGGTCAAAATATATGTTTCCTATAGCTAAAACAGATAACTTTGAGGTCAAACGGTGGCAAATTATGGCATTTTTGGTTGAAGCAGGGGAACGATAATAATCGAGGGAGAGGCAGGTCCAATGGTAATTCCAGACGAGGAAGAAGGAGGTTTAACAGACATGGATACTTGCTATTATTGTAAACACTGGGGACATAGGGTTCGAGATTGTAACGTGAGACTACAGGATGAGGAGAAAATGCGATATGGAGATTGAGAGGGGGAATTGGACTCCTGCCCAACCGCACCCTAATTCCCAGAATAAACCTAGAGAGGAGAAGCAGGGTAATCTATTATGGGGACAATGACATACAACACCGATAGGCAGGAAGGAGGTTAAATACATGATCAATACACCACCATTGTATATTTCAGATAGCCCATTAGAAATACCACAGTTAAGTTTATGTGTATCTGGTAAAATAATTCAATTTATAATAGATAAAGGGGCAACTACAGTGGGGAGAACAAGTATTTGATACACTGCCGATTTTGCAGGTTTTCCTACTTACAAAGCATGTAGAGGTCTGTCATTTTTATCATAGGTACACTTCAACTGTGAGAGATGGAATTTAAAACAAAAATCCAGAAAATCACATTGTATAATTTTTAAGTAATTAATTTGCATTTTATTGCATGACATAAGTATTTGATACATCAGAAAAGCAGAACTTTAATATTTGGTACAGAAACCTTTGTTTGCAATTACAGAGATCATACGTTTCCTGTAGGTCTTGACCAGGTTTGCACACACTGCAGCAGGGATTTTGGCCCACTCCTCCATACAGACCTTCTCCAGATCCTTCAGGTTTCGGGGCTGTCACTGGGCAATACGGACTTTCAGCTCCCTCCAAAGATTTTCTATTGGGTTCAGGTCTGGAGACTGGCTAGGCCACTCCAGGACCTTGAGATGCTTCTTACGGAGCCACTCCTTAGTTGCCCTGGCTGTGTGTTTCGGGTCGTTGTCATGCTGGAAGACCCAGCCACGACCCATCTTCAATGCTCTTACTGAGGGAAGGAGGTTGTTGGCCAAGATCTCACGATACATGGCCCCATCCATCCTCCCCTCAATACGGTGCAGTCGTCCTGTCCCCTTTGCAGAAAAGCATCCCCAAATAATGATGTTTCCACCTCCATGCTTCACGATTGGGATGGTGTTCTTGGGGTTGTACTCATCCTTCTTCTTCCTCCAAACACGGCGAGTGGAGTTTAGACCAAAAAGCTATTTTTGGCTCATCAGACCATATGACCTTCTCCCATTCCTCCTCTGGATCATCCAGATGGTCATTGGCAAACTTCAGACGGGCCTGGAAATGCGCTGGCTTGAGCAGGGGGACCTTGCGTGCGCTGCAGGATTTTAATCCATGACGGCGTAGTGTGTTACTAATGGTTTTCTTTGAGACTGTGGTCCCAGCTCTCTTCAGGTCATTGACCAGGTCCTGCCGTGTAGTTCTGGGCTGATCCCTCACCTTCCTCATGATCATTGATGCCCCACGAGGTGAGATCTTGCATGGAGCCCCAGACCGAGGGTGATTGACCGTCATCTTGAACTTCTTCCATTTTCTAATAATTGCACCAACAGTTGTTGCCTTCTCAACAAGCTGCTTGCCTATTGTCCTGTAGCCCATCCCAGCCTTGTGCAGGTCTACAATTTTATCCCTGATGTCCTTACACAGCTCTCTGGTCTTGGCCATTGTGGAGAGTTTGGAGTCTGTTTGATTGAGTGTGTGGACAGGTGTCTTTTATACAGGTAACGAGTTCAAACAGGTGCAGTTAATACAGGTAATGAGTGGAGAACAGGAGGGCTTCTTAAAGAAAAACTAACAGGTCTGTGAGAGCCGGAATTCTTACTGGTTGGTAGGTGATCAAATACTTATGTCATGCAATAAAATGCAAATGAATTACTTAAAAATCATACAATGTGATTTTCTGGATTTTTGTTTTAGATTCCGTCTCTCACAGTTGAAGTGTACCTATGATAAAAAATTACAGACCTCTACATGCTTTGTAAGTAGGAAAACCTGCAAAATCGGCAGTGTATCAAATACTTGTTCTCCCCACTGTATGTCATATGTAAGGCAACAAGATTGACGGTGTCCTTTAAGTAATCAGAAAGTCCAGTCTATCGGAATTAGTGGAACTACGCAAACTGATCCTATATCTCTCCCATTACAAATTGATTTGGAGGATATTATTTATCAACATTCATTTATAGTAAGTGCTACAACTCATATGGCGTTAATGGGAAGAGACCTTTTAAGTAAACTTGATGCAACCATTTTTTGTTCACCAGATGGCATCGAGGTATATGGAACAACATAGGCTATTTTATGAACAAAGAACAGAAAGTAATTTTAATCTGAAAGGGTGGATAATAAATGATATGAATGTGTATGGTAAATTGATACAAGTTTGGATAATAAGCTTTCCGTACATCAATGCCCATCATATGATATCAAGGAGTTGTATGGAGAACATGGGTTATTTTAGAGTGTATCAGAGTTGTTAAGTTCGTTTTTAACCCTACTATAGCGGTAAATGCAGTACGATGTTTGAGAATGGTTTTTATTTGTTGTTTGGAGAGTTTCTAGGTGTTGATCTCTGGGTGTTAGCAACTGGGGCTCGCTGAATGGGAGAGAGCTGTAAGTGTCATAATGGGTTAAGTTTGGTGTACCCGGATCAATGGTTGCTGTGGAAAAGGAGGAAGTCAAAGGGGGGGTGAGTGTTAACGGTGTGAAATGAGTAGCGTTTCGATTGGTGACGTTACTTGCTCTGTGACCTTGAAGGAGTTGTTTGCCTTGCTCTGCAAGGTCATGCCTTTCATTGAAAGACGAGTAATGGTGCTTCGAGGGTGACTGTTAATGTGTGCAGAGGGTCCCTGGTTCAAGCCCATGAAGGGAAGGAAGCAAAACTGTTACATTGATGCTGTTAACCTGAATCACTGGTTGTATTGATAATATTATACGAAAGAGATTGTCTTACCAACCCATGGCGGATAGGATAACATAGTGATTTAAGTGGCATCCCGGTGAATATGGGTTTTGTTTGTTTTGACTATAACTCTAAAATAATTTGTCACCTGCTAAAGTACCATTTGATGGGAAGTCAGCGGTAGAGGATAACAGAGATTGTAGAGAGTTTGTGTTAAAAGGAAAGTAGTTGAAATGGGAGATGAGAAATGTTGCATGGGATTGTTTGAGTAGACTGGTATTAAAATAATTATTTCTAATAAGTGGGTTGTGTGTGGTTATTTGAAAAACCAATGGAAATATGTTATTAGGTAGTAGTGGCTTGTGGATATACAGTGCGGGAAAAAGTATTTAGTCAGCCACCAATTGTGCAAGTGATCCCACTTAAAAAGATGAGAGAGGCCTGTAATTTTCATCATAGGTACACGTCAACTATGACAGAAAAAATTAGGAAAATCCAGAAAATCACATTGTAGGATTTTTAATGAATTTATTTGCAAATTATGGTGGAAAATAAGTATTTGGTCAATAACAAAAGTTTCTCAATACTTTGTTATATACCCTTTGTTGGCAATGACACAGGTCAAACGTTTTCTGTAAGTCTTCACAAGGTTTTCACACACTGTTGCTAGTATTTTGACCCATTCCTCCATGCAGATCTCCTCTAGAGCAGTGATGTTTTGGGGCTGTCGCTGGGCAACACGGACTTTCAACTCCCTCCAAAGATTTTCTATGGGGTTGAGATCTGGAGACTGGCTAGGCCACTCCAGGACCTTGAAATGCTTCTTACGAAGCCACTCCTTCGTTGCCCGGGCGGTGTGTTTGGGATCATTGTCATGCTGAAAGACCCAGCCACGTTTAATCTTCAATGCCCTTGCTGATGGAAGGAGGTTTTCACTCAAAATCTCATGATACATGGCCCCATTCATTCTTTCCTTTACACGGATCAGTCGTCCTGGTCCCTTTGCAGAAAAACAGCCCCAGAGCATGATGTTTCCACCCCCATGCTTCACAGTAGGTATGGTGTTCTTTGGATGCAACTCAGCATTCTTTGTCCTCCAAACATGACGAGTTGAGTTTTTACCAAAAAGTTATATTTTGGTTTCATCTGACCATATGACATTCTCCCAATCCTCTTCTGGATCATCCAAATGCACTCTAGCAAACTTCAGACGGGCCTGGACATATACTGGCTTAAGCAGGGGGACACGTCTGGCACTGCAGGATTTGAGTCCCTGGCGGCGTAGTGTGTTACTGATGGTAGGCTTTGTTACTTTGGTCCCAGCTCTCTGCAGGTCATTCACTAGGTCCCCCCGTGTGGTTCTGGGATTTTTGCTCACCGTTCTTGTGATCATTTTGACCCCACGGAGTGAGATCTTGCGTGGAGCCCCAGATCGAGGGAGATTATCAGTGGTCTTGTATGTCTTCCATTTCCTAATAATTGCTCCCACAGTTGATTTCTTCAAACCAAGCTGCTTACCTATTGCAGATTCAGTCTTCCCAGCCTGGTGCAGGTCTACAATTTTGTTTCTGGTGTCCTTTGACAGCTCTTTGGTCTTGGCCATAGTGGAGTTTGGAGTGTGACTGTTTGAGGTTGTGGACAGGTGTCTTTTATACTGATAACAAGTTCAAACAGGTGCCATTAATACAGGTAACGAGTGGAGGACAGAGGAGCCTCTTAAAGAAGAAGTTACAGGTCTGTGAGAGCCAGAAATCTTGCTTGTTTGTAGGTGACCAAATACTTATTTACCATCATAATTTGCAAATAAATTCATTAAAAATCCTACAATGTGATTTTCTGGATTTTTTTTTCTCATTTTGTCTGTCATAGTTGACGTGTAACTATGATGAAAATTACAGGCCTCTCTCATCTTTTTAAGTGGGAGAACTTGCACAATTGGTGGCTGACTAAATACTTTTTTCCCCCACTGTAATTGACTAATGCCATGATTTAGTACATGGGTGAAAGAGTCGTGGTCGTTGGGCTATATTGGGATGTAAAGGATGCAGAGGGTAATGTGGAGCAGATATATGAATAGTTGAATATGGAACGTTCTTTGACGATTTGTAATTATTAGTATTAAATTCTATAGTTTGTTTAAACACCAGTGAGTTATGCAGACAGTTAATTCTAAAAACGATAATCTGTTTCTGGTACGTTGCACAATGGGAGGTAGTTTTTACTATTATGCTGAGGGAGAAGTAAACATTTTTTATAATTTATGAATTTATTAAAACAATAGGTTTATATTTTAATACATCAATACAACAAGTGGAGATGATTACATTACCGGAAAGGGGTTAGAGGTTTATATTAGAAGGTGTAGTCAAATTAGTGAAACGTGGTATTATCTGATGTGTTTTGAGTATAATTATTTTTATAGGAGTGGTGGAAGTACCCTACAGTAGGTATGTTAAGGAAGACGTATGAGATCACATCTCAAACAACTTTTTAACAGGCGCTTAGAATAAAAAATAATTGATTCTTTAGGCGTAGTAATTGATTATATTTGTGAATGTCTCAAATATTACATTTAGAGGGGTGACAGGAACAATCTAAGGGGAAATTCATCCAGTACCGATACCATGATGATTTGATATGGGATAAAATGAAGCCCATTTTGGGGTTTCATAATCATTGTGAGAATTAAAAGGAATGAGGTATAAAGAGTAATCATTAAAAAATACTTCTTGTAAACTCAAAAGAACCTTGAGAGCTTTTCATATTTTGAGAGATTGTATGTAATCTTCTTCTGGAGTAGTTATGAGGAATTAGATTGAAACAAACGATTATTGATGTGAGGTAGGACAGTGTAGATCTGCATCATGTTTTGTGTGTACTTACTATTTTAGGATTGCTGAGAATAACTGAACGTTAACAAAATGTGTACTTTCTCTTCCAGGAAAATGGGGATGTCCTTATCTCTCATTGGGATGTTTCAAAAGTCTGTGGGCTAGGTGGTGCAGTTAGTCAAATTCGCCAGTCTTATAATTAGGTTGTAAGAGGGAGCTACCACATTAAATAAGGCCTGGCTATTTTTGTTTGTTCTTTTCCATTAGGGTTTTTCAAATAACCACACACAACCCACCTATTATAAATAGTTATAAGTGGAAGGAGGTGTGTGTTCTTAAAGGAACACACACAGAACTTTCTGAAGTTTTTTGTTTTATATGTGAGTTTTGGGTAAAAACGTCATTTCTTTTGAGAAGAAATGTAATGAGGACTTACTGTACACTTGGGATAGAAAACATTTATGAAATGTTTTGACGGTGATTAATGATTAGTCTATAATATAGAATGGAACACTTCTTTGAAGGGTTTGAATGACCTCTGAACTCTGTCCTGACTTTCTATTGTGAATTGATCACCCACACTGGAAAGCCAAGAGGCATGGGATGAGGAATTTAAGGTAATTTATTATACCGACTTGAGGGTAATTTATAATAAAGATAATTATGAAGAAGTTTATAATTTGGCAATAGTTATATATATAATTCGGACCATAATAAGGTCAGAGGGAGAGAGATAGTCCTGAATGAGGAACACCTGGCGCTAGTCAAATGTTGATATTACTTGAATTACTTAATGGGATACAATTAAGTTAAGGTATTATCAAATGTCATTTTAATTGAATTTATTATTTTGGTTTAACAGGCAATGTTGTTGTTTTGGTTTTTTGAACACATTAATCACGATGTGAGTCATGTGTCCAAAGGGGGGAAGTACTGCTCGCATGAGGCTTTTTGGTAAATATGCAAATTTAATTAAGAATATGAGCAGTAGTAATTCATGTGTTAGATTACATTTTTTATGTGAAAGTGTATTTGTGGTATAAGGCAAGATGTAGAGGAGGCTTGTCTATGAAACTAGTGACCTATAACAAGATGCAAAAATGTGAACTTCCTAATATCAAGGCTTCTCCTGACTGATAAGAAGACAGGGTATGGTAGCATACGGTGACGCACCGAACAATGTTGCTAAGACTTTCTTCCCAAGGGTGAAGGCTTCTATGCCAAACCTAACAGGAGAATCTGGGCATTGTATGCGCCTGGGAGACTTGCGGTAAAGGATTAAAGAAGTCAGAGATGGTGGGGAGGTCAGGGCTAGGTGTTGCAGGCTACGTCGATGGAGGGGAAAGTAGCAAAGAGAGATACCTGCATCTATGTGTCCCACTGTAGGAGTGTTCCAACTCAGAGGAGGAAGATGCAAACACCACTGCAAAGCATTGTTTTCTTTTGTGTCCGTGTGTCTTTGCAGCAGGGACTCAACTTCCCTATTGGTATGGTGCCAGAAGGACACACTCCACAGAGCGATATTGATAAATGGAGAAGGACTCTGCATGATCCTAGACCCTAGTGACGGAAGAAGGTTCAGATCTAAAAGGACCATACATCGTCACCCAGTCTACACCAACGGATGTATGGATAGAGGGGAGATCAACCTGGGATCATCTAAACCACTGCAACAGAGTACTACTAGGAAACTAACGACCTAGAGATGAGGGAGCTGAGGATGCTGGTGCAGACAAGGATCAGGTGATGGGAGACGATGGCAAGGGGAATGCTACTGATGAGCTAGGTGTTCTGGCGGTTTCCCTCGGTGGAGGGACAGACCTCCAAGAACTTCAAGATCTTCCATAATTTCAAGAATCACCTGACTGTCACACCATTCATTTCTCTGTGGAGGGTTTCCCTAATAGAAATTGGGGAGTATATTAGAAATTGGTATTAAGAAAAATTTATAAAACAGAACTTGTCATATAGTCAATGCTTATATGGATTTCTTGGATTAGAAATGACCTCAACTAAACTGTTATGTTTTGTCTTCTCTTGACGTAAATACAGATGGTGTCTTGATGCATAGCAGGGATAATTTGGCCTAGAATGGTGTGAACCTAAAAAAGAAACAACCTCTGAACCGGCTGAAGATGAACATCAGAGGCGTTGAAAACGTTCCTGTACAGCACCACTTCTACCTGCAACCAGTCTACAACAGCCAATCGAAGCTATCAACTGATTTTCTCTCATGTTTTTATATCGAGGGAGTGGGACAGGAGTCCACCATTGAGTGAGAATGGAGAAAGATCTGTTCAAATACAACATTTCTCATGTTGTTGGTATACTGGTTGGCGAATGGACAAGACAATGGGGTGTAGAGATGGTGGTGACTCGATGAGACATTGAAGTTGGGACATTGTCATGGGCAATTCATTTTGAACAATGAAGCTGTCTGAAGAACATAATGAAGAGACGCCAGAAGAGTTAAGTGCCGGGGAAGGAAGGGGGTTGGTTAGCTGTGTTGATAATACATTTTGAGTTATCTAAATTTGCTAATTTGGGTAGAAGGTATACACACTGCTAAATTAATAGTACCAGGAATGCATTGAGAGGATGATCTGTATTTATTCTCAGGATGAGGAAGGTCATAATATAATTATGGATATTTATACTGTTTGTTAATAGAAGTGTACATTCTGACAGTTGTAATGGGTGCTAAAGTTGAGGGTTTTAACTTTTGAGTGATAGGAATCACTAAGAATTGTCATTCTAAATTTGGTTGAGATAAGTAATTTGGTTTTGGTTATAATTTATAAGATGACTGAGTGATTTAAGTAAATCATTAGTATATATTAGTAACTAAAGATGTTGAAACAATTTTCAACATAAAGGATATTGCTTGTACAATTGCGGGATAACTGTCTTAAATAGATATGGTTAAAACAGAGATACATTATGGTAATGTCTTAAGATACACTTACAGTTGAAGTCGGAAGTTTACATACACCTTAGCCAAATACATTTAAAACTCAATTTTTACTAGGATTAAATGTCAGGAATTGTGCAAAACTACCTGTCTTAGGTCAGTTAGGATCACCACTTTATTTTAAGAATGTGAAATGTCAGAATAATGGTAGAGAGAATTATTTCTTTCAGCTTTTATTTCTTTCAACACATTCCCAGAGGGTCAGAAGTTTACATACACTCAATTAGTATTTGGTAGCATTGCCTTTAAATTGTTTAACTTGGGTCAAACGTTTCGGGTAGCCTTCCACAAGCTTCCCACAATAAGTTGGGTGAATTTTGGCCCATTCCTCCTGACAGAGCTGGTGTAACTGAGTCAGGTTTGTAGGCCTCCTTGCTCGCACACGCTTTTTCAATTCTGCCCACAAATTTTCTATAGGATTGAGGTCAGGGCTTTGTGATAGCCACTCCAATACCTTGACTGTGTTGTCCTTAAGCCATTTTGCCACAACTTTGGAAGTATTCTTGGGGTCATTGTCCATTTGGAAGACCCATTTGCGACCAAGCTTTACCTTCCTGACTGATGTCTTGAGATGTTGCTTCAATATATCCACATAGTTTTCCTTCCTCATGATGCCATCTATTTTGTGAAGTGCACCAGTCCCTCCTGCAGCAAAGCACCCCCACAGCATGATGCTGCCACCCCCGTGCTTCACTGTTGGGATGGTGTTCCTCGTTTTGCAAGCCCTCCCCCCTTTTTCCTCCAAACATAACGATGGTCATTATGACCAAACAGTTCTATTTTTGTTTAATCAGACCAGAGGGCATTTCTCAAAAAAGTAAGATTTTTGTCCCCATGTGCAGTTCCAAAACGTAGTCTGGCTTTTTATGACGGTTTTGGAGCAGTGGCTTCTTCCTTGCTGAGCGGCCTTTCAGGTTATGTCGATATAGGACTCGTTTTACTGTGGATATAGATACTTTTGTACCTGTTTCCTCCAGCATCTTCACAAGGTCCTTTGCTGTTGTTCTGGGATTTATTTGCATTTTTCACACCAAAGTACGTTCATCTCTAGGAGATGGAACGCGTCTCCTTCCTGAGCAGTATGACGGTTGCGTGGTCCCATGGTGTTTATACTTGCGTACTATTGTTTGTACAGATGAACTTGGTACCTTCAGGCGTTTGGAAATTGCTCCCAAGGATGAACCAGACTTGTGGAGGTCTACAATGTATTTTCTGAGGTCTTGGCTGATTTATTTAGATTTTCCTATGATGTCAAGCAAAGAGGCACTGAGTTTGAAGGTAGGCCTTGAAATACATCCACAGATACACATCCAATTGACTCAAATTATGTCAATTAGCCTATCAGAAGCTTCTAAAGCCATGACATCATTTACTGGAATTGTCCAAGCTGTTTAAAGGCACAGTCAACTTAGTGTATGTAAACTTTTGACCCACTGGAATTGTGATAGTGAATTATAAGTTAAATAATCTGTCTGTAAACAATTGTTGGAAAAATTACTTGTGTCATGCACAAAGTAGATGCCCTAACCGACTTGCCAAAACTATAGTTTGTTAACAAGAAATTTGTGGAGTGGTTGAAAAACTAGTTTTAATGACTCCGACCTAAGTGTATGTAAACTTCCGACTTAAACTGTATGATGTATTTTGAACAGAACCTTTTGAATTTTGCTGTTTGAAACATATAAGTTAATGTAAGGATTGTAACTGATATCATGAACATGTTGATTATTAGGTTAAAGTATTCACATATTAGTCACTATATACATTTGAAGTATTTGTAGGTATTGATAGGTGACTATGTATTCCCAAAGAGGGGGGATTGATCTGAATTTTTAGAGTGGTACATATCTCTGTTGCTAGGCAAGAACTTAATTGGTTCCTATCATGGTGTTTGGTATTTGAGACATAGGAATGTTTATGCTATTTTCATCTGATCTGACCTTTGGTTGAATTCCTCAATCTTAACTAGTCCAAGACTGTACTGATTTAACAGGGACTGAAAACAGAGTGTTATCCTGGGTATCTCTCCTCAGACATATTATCAGAACAGAGTTGAACAGAATTGAAGATGGTACCTATTAACAGTCTTGGATTTTCAAGCAATTGGGTCTGAAATGTCAATCATTGGAAACTATGCAATTGATAATCGCATAGCATTGGATGCTATTACAGTAGATAAAAGGGGGAATGTATGCGATTATAGGGGGAGATGCATGTTGTACATACTTGCCATCAGAATAGGAAGGTTATGGGAAATTAACTAAAGCTATGGGAAATATATTAGAGAAAGACCGGATTGAAAATGTGGAAACAAGACTACCTCAGTTGATATTGTAGTCTACATGTAACTTACAAATTGTCATGAATCAATGTATTTTCTGGGATGATGTCAGGAGGTTAGGAATTCATTTGTATGTTTTGTTTGTTTGGTTCAAGTAATGTTATATCTGTGGAATTTGACTTACAACATCAAAATAATGAAAAGGGTGGATTGATATGACGTCTTTTGCATTTAACCATTTGTCATTTAGCAGCCGCTCTTATCCAGAGCGACTTACAGTAAGTGCATTCATCTTAAGATAGCTAGGTGAGACAACCACATCACAGTCGTAGTAAGTACATTTTTCCTCAATAAAGAAGTTATCAGCAAAGTCAGTGCTAATACAGTATTAATGTCGATTGGTCTCATATAGAGAGGACAAGGACACGCCATGTGTTACTGATGTCATGGGTGAGTGACAGAGGGTCGGTGTGCCAAGATAGATTGGGGGCCACTGTTGCTAATCTTAGGAGGGGTACGTGAGGGACTGGCCTGGCTAGGGTGCCACACGATACCATGTATGGGGATCATATTGTAGTAGATGAGTGACACTCAATAATGGTTGGCAACTGTTGGACAGAAGTAGCTCGGAGAACATTATATAAACTGAGAGATTTTCTATGGAAGTCATTCAGATGACAAGAGGCTACGCCCGTACCGCCTGTCATATTGAATCTAGTACTGTAACCATTAAATAAAGATGAATCAACTCTCCAGCTGAGTAGTCGAATACTCTCTTGCATCCTGAACTTCTCGATACCAGAAACTCATCATAACACGCTTAGTGGGACTATCATTTGTTTTTTAAGACTGTTGGAAAAGCATTCCAGGTGAAGCTGGTTGAGAGAATGCCAAGAGTGTGCAAAGCTGTCATCAAGGCAAAGGGTGGCTATATAAAATATATTTTGATTTGCTGAACACTTTTTGGGTAGCTACATGATTCCATATGTGTTATTTCATAGTTTTGATGTCTTCACTATTATTCTACAATGTAGATAATAGTAAAAATAAAGAAAAACTCTGGAATGAGTAGGTGTGTCCAAACTTTTGACTGGTACTGTATGTCAAATCCCACACATTTCTAAGATTTATGGACCAAGGGAATGTGTCCATTCTTTATGACATGTCTTGTTGAGATCAGGTCGAAACCCCTCAGAAATACAGTAAATTACAGTACAAGACTCTCAGATTATCACAACTGAGACGGGTTTTTCTGTTTGTCTAGACATTACCTTTAGTACAAGAGTGTGTTCAAACATATGTGTTAAGTGTGCGAGAGTATATCCGTGTTGTGATTGTGTGCAAGTCTTTTGTGTTTGAGTCTGCATCTGTGTGTTTATGGACTGTATTTATGCCAGCGGTCTCCAACTCAGTAGCTCTCCAGGATCGTTGAAGATCACTGTGTGTATGCAACAAGCTTTCACAGTCTCATTGCAGAATTAGACATTCGCCCATGTTCTCCAAACGTCAAATTTCGAAGGGTTAAGTTTAGGCGCTCATTCTGAATAGTTAAGGTAAGGGTTAAGGTTTGGGATAGGGTTAAAACCAAAAATAAAATAAAAAATCCACGACTGGGATTACGCCCATCCACCACTCCCACCCACAATAGGGGTGTGAACATTTAAACGACATTGGGATCGTTAATGTTCAGAATAAAATACCTAATAAAAACGAATAATAACTTGATATTTTTGGGTAAAATTATCACAAAACTACCACTAACAGGCCCCGATCATCATCATAAAGGGAAAAATTAAAAAATTAAACAAATACCTAATTCGAGGTGAAATTGAGCTACAGTTGCAGTACAGGTGCACCCTTTGCTGACAGCAGTGCGATAAGGGACGGAGTGAGAAAATCACAGCGCTGATTACAGAAATGATTGCAGTTGATTTACAGCCATTGTCAATGGTAAAGGATGTTGGCTTCAATACCCTAATGGCATATCTAGAACCAGACTTGTTGCACGTCTATGAACACGCTGTCATATATCACTGCAACGAGCCATCACATTGATGAGAAGTGGGACACGAAGTACGTACTGAAAACTGAGAACATGGAGGAGAGACACACAACGGAGACCCTAAAACGGTATTAATACTATCGTTGCTGAGTGGGTGGGGGACAGCAGTAAGGTGAGCGCCATCTGTTACCACAGCCACTAGTTACCACAGCCACAATGTCAAAATTGGTTATATCGTAATAATTCATGTAAACCCAAACATTTCTTGGGGTCTTAATTTAAGGTTAAGGTTAGGCATAATGATAGCAGTGTGGTTGATGTTATGGTTAGGCTTAAAATCACATTTTAAGAAGAATTGTAGAAATAGGTGGCCTTTATGACTTTGTGGCTGTGGTAACTAGTGACGACCAGTAGGTAGGTATAATCCAGGACTGCGGTTGATTGATCTGCATTTCCCCCCTAGCGGTCATATACAGAACCACATCTGAATTGTGAACTCATAATTTCATGATTTAAAAAAAAGTTCAAATGATTTAAAAAAAATTGTGGTTTAAACATTAAGAGAAATTGTACATTTGTCACATCCCTAATCCACTGCGCCCTAGCAAAACCTAATCCTATGTGACGGTAATAGCGCTCACTGTTGCCCCTAGTGGCTGGTTCTGAAGGCATTTTCAATTTCAACGTCAATCTTGAACGACCTGGCTGGTGTATGTACTGTATCTGTGCGTGCGTGCGTGTATGGATTGTATGTATGGATTGTGTGTATGGATTGGTGTCAGAGGAAGGCCCTAAAAACGGTCAAAGACTCCAGCCACCCTAGTCATAGACTGTTCTCTCTGCTACCGCACGGCAAGCGGTACCGGAGCGCCAAGTCTAGGTCCAAGAGGCTTCTAAACAGATTTGATTATATGTGCACGTGTGTGTATAAGTACCTCATGTACCTCGTTCTCGTGGCTGGAGCCGATGTTGAGCATGGCCATGGGGCTGTTGGGGGCGCTGTTTCCTGTGATGAGCTGATCCGTACGGAGCCGGGGGGAGTGGAGGGGAGGGGGGGCCGAGGAAGAGGCCCCCGGGGGGGCCAGGGTGGGGGGAGGGGAGGGCTGCACCACCCCTGTTACTGCATGCACCATCTGCACAGAGAGAAGAGAGAGCGAGAGATTGTGTGTGTGTGTTGAAGAAAGAGGGAGGAAGGGAAAGAGAGAGAGGTCGAGAGACAGACAGACAGAGACAGGCACAGACAGCGAGGTACCTGCTTGGTTGCGTAGGTGGTGGAGAGGTACTCCTTCACCTGTTGTCTCTGGGACTGGCGTATGTGGTAGTCTGTAGGGTTCTCCAGGTGAGTCTGGACCTGTACACACACAGGTAACACAGCACACCTAGGGTTAATCACACAGTTCACATAAAACTGCTCATCATATTAGGCATGCATTAGTGAATTCTCTTGAAACATGTCAACAGCTTCATTCAACATTGCGTGCTGGTTGTCCATTGGGTATGGCCAACAAGGTACAATGGCACAACAGTAGGACTATGTTGTTCATGGAACCACAACACTGTTCCTGTAATCCTACAGTAGAGCCCGTAGTAAAGCCTATAGTAAGTCCCCAGGCCTGACCAGGGGTGTAGGGGTAGTGTAGTGTTGAGAATAGGACTGCATCGGCTTGGCCTCATTCTTTCACATCAAAGAGCAGAGATCAGCGTAACATATTCCTTCTGCTCCTACTACTTAGACGACAACCCCCCCCCCCCCCCATGGTCTAATTGACTGAACAACCAAAAACACATACCTAAGTTTAGCTTTTTTCATGAACCAGAAAATCAATAGCTATTTCTGGTTGTTTATCAAAGTTAGCTGGCTAAGTCATTGATCCTGCTTTGTACTATACCCCTCTGGGTTATATCAGAATGGGCCTGTGATATATTGGTCAGTTGAGGTAGGCCTGTTTACAGCCGTTAATCCACTATGGTACTGATCGATTAGTGCCTGTGTGTGTGTGTGTGTGTGTGTGTGTGTGTGTGTGTGTGTGTGTGTGTGTGCATATCCGTGAGTAAGCGTGGGTGTGTTTATTTATAGTTGAAAAACTGTCAGCTTAAAGAGTGTCAGTAACATGTTGCCATGGGCCCACATGGACTAAACAGTAACTGCAACTATTGACATACCTCATGTCTCACTCTGTCAGAACAAAAAGTGAAAGGAATGACAAGAAGACTGATAGTCTTCAACCAACAGTTGTCAACAGTACACAGTACAGAGGTGGCGATATAGAGTGGAGCATTCCTCACTACTTGGAGGAAATTCATTTCTACACATATGCATAGTTCTAAACACCCACCTTCGCCTCTCCTTACATTTACATACAGTATGAACCCACTACACAGACAGAAACAGAGACCGTGACAGAGAGACAATGACGGAGAGACAGACAGAAAGACCAGTATGTACAGTCCACTCACACACAGATAAGAACATTCACAGGTATCTGTGGAATCAGGCAAAATGGCAGCTAACCTTTATCTCCTTGCCTCTGACATACAGTATCTTACTCTCCTGTCTGTCATATCTCTCCACACACACACCATGTCATGATGAAGACTGATTCTCCAGCACCCTACCTTGTTGCTGTTCCACCGCATTTTTCTCTCTCTGTCTCTCTATTTATTTCCGTCTCGGTTTCCTTCTCTCAGTCTTTGCTATATCCACCTCTCTCCAGTCCAGTCCAGCTAGCAGCACTGATCCAGTCCTGACCACCTCCACTCCTCCCAGGAGGTGCTCAGTGAGGCTGGCTGGCTGACCCACAGCAACACGTGAGTGGATTACCCCTACTCCTAAATCCCCCTCTCTTTCTCTGCAAGAACCTCTCCCCTCTTTCTCTCTCCATTTTTCTATCCCCTAAATCTCCCCATTCTATATCAACTCCAGAGTGCATTCTCTTTTTCACCTATCCCCTCACCATTCTTCATCTTCCATTTTCCCTTCTCTATCCCTTCTCTTCATCTTCCCTCTTGGCACAGTGCACTTCTAATGAATTTAAATCCTAATTTAAGATTGGCACATGTACCGCAAATGTTTTCCCAAATCTCCCATTGACATCATTGCATGACTTAGGTGAAAGTCAGAGTTATATGCCTGTATCTCAAGCTAGTCAGCAGGTTAGGACCACTACAGTAGACCAGGCCGGGGCCAGGAGAGCTGTAATTGGGTGGTTGGTTTTTGAGATGTGGGTGGGTATTGGGGATGAGGGTGGGTGTTTGATCTGCAGCAGCAGCACAGTCCAAACTAAACTTCCCTCCTTCCTTCCCTCCCGTTGACCCTGCCTCCCTCCGCCCTCTGAAGTGGGTGTTGACTGACTGTGTGTGTTGACTGAGTGTGTGTTGACTGAGGTGGGGGGTTGACTGAATGTGCACGATCTCGGAGGACACACACACACACACACACACACACACACCTACTCTATATGTCTTACCTTGAGCACTTCAACAGGAACCTGCATGCTCTGGTAGTGTTGTGGAGCGTTGATGGCGGGGCTGGGTGCAGACACACTCTGCTGTTGCATGTACTGCAGCGCCGCATTCTGCTGCTGTTGCCGCTCCCGCTGCTCCTCCTGCTGCAGCTGGTCTCGCATCAGCTGACAATACATACATTAGTCAATCAGTCAATGCATCAATCAGGCAGTCAGTCAATACATCAGTCAGTCAATACATCAATCTACTGTATACAGTAACACTGTACATCAGTGTGTTAACCAATCAATCAATTAAACAATTAATCAATCATTCCAACATATGTTTACCTGCAGCCGCAGCCCTATTCGCGAGGCCATGGCTGGGGGGCGAGGGGGGAGGGGGGGGCGTGCAGACGCAGACGCACCGCAGTCCAGCCCGAGAGAGAGAGGAAGCTGAAGGAAGAGAGAGAGAGAAAAGGTGGTGTTAGAATACTATGTTAGAGGGTCACACAGGCCCATCCAGTGTAAGGCCTCATGTCTCAGTGGTCATCAACCCCACCAACCCAAAATCACCACGTCCTTTTACCTTCTAATCATCTACATCAGACCTGGAAAACTAGACTATCAATCACATTCATTGCTAATGGATCAATTGGTGTAATCAACAAGGATATAATCCACCACCACATCCCTCCAGGTATGTACCCCTGTCTCTCAACAGCTCTAAGTCAGGACCCCTGGAACATACAGTAATATCTGTACAGTCCATCAGTCTGTTTATGCTGTATTAGACAGTCATATGATGTCTGGCCATCTAATGAATAACATCACTAAATGTTTCCATACCAGACAATGCCATATATTCACTGTCTCCTAACAAGGAGCTACCCCAGGGCTTTAGAACAGGGGGGACGAGAGGACAACTGGATCACCAGTCACACACACCAGACGTCTATTAGATGTGTTTAGTACTATGGGTTCACATGATGTAAACTTCAAAACGTGAAAACATAAAGTGACTTTAATAAAAACATGTCACTATGATGAACTCTTTTTAATGTAGTGTATGACTAGCATAGTAGCCAGTCTTTCAGCATAAGAACATGTCTTTAGGCATCTTTAGAGTAGATAATCATATTAACCTTGTCTTCAGGATAAGACAAAAACAACATATTTACAGTTTGAAACTAAAAGGAATCTCAAGTGCAAGTTACTGTTAATGCCTTTTCCTCACAGTGGTTTAGATTGAATAACATCATGCATAAGGAGGCAGTGGAGGCTGAAGGTTTGGGGAGAAGGGAGGGGTAGGGTGGAGGTGGGGGAGCATCATACCAACCCCCTCCAGGCCCAAGCTCTGGGCTGAGGAATGTAACCATGGTTACAACTGAGGAAGTCATGTGGGAGTCATGTGGTCCTGTTGTTGTGTGGTGGTCATGTGAGCAGCCTTTCGAGGGGAACACCCTCAACCTCGCCCACCTCCACACCATTTCTCCTCCACCTCCCACCCACCCACCTGTCTCTCACTTAGGAGAGCCCCAGAGTTCCCCTTTCAGCAGTGTTAAAACTACTCTTGATCTGGTGTTATTCTACCTTCTGGGACTGTTCCTTTCAGAGTAATCGAATGTGAGTCAATGTGAATAAAAGTGCAGCCTTGGCCTGATTGTGTGTTTTTATCATCCCAATCAGAGCAGACTTCTCATCCTTTCATCAGACACACAGGCCATATATGGGCATAGAGAGAGCGACAGAGGGAGGGGGGGGAGAGAGAAAAAAGCGCATTGTGTGTGAGGTACAATAAGAAGGGCAGCTCCTATTGAGAAGGACTGAGGCCGCCTGTTGTCCGCCGTGTACATTTCAGTGCCCGAGGTGCACACACTGCCCGCTTTGTGCCCACTGGCTGAACCACACACACACACACACACACACTTGACTCCAAGAGCAGTCTACTACAGCGTGACAGCAAAGCCTCAAACTACACACAGAGAACCAACACTCAACATAGGAACAGCCAAACAAACTACTACCACTACTGCTGCTATTAACAGTATTATACCACTACATGTACTACTAATTCTAGATCACTTTTACTTCTGCAAATACACTATATCAGAAACATGACCTGACCAAGAAAAACCCCTGTCCACCACTACTACTACCAAAACTACACACTGACAGGCCCTGTGCTCATGCAAGTTCTCTCCTGCAACTCTAGTCCGTTCCATAACTCTAAAGTACTTATAAGACAACCCTAACCTCACTGAACATACCTATCCAACACACACACACACACACACAGGGTGTATTTATACACCCTGACGAATGGGGTGATTACATCTCCAAACTCAATCGGCTCTGGTAGGAATGCTTGCCAGAGAGGGACAAGTGCCTCTGTGTCCACTCCAAAGTTTAGCTTAGCATTAGTTTAGCTTCGCATGTTAATCTTTCCTGCACATTTCTCTGATCTAGCAGAGCTTCATGTTAGCATGCTAATGATTTCAGCATGTTTCAAAGTCCTCTAGCGGGGTTTAGCTTGGCATGTTAGCTAGCAAACCTTTGTGTGATAGGCCTATGGCAAATTTTAGCTTAGCTTAATGCTAATGCATGCCAACACTCTCAGGACATATTATGTTCCGTTCCAAATAGAGCCCTTGCTCCTACCCGAAAGTAAATGATTGGAAACATGATACAAAAATGGCAAAACTTTAGACTAGCAGAGGGCTGCACGACATGCTTGAACAGTTAGTGTCTGGCTGAGCTTCCCCACTGGACACCTCCTGAGTCACTGCTCAGTGCTGCCAGTGCATTCTTTCACTCTCTCACTCTCTCTCTCACACACACACACACACACTCTGTTCACGCCCGCCATGATGACATTATTGGTTTATTTGGATCCCCATTAGCTTTTGCCGAAGCAGCAGCTATTCTTCCTGGGGTCCACACAAAAACACAAGTTACAAAACACTTATAGACAAGAACAGTCACACGTTAAATACAACGATATACAACGAATACACCTAAAGAATAATGTGTGTAGATTGTGAGTGTTAGAGTGGGCCTGTGTTTGTGTGTGTGTAATTTCACAGTCCCTACTTCGCCATGAGCTGTTGTTTTATCCATTTGTTTAATGTAATTTTGCTGTTTGCTTGAGTAATTGAGATGGAAGGGAGTTCCATGCGATCATGGCTCTGTATAATACTGTGCGTTGCCGTGAATTCGTTTTGGACTTGGGGACTGTGAAGAGACCCCTGATGGCATGTATTGTGGGGTATGTATGGGTGTCTGAGCTGTATGATATTTTATTATGCAGACAATCTGGAATTTTCATCATAGTAATATTTCTCAAAAACTAGAAGAGAAGCAGTTAATCTCTCGTCAACCCTCAAACAGGAAAGACTGGCATGCATGTTGTTGATGTTAGTTCTGTATGTGAAGTTGAGGGCAAGGCGTGCTGCTCTGTTTTGAGTCAGCTGTATATTTGCTAGGTGTTTCTTTGCTGCACTTGACCATATTACCTGACAGTAATCAAGACGGGACAAGACCAGAGCCTGAACAACTAGTACAGTTGATTTGTGTAAAAACACAGACTATCGGAGTTGACCCTTGTACGCACACTCACAGGGCCCTACACATTCACGCACACTGACACTCCATCATTTGCTCACACACACTATATGCACATACATTTATACTGACTACACACACCCACTCATATACAGTGGGGAAAAAAGTATTTAGTCAGCCACCAATTGTGCAAGTTCTCCACTTAAAAAGATGAGGCCTGTAATTTTCATCATAGGTACACGTCAACTATGACAGACAAAATGAGAAATGTTTTTCCAGAAAATCACATTGTAGGTTTTTTTTATGAATTTATTTGCAAATTATGGTGGAAAATAAGTATTTGGTCAATAACAAAAGTTTCTCAATACTTTGTTATATACCCTTTGTTGGCAATGACACAGGTCAAACGTTTTCTGTAAGTCTTCACAAGGTTTTCACACACTGTTGCTGGTATTTTGGCCCATTCCTCCATGCAGATCTCCTCTAGAGCAGTGATGTTTTGGGGCTGTCGCTGGGCAACACAGACTTTCAACTCCCTCCAAAGATTTTCTATGGGGTTGAGATCTGGAGACTGGCTAGGCCACTCCAGGACCTTGAAATGCTTCTTACGAAGCCACTTCTTCGTTGCCCGGGCGGTGTGTTTGGGATCATTGTCATGCTGAAAGACCCAGCCACGTTTCATCTTCAATGCCCTTGCTGATGGAAGGAGGTTTTCACTCAAAATCTCACGATACATGGCCCCATTCATTCTTTCCTTTACACGGATCAGACGTCCCGGTCCCTTTGCAGAAAAACAGCCCCAAAGCATTATGTTTCCACCTCCATGCTTCACAGTAGGTATGGTGTTCTTTGGATGCAACTCAGCATTCTTTGTCCTCCAAACACGACGAGTTGCGTTTTTACCAAAAAAGTTCTATTTTGGTTTCATCTGACCATATGACATTCTCCCAATCCTCTTCTGGATCATCCAAATGCACTCTAGCAAACTTCAGATGGGCCTGGACATGTACTGGCTTAAGCAGGGGGACACGTCTAGCACTGCAGGATTTGAGTCCCTGGCGGCGTAGTGTGTTACTGATGGTAGGCTTTGTTACTTTGGTCCCAGCTCTCTGCAGGTCATTCACTAGGTCCCCCCGTGTGGTTCTGGGATTTTTGCTCACCGTTCTTGTGATCATTTTGACCCCACGGGGTGAGATCTTGCGTGGAGCCCCAGATCGAGGGAGATTATCAGTGGTCTTGTATGTCTTCCATTTCCTAATAATTGCTCCCACAGTTGATTTCTTCAAACCAAGCTGCTTACCTATTGCAGATTCAGTCTTCCCAGCCTGGTGCAGGTCTACAATTTTGTTTCTGGTGTCCTTCGACAGCTCTTTGGTCTTGGCCATAGTGAAGTTTGGAGTGTGACTGTTTGAGGTTGTGGACAGGTGTCTTTTATACTGATAACAAGTTCAAACAGGTGCCATTAATACAGGTAACGAGTGGAGGACAGAGGAGCCTCTTAAAGAAGAAGTTACAGGTCTGTGAGAGCCAGAAATCATGCTTGTTTGTAGGTGACCAAATACTTATTTTCCACCATAATTTGCAAATAAATTCATTAAAAATCCTACAATGTGATGTTCTGGATTTTTTTTTTCTCAATTTGACTGTCATAGTTGACGTGTACCTATGATGAAAATTACAGGCCTCTCTCATCTTTTTAAGTGGGAGAACTTGCACAATTGGTGGCTGACTAAATACTTTTTTTCCCCACTGTACGCTGCTGCTACTCTGTTTATCATACTGATGCCTAGTCACCTTACCCCCCCTATTCATACAGTACCAGTCAAAAGTTTGGACACACCTACTCATTCAAGGGTTTTTCTTTATTTTTACCATTTTCTACATTGTAGAATAATACTGAAGACATCAAAACTATGAAATAACACATATGGATTCATGTAGTAACCAAAAAAGTTTTTAAACATATTTGAGATTTGAGATTCTTCAAATAGCCACCCTTCACCTGGAATGCTTTTCAAACAGTCTTGAAGGAGTTCCCACATATGCTTAGCACTTGTTGGCTGCTTTTCCTTCACCCTGCCGTCCAACTCATCCCAAACCATCTCAATTGGGTTGAGGTCGGGGGATTGTGGAGGCCAGGTCATCTGATGCAGCACTCCATCACTCTCCTTCTTGGTTAAATAGCCCTTACACAGCCTGGAGGTGTGTTGGGTCATTGTCCTGTTGAAAAACAAATGACAGTCCCACTAAGCCCAAACCAGATGGGATGGCGTATCGCTGCATATTGCTTTGGTAGCCATGCTGGTTAAGTGTGCCTTGAACTCTAAATAAATCACACAGTGTCACCAGCAAAGCACCCCCACACCATAACACCTCCTCCTACATGCTTTACGGTGGGAACTACACATGGAGATCATCCGTTCACCCACACCGCGTCTCACAAAGACACGTCGGTTGGAACCAAAAATCTCAAATTTGGACTCCAGACCAAAGGACACATTTCCACCTGTCTAATGTCCATTGCTCGTGTTTCTTGGCCCAAGCAGGTCTCTTCTTATTATTGGTGTCCTTTAGTAGTGGTTTCTTTGCAGAAATTCGACCATGAAGGCCTGATTCACACAGTCCCCTCTGAACAGTTGATGTTGAGATGTCTCTGTGACTTCAACTCTGTGAAGCATTTATTTGGGTTTCAATTTCTGAGGCTAGTAACTCTAATGAACTTATCCTCTGCAGCATAGGTAACTCTGGGTCTTCCATTCCTGTGGCGGTCCTCATGAGAGCCAGTTTCATCATAGCGCTTAATGGTTTTTGCGACTGCACTTGAAGAAACATTCAAAGTTCTTGAAATGTTCCGCATTGACTGACCTTCAGGTCTTAAAATAATGAAGGACTGTCGTTTCTTTTTGCTTATTTGAGCTGTTCTTGCCATAATATGGACTTGGTCTTTTACCAAATAGGGCTATCTTCTGTATACCACCCCCACCTTGTCACAACACAACTGATTGGCTCAAACGCATTAAGATGGAAAGAAATTCCACAAATTAACTTTTAAGATGGCACACCTGTTAATTGAAATGCATTCCAGGTGACTACCTCATGAAGCTGGTTGAGAGAATGCCAAGAGTGTGCAAAGCTGTCATCAAGGCAAAGGGTGGCTATTTGAAGAATCTCAAATATATTTTGATTTGTTTAAGTGTTTGGTTACTACATGATTCCATATGTGTTATTTCATAGTTTTGATGTCTTCACTATTATTCTACAATGTAAAACATTCTAAAAAGAAAAGAAAAACCCTTGAATGAGTAGGTGTGTCCAAACTTTTGACTGGTAGTGTAAGTATTCACACCCCTGAGTCAATACATGTTAGAATCACCTTTGGCAGTGATTACAGCTGTGAGAGTCTTTCTGGGTTAGTCTCTAAGAGCTTTGCACACCTGGATTGTACAATATTTGCACATTATTCTTTTTCAAATTCTTCAAGCTCTGGCAAGTTAGTTGTTGATCATTGTAGACAGCCATTGTTAAGTCTTGCCATAGATTTTCAAGCCAATTTATGTTGAAGGCCACTCAGGAACATTTACTGTCTTCTTAGTAAGCAACGCCAGTGTAGTTTTGGACTTGTGTTTTAGGTTATTGTCCTGCTGAAAGGTGAATTCCTCTTCTAGTGTCTGGTGGAAAGCAGACAACCAGGTTTTCCTCTAGGATTTTGCCTGTGCTTAGCTGTATTCAAAATGTTTTTATCCTAAAAAAACTACCTAGTCCTTGCCGATGACAAGCATACCCATAACATGATGGAGCCACCACCATGCTTGGAAATATGGAGTGGTACTCCATGATGTGTTGTGTTGGATTTGCCAAAAACAGGACATAAAGTACATTTCTTTGCCACATTTTTTGCAGTTTTACTTTAGTGCCTTATTGCAAACAGGATGCATGTTTTGGAATATTTTTTATTCTTTACAGGCTTCCTTCTTTTCACTGTCATTTAGGTTAGTATTGTGGAGTAACTACAATGGTGTTGATTCAGCCTCAGTTTCTCCTATCACAGCCATTTAACTCTGTTTTAAAGTTACCATTGGCCTCATGGTGAAATCCCTAAGCGGTTCCTGAGTTAGGAAGGACACCTGTATTTTTGTAGTGACTGGGTGTATTGATACACAATCCAAAGTGTAATTAATAACTTCACCATGCTCAAAGGGATACTCAATGTCTCCTTTTTTTTCCTTTTTTTTTTACCCATCAATGAGGCATTGGAAAACCTCCCTGGTCTTTGTGGTTGAGTCTGTTTGAAATTCACTGCTCAACTAAGGGACCTTACATATAATTGTATGTGTGGGGTACAGAGGTAGTTATTCCAAAATCATGTTAAACACCATTATTGCACACAGAGTGCATTCAACTTATTATGTGACTTGTAAGCAAATGTTTACTCCTGAACTTATTTAGGCTTGCCATAACAAAGGGGGTTGAATACTTATTGACTAAAGACATTTCAGCTTTTCATTGGTAATTCATTTGTAAATATTTCTAAAAACATAATTCCACTTTAACATTATGGGGTATTGTGTGTAGGCCAGGGACACAAAATCGCAATTTTATAAATGTTATATTCAGGCTGTAACACAACAAAATGTGGAAAAGGTCAAGGGGTGGGAATACTTTCTGAAGGGACTCCAAGCCAGGAGTCCTGCAGGACATTTCCCTGCATCCAGGTTAAGGCCTGCTACCAGCAGGAACATGGAGCACTCCATGTCAGTAAGACACACATACATATATATATATATATATATATACATATATATACACATATATATATATATATATATATATATAAATAATACTCCACTCACAAGCCTCTCCCCAAACACACTCCTCCTTTCGGAAGCCATTGGTGCGCTGTCTTATACGCATCCATTTGTTTGATTGGAAGGCACCCTTATAGTCCTCAATAACCAACAATGTAAAACGCAGCATACAGGGATGATTTCTGTATTTTGAAAGTTACATATCTTGAAAACTTGAGTGCTGACAAGCAAAACATTGACAACAATGGACTAATGAAACAAATACCAAAAGATAGTTTTGGAGTGGAATTTGTCTGTAACCCTTGCTCTCTTTCAACTGCATTCAGTACCTCTATCCATCTCTCTACAGGAGCTACAGAGAGAATATTCCAAGGACTTCCAGAGCCTTCTGACTAACTACCTGCGATCTCTCCACAGCAGAGAAGTAAGCTCTGCTGGTGGTAGTATATTTTATGCACTGTATACCTCCTTCGCTATGGCTGTCTGATGACATATAGCATACATTATTATCCAGGACCACTGGTTGAATTGGATTTACTGTACTCACTCCAAAACTCATGCCATCTCCTCCCTCAAAGTCTCCCAGACAAACTAACATGTGTCCATCCCCAGCTGAGTGTGCTAGGCCATGGAACTCTAGAACAGGGTTTCCCAAACTCGGTCCTGTTACAAAACAATAAATTCTTCATAGTATGGTTCTTCACATTTTTACTAACTACTTTTGTAACTTAAACCTCAAACAGCATGCAGACTTTCTCCATCAAGACACTTGGCGCTTATGACTCCAAAAGATCCCAAATCAATGGAAGGCTCATGTCCAGGGTGAATACATTTTTATTAATGTACCCTGTTTTTTTTTTAAATATTTTATCTTTTATAATTTTTTCTATTTTTTTTTTTGTTTTTTTGTTTTTTTTTGTGTGTTTTTTTTGGGGGGGGGGGTAATGGATCAGCTTAATATTGCAGATAGATTGTATCTTCCATCAATGTTTTTTATATATATATTCCCCTTTATTACTTTTCAACCCCACCATCCTTTCCCTACTTGGAGTAAATTAGTGAACAACAATGCCCAGGCCTCTACTTCCGGTCTATACTTACTATCTACACCTTATGGACAGAGTTAATTTTACAATAATTCTATATATATATATTATTTATTTTTTGCTCCTGAACTTCTTCTACTCTCAACCTCTCCGATCATTTTCATGATGTCCATCCGGTTTGCTTCTATATGCCATATCTTTCTAACTGTGCTCTTTCCCAAAAGCTCCCAACATACAACCTATATACTTATTATGGACACAGTATGCTTACATTATTAGCTATCTTTGTTATTATTTGTTGTTATTTGTTATTAGTCCCATCCTTCAACTCTATTCAATACCTCCCATCTATCTCTTAACACCATCCATATAGGATTTCTATTTGCCATATATATTTCAACCGTACTGTGATGTTTTACAAAAGTTCTGAACCTTTCTATTCTCATTGCTTCTACAGATTGTGAATTTAAAATAAACATTTTTGCTAAAAGTATTATTATATTATTGATTGATTATGACTTTTCAGATCACCCAGTAATGCTATCTGCAAGGTTAGTTCCAGGTAAATATTGCAATCCTTTAGCCATTCCTGGACCTGTGTCCAAAAACAAGCTACAAATGGACAGAACCAAAACAAATGATCTAATGATTCTGTCTCTTCACAGCAAAATCTGCAGAGCTGGGAAGATTGTATCCCCCATATAAATAACATTTTATTGGTAGCAAGAATTTTATATAATAATTTAAATTGAAAGATTCAAATTTTTGAATCCGGTGTCGTTTTGCATGTCAGTTCATAAACACTATGCCATGGGATCGGTACGTCAAAGATCTCTTCCCAACTATTTTGTAATCTATATGGGACGGCTGTCAATCCTTTGGTCCTTAAGTGAAACTGATATACTTTTTTATTCATCACAGTTTTCCTTAACCAATTATGTTCTTTAATGCAAGGCCGACAGACAAGTTCCTTACTTTCTCCCCCTTCCACTTTCCTCTTCCACTTTTGCGGTAAGGCTGCAATTATTTGGTTGTAATTTTGGGTAGAGCAGACATTTCCATATGTTTTTGTTAGCTGCATGTGCGACATAACTCCACCAGTCCTACCGATGATATCATTTACGAAGATTATACCTTTTTTAAACATTCTGTCAAAAAATAAAAGGTTTTTTGTCAATTAGTATATTTGAATTTAACCACAATATTTGTTGCATTATTTGTTCTGTCGTTTCTGGAGGATTAAATTGAAATTGCAACCAACGTTCTATGGCTTGTTTTAGAAATAGTGACATTTGGGAGATTATTTCCTTTTCAAATAACTGAAAGTGAGAGGTTGTAATCTGAATAAAGGGAAAAAGGCCTTTCTTGAACATTGGGTGAGACAATCTTACTAATTTGCTTGAGAACCAGTTCGGATTTAAGTATAACTTTTGTATGACTGAAGCTTTTAGTGATAGGTCTAATGCTTTAATATTTAATAATTTCTGTCCTCCGAATTCATATTCATTATATAAATATGCTCTTTTAATTTTGTCTGGCTTGCCGTTCCAAATAAAATTGAATATTTTTTTCTCATATAATTTAAAAAACTGTTTGCTAGGCGTAGGCAAGACCATAAGCAAATAGGTAAACTGGGATAATACTAAAGAGTTAATCAGGGTGATTTTTCCACAAATTGACAGGTATTTTCCTTTCCATGGTAGTAAGATCTTATCTATTTTTGCTAACTTTCTATTAAAATTTATTGAAGTGAGATCATTTATTTCCTTTGGGATATGTATTCCGAGTATATCCACATCACCATCAGACCATTTTATTGGTAAACTACATGGTAATGTAAAAATTGTATTTTTTTGTGATCCAATACGTAATATAGTACATTTGTCATAATTTGGTTGTAATCCAGAGAGGTTAGAAAATGTATCTAGATCCTCTATGAGGCTGTGGAGGGATTCTAGTTGTGGATCTAAAAGAAAACATGAATCATCTACGTACAATGACACCTTTGTTTTTAAGCCCTGTATTTCTAATCCTCTGATATTATTATTGGATCTGATTTTAATAGCTAACATCTCGATGGCCACAATAAATAGATATGCCGATAGTGGACAACCTTGTTTCACTCCTCTTGACAGTTTAAAACTTTGAGAAATAGCCATTATTTACTATTTTACACCTAGGGTTACTATACATGATTTTGACCCATTTTATAAGAGATTCTCCAAAATTGAAATGCTCCAGGCATTTATATATAAACCCCAGTCGAACTTTATCAAATGCCTTTTCGAAGTCTGCTATGAATAGCAGGCCTGGTTTCCCATATTTTCCATAGTGTTCTATTGTTTCCAATACTTGCCTTATATTATCTCCAATGTATCTTCCATGTAAAAAACCTGTCTGATTAGAATGAATAATATCCGACAATACCTTTTTAATTCTATGCGCTATACATTTTGCTAGGATTTTTGCATCACAACACTGAAGTGTAAGGGGCCTCCAATTTTGTAAATGGACTGGATCTTTATATTTTCCACTTGTATCCTGTTTCAGTAATAATGAGATCAGACCTTCTTCTTGAGTGTCAGATAATCTACCATTTACATAGGAGTGGTTAAAACATGCTAATAACGGTCCTCTTAGTATATCAAAAAAGGTTTGGTATACCTCGACTGGTATGCCATCCAACCCTGGAGTTTTCCCGGACTTAAAGTCTTTAATTGCATCCAGAAGTTCCTCCTCTGTAATTTCACCTTCACATGAGTCTTTCTGTGTGGCTGTTAATTTGACATTATCAATAGAAAAAAAATCTCTACAATTAGCTTCAGTTAGAGGAGATGGAGGCGACTGAAAAGAAAACATATGCTTAAAGTACTTTGTTTCTTCCTTCAAAATATCATTTGGTGAATTATGGGTGACTCCGTCAATTGTAACCAGTTTCATTAAGTTATTTTTGGTAGCATTCCTATGTTGAAGATTAAAAAAGAATTTTGTGCATTTTTCCCCATATTCCATCCAGTTTGCTTTATTTTTATAATATATTACACTTGATCTTTCTTGAATAAGTTTCTCCATTTCTTTTTGTTTTTCCTCTAATTTATTCGGAGCCTCTATGTTACAGTTTTTATTGCCATCTATCTGTTCTGTTAGACTTTCTATTTCCTTTCTTAGTATAAACTCTTTTGACCTAAATTGCTTTTGTTTTCGAGATGAGTACTGAATTGCATGGCCTCTAAAAGGCACATTTAAAGGTGTCCCATACAATAAGGGGATTCGCTGTACCTATGTTATGTTGGAAAAAGTCAGTTATAAATTCCTTTGTTCTAATTATAAATAAATTATCATCCAATAGGCTTTGATTAAATTTCCAATATCCTCGCCCACGTGGAAATTCAGTAAGAGTAATGTATATGCCTATTATATGATGGTCCGACCGCATTCTGTCCCCTATCAACACTTCTTTTACTTTTGGTGCCAACGAGAATGAGATAAGAAAGAAGTCAAGACGACTAGCTTGATTCAGTCTCTGCCATGTATATCTCACTAGATCAGTATATTTAAGCCTCCATATATCTACTAGTTCTAATGTATCCATGACATTCACAATTTCCTTAAGAGCATGTGGGTGATTGTTTGTGGTGTGATTTCCTTTTCGGTCCATTGAGCTATTTAAAACAGTATTATAATCCCCCACCATAATAATATTGTCTTGAGTTGCTTGCAGGCTTGATAATTTATTATATATATTGTCAAATAATTGAGGATCATCATTATTTGGTCCGTAAAGGTTAATGAGCCATATTAATGTACACTTAACAAAAATATATAAATGTAAAATGTTGGTCCCATGTTTCATGAGCTGAAATAAAAGATCTCAGAAATGATCCATACGCACAAAAAACATATCTCTCTCAGATTCTGTGCACAAATGTGTTTACATCTGTGTTAGTGAGCATTTATTTCTCCTTTGCCAAGATAATCCATCCACCTGACAGGTGTGGCATGTCAAGAAGCTGATTAAACAGCATGATCATTACACAGGTGCACCTTGTGCTGGGAACAATAGAAGGCCACACTAAAATGTGCAGTTTTGTCACACAATGCCACAGATGTCTCAAGTTGAGGGAGCGTGCAATTGGCACGCTGACTGCAGGAAGGTCCACCAGAGCTGTTGCCAGAGAATTTAATGTTCATTTCTCTACCATAAGCCACCTCCAATATCATTTTAGAGAATTTGGCAGCACTTCCAACTGGCCTCACAACCATAGACCACATGTAACCACGCCAACCCAGGACCTCCAATGTAACCATGCCGGCCCAGGACCTCCACATCCCGCTTCTTCACCTGCGGGATCGTCAGACCAGCCACCCGGACAGCTGATGAAACTGTGGGTTTGCACAACCAAAGAATTTCTGCACAAACTGTCAGAAACTGACTCAGGGAAGCTCATCTGCGCACTTGTCGTCCTCACCAGGGTCTTGACTTGACTTCAGTTCAGCAGTGGGCAAATGCTCACTTTTGATGGCCACTGGCACGCTGGAGAAGTGTGCTCCTCAAGGACGAATCCCGGTTTCAACTGTAGATGGCAGTGTATGGGGTCGTGTGGGCGAGCAGTTTGCTGACGTCAACGTTGTGAACCGAGTGCCCCATGGTGGCAGTGGAGTTATGGTGTGGGCAGGCATAAGCTACGGACAACGAACACAATTGCATTTTATTGATGACAATTTGAATGCACAGAGATACCATGACGAGATCCTGAGGCCCATTGTCGTGCCATTTCTCCGCCACCATCACATTTACATTTACATGGGAATCGAACCCACAACCCTGGCGTTGCAAACACCATGCTCTATCAACTGAGCTACATCCCTGCCGGCCATTCCCTCCCCTACCCTGGACGACGCTGGGCCAATTGTGCGCCGCCCATGAGTCTCCCGGTCGCGGCCGGCTGCGACAGAGCCTGGATTCGAACCAGGATCTCTAGTGGCACAGTTAGCACTGCGATGCAGTGCCTTAGACCACTGCGCCACTCAGGAGTCCCACTCATCACGTCATGTTTCAGCATGATAATGCACGGCCCCATGCCGAAAGGATCTGTACACAATTTCAGGAAGTTGAAAATGTCCCAGTTCTTCCATGGCCTGCATACTCACCAGACATGTTACCCATTGAGCAGGTTTGGGATGCTCTGGATCGATGTGAACGACAGCGCGTTCCAGTTCCCGCCAATATCTATCAAGTTCGCACAGCCATTGAAGAGGAGTGGGACAACATTCCACAGGCCATAATCAACAGCCTGATCAACTCTATGCGAAGGAGATGTCTCGCGCTGCATGCCGCAAATGGTGGTCACACCAGATACTGACTGGTTTTCCACGGCCCTACCTTTTTTTTAAGGCATCTGTGACCAACAGATGTATATCTGTATTCCCAGTCATGTGGAATCCATAGATTAGGGCATCATTTATTTATTTAAATGGACTGATTTACTCATATGAACTGTAATGAAGTAAAATCTTGTTGCATGTTTCGTTAATATTTTTGCTCAGTGTATATAAGACATCACACAGGTGTGCCAACTAAAATACATATCCCAGACAAGCCTGAAGAATAGGACAAATAGACAAGCGAATATAAGTCAGTTTGTGTGTCTGTAGCAGTTTGTATGAATGAGTGGTTACATAAAATACATGTTGGCATGTTAAATTGCTACGAGACAGAGATAAGGAGATTCTTGCTGTAATGTCAGGTAAGGTACCACTGAAGGCCCCAGTATTCAGGCAGGCAGCTGGAAGCAGATGTGTCACCATCCAGGCCCATGTCACAGCATGCAGAGGCCTGATGGGGAGATGACAATAAATACATGTACCTTTCATCACCAAAGCCGTGTTAGCATTTACTGCACAAGTTGCTGTAGAAACCAACCATTTTGTTAGTGTCATTGATATGAACTGGATATTGTATGAGAATTGCCCATTTATAAGAATTGACTATTGTACCTCTAGGGTCCTGTGGTTGTCTGGCAGCATTCTGCTTTCTAGTGATCTTACTCCCTCTCCACCTGAAATGCAGTAACAAAAACATGAATAACAATAAGCCTAGTCAGTCAGTAATTTGGCCAACTAGGCTAATTAACCACTCATGAAAATGTGCACAAGCCAATTCAGACAAATTATACCAAAACAACAGCCTATTTGCAGAAGGGGCATATTTCTTGCCAACTTTTTCAGTCACCAATTAATCAATAAACAGGCAGTGGAATGAAGTAGTTTGACAAAAAGTGTTCAAGTCTTTAAAATATAGCTAGCAAATAGTTAGAATTTTCTAGAAACCCAACATTATTAGCTACAGTGATGATGATGGTGGGAGTCTATAAATGGCATTTATATCAACTTTATCAGATGGTTAACAAGCAAATATATTTGTTTTCCCCTCGCATCTAAAGCTGCCTGATGAAGCTAGCCAGTTGATAGTAAAGCTAGGATGAATGTCAGAAGCCAGCTAGCTAGCTAACATTAGCTGCTGTATATTTTTTCTGAAATGTACCATTATACAGTATTTCACGACAAACTACTGTCATGCCTTTTCACAAAAAAATTGATGTACACATAAAATAGATGATTACCTTCAAATAGATCGTTTTATTCTAGTACTTCAGGCCGAGTAACGTTAATAACGTTACTTTGTAGAAATGACTTGTCCTCTTCAAGCTACTTCCTGAGATTTGATTGATGGAACAATCAAGCCAAAGGTTGCAGCAATAGGCGGCTGTGGTTTTGGCTGATTGGTCAGGAGTAAAAAGGTCCTGCCCCCAAAGCTGCTCAAATCAGTTTTTTTTACTGGCAAATCTCTTTCTACAAACATACAAAACTTTCTACAAGTTTACGAATCTCTTGGTAACATGACAACAGTGACAGAATTCAGAGCATGAGCAGATAAAAAAAAAAAAAAACTTCTGTTGTATTTTTGATTAACAGCAGAATATTCATAATCGTAAATGGACTTGTAATAATTCTGAAGATAAATTATGCTTGCAAATCTTATTGAATGTATTCAAATATCAAGTTACAAGTTTGCAATCATTGTAAAAAAAAATAAAAAAATAATCACATACATTATACACACACACACACCTTATTACAGTCTCTGCACAGGGCAGCAACTAAATAAGGGGACATGCTTATAACTGGATTGTGGGTAATCGGTGCCAGCGAATCAAAAGGCAGCGTTGTATTTCCATGACAGGGACACAGCAACGCTGCATGAAGAGGAATGAGAGAATAGAAGGACACACACACGCCTGGAGGTACCCACATCAATGAAAGAATGGACACTAGAAGGACACACACAGAGAGACACAACCACACACAGAGAGAGAAGCCTTTCTACAGTGAGATGTCTGCCACCTAAAGCCCAAAATAACTCTTCACACTCTCTGTTCCCCTTTTGAGGAACGCCCTGTTCCCCTGAGCCCTCTGTGTGTGTGTGTGTGTGGGTGGGTGTGTGTGTGTGTGTGTGTCGTGCGTAGGCTCGTGTGGGACACTTGTCACAGAATACGGAGACCTTTCCGTTAGTGTCCATAGCATGCCAGTATACAGCCGGTACACAGCCGTTACCGGCAGACATACACAGTGTAGAGTTACCATGGTGACAGTGTGAGTTTCTGCATGGCTTCCCAGCACCCCTGTTCCTTCCTGTTTGGTCTCACCACACAAACAGCTGCATCCTACGACCATGGACACACCCTATCCGTGATTCTGACTACACACACACACACACACACCCTAACCTTATACTCCATGTGCGAATTACACTACATGGCCAAAAGTATGTGGACACCTGCTTGTCGAACATCTCATTCCAAAATCATGGGCATTAATGTAGAGTCGTTCCCCCCTTTGCTGCTATAATTGCCTCCACTCTTCTGGGAAGGCTTTCCACTAGATGTTGGAACATTGCTGAAGGGACTTGCTTCCATTCAGCCACAAGAGCATTAGTGAGGTCGGGCACTGATGTTGGGCGATTAGGCCTGGCTCGCAGTCGGCGTTCCAATTCATCCCAAAGGTGTTCGATGAGGTTGAGGTCAGGGCTCTGTGCAGGCCAGTCAAGTTCTTCCACACCGATCAACAAACCATTTCTGTATGGACCTCGCTTTGTGCATAGGGGCATTGTCATGCTGAAACAGGAAAGGGCCTTCCCCAAACTGTTGCCACAAAGTTGGAAGCACAGAATCGTCTAGAATGTCATTGTATGCTGTAGCGTTAAGATTTCCCTTCACTGGAACTAAGGGGCCTAGCCCGAACCATGAAAAACGGCCCCCAAATTATTCCTCCTCCACCAAACTTTACAGTGTCACTATGCATTCGGGCAGGTAGCGTTCTCCTGGCATCCACCAAACCCAGATTCGTCCATCGGACTGCCAGATGGGGAAGCGTGATTCATCACTCCAGAGAATGCGTTTCCACTGCTTCAGAGTCCAATGGCGGCGAGCTTTACACCACCCCAGCCAACGCTTGGCATTGCGCATGGTGATCTTAGGCTTGTGTGCGGCTGCTCGGCCATGGAAACCCATTTCATGAAGATCCTGAAAAAACAGTTATTGTGCTGACGCTGCTTCCAGAGGCAGTTTGGAACTCTGTAGTGAGTGTTGCAACCGAGGACAGACAACTTTTACACACCTGTCAGCAACGGGTGTGGCTGAAATAGCAGAATCCACTAAATTTGAAGGGGTCCACCTACTTTTGCCAATGTAGTGTATATCGAGACATTCGGCAGGGCTCCTGTTTTTCCGAGGGACTACCTATTTGTGCATGTGCTTGTGTGTAACACCTTTCAGCGACTGTCATTAGTCCTACACTCGTGGGAATTGGCCTATATCGATAGGGCTAAATTGAAATGTTTCTTACAGAAGAAATATGGAAATGCATAACCACTGATTTAATGTTCATTTTACATTTACTGTACTATTCACCACATTTGTTGACAACAAAATCTGAAAATACTCTGGATACATTCAGTAACATGATAGGAATATTTGTGGAAAATTTGTGGTAGGTGCAACATAAGACAAAAAAAAAATAAGTTGAGTGAGAGGACTAACTGGTAATTCCAAGTGGCCACACACACCTCTCCAAAGTGTGCACAGTTCCTAATTAATTTCAATTCACTTTTATGAGCTCTCCTAGCTGTGCCATTGAGGAACTAGAGCAAGCACATTTGTAGTTGTTTTGAACACAGCCTTGCATCCCAGCCGTTACACAATTACTGCTGTTGTTTACGCAATCCAAAAACAGTCCATTATAAATCGCAATCTGGGTCAGGTGGGCATAATTTTAAAGCTTGTTTCATCGCTAACATGACTAGCTAAATTACAAAAATGATCTTACAGTGTTAGGCTTTCACAATGCAATTCAGAGAAGCAGATAATTTTGGCGTGCATAGAATGGAGTCATGATATGTGTGGTCCGCAGAAAATTGTCTTCACAATACAACAAACATAGGCTCATTCTGTTCAGGACAACCTATGGTATAACGCCATGTCATTTTGTAACTGTGCATCCAACAGTGATCATAAACCTTGACACTTTATATTACATGAGTTTTATGATATGAAAATGTAAAGTGCACATTTGGACTCCCGGGTGTTTGGCTTGTTTGTATGACAAAGCGATATTTATTATAATCCTCAATGTCTCATCTTTCAAAATACATTGAGTCCTCGTAATTTACACCATTTCCCTCACTCACATTTAAACAAATAGGAGAGTGGTTAAATTTGAGCCCCCCCAAAGTTAGACTTTTGTTGCATTTAGGGGCGCGCTTGTCCCCCCCCCCCCCCGGCCACATGTAATTCACACACTGCTTATACTCCTAAATGACAAACACAGACCCCCAGCACTTCCCTAACTACACTGACATACACCATAACCCTGGTCCACCAATTTTTCTGATCTAAGGTCTGTTTTGATATACTGTAGCTTCAACAACAAACATATATTCAGTATAATTGAATACCAGACTGCATCTGATTCACAGGTATTTGAAAATCATTATTTCTCAGTCTGAAGCTTGATATCTGATGTTATTTTGAAGGAAATTTCACTGAATCATATTTTGGTCACACGAGATGCAGTGTCATCCAACACAATACACTACTGTAGGTAGTGAGAAACACACACCTCCTCTGTGGTTCCCTCATTTACTCCGTGAGAGACAGTGACTGGTAAATAGCTGCCATTCACCCTCAGAGCAGATACACCCAATATAACACACACACACCGCTTTCTGATACCATAGACTGAGCAGGCCTGCATTCACTCTGTGAGAGGAGATGTGGTTTGAGAAGGCTCAACCACAAAGAGTCCAAAGAGGGAACAGATAGTTGAGGGGTTTCCCTACAGGGGCAGGTACAGGTTAGGGACGGGGTTACAACCCTGATGTAGTGACCCTGAAAAGGTCAGGAGCAGGTGAATCCAGGTGACCCCAGGCACCAGTTCCTTTAACACTGACCACTAGCTCTTCATAGACCTGACCACATTACCTAAGCAGGAACATATCAAATGGGCGATCCCATGCCAGCATGGCCCGCCCACAAAAAATATAAAGCTTAATTGGGAGGATGTTTAAAATTATTTTTACATTTGTACATGTAATTTTTTTATAATAATTAAAGTGGCCCTTTTACACCCTTTTTAGACCTACAGTTTACATGCCTCCTGTAAGACCCTATGATCTGTGAACCCTACATGGTACAGACAACATCATTATACTCCTTATAATGTGCTCTAAAATATGGAGTATGTCTAGATTCTGAAATACACATTTTCACGTTAATTTATTCAACACCTTTTTTTTTCCTTTTTTTTTTTTTTACGGACACGGGAGAGGCGAAGGTCGAGAGCCGTGCGTCCTCCGAAACACAACCCAACCGAGCCGCACTGCTTCTTGACACAATGCCGGCTTAATGCCCACTTGTAACCCAGAAGCCAGCCGCACCAATGTGTCGGAGGAAACACCGTACACCTGGCGACCGTGTCAGCGTGCACTGCTCCCAGCCCGCCACAGGAGTCACTACTGCGCGATGGGACAAGAACATCCCTGCCGGCCAAACACTCCCTAACCTGGACAACGCTGGGCCAATTGTGCGCCGCCCCATGGGTCTCCCTATCGCACAGAGAAAAGAGTCGGCCCTTTGGTCCTCTGTAGCTCAACTGGTAGAGCACGGCGCTTGTAACGCCAGGGTAGTGGGTTCGATCCCCGGGACCACCCATACGTAAAAATGTATGCACGCATGACTGTAAGTCGCTTTGGATAAAAGCGTCTGCTAAATGGCATATTATTATTATTAGGAGGCCATGATTTTGCTTATTTTTTTAGACATATTGTTTGGAACAATATACTCTTCAAACACATCAACTTTCCATAGTGGGCTCTCTGCCAAAGTTGAATAAATTATAAAAATTGTACTTGACATTATAGATCATTAAGCAATCACAGCCTCCTGTAGGATTGCACATTCAGCAAACCACCAGCGGAGAGAGTTCACTTTGAATCCATTTTCCCATTCACTGTGTTGGTGGTGCTCATAAAATTGATCATAACTTTAAAAGTTGCAGAGAGCCCACTAGAAATGTGATGTACTTGCAGAGTATATTGCTTAAAACAATATGTCAAAAAATTTAACAAATCAAAGGGTACTTTTGAAATATTCATATTAATAGTTTCAATGTTGAATACATTCAGAATATAGCAATACTCCATATTTTAAAGCACACTACTAGGAGTATAATGACACCTAGATGTCATGTACGGTTCACAGATCATTGGGCCTAAAATGGCCACTTTCATCAAAATGTTTTGTGTTACAAATGTAAAAACAATAATCAAACATCCTTCCTCCCAATTAAGTTTCTATATGAGAATTGCCAGAACAATCTGAGATACCAAAAATAATTTCGGCCCATGCTGGCATGGAATTGCCCCAATCTGTTTTTTAAAATCCATTATTAAACCAGGGAAGTCACATTCAGACAGCATCCCTTTTTGAAAATGAGCCCTGGCACACCCTGCTTCACCCCCTCTCTCTGAATACAGCATCTAACACACAAAGATATAAACAAAGTGAGAAACAAACACAGTGACACACACTTACTATACCTCTTTGTAAGGAAAGTGCTGCTGAGAGAGAGAGAGGGGGGGTGCTCCTCACACTGCACTCTACATCTCTGGACACCCTGGAGAGGGTGGGCCGGAAACTACAGACAGACAGACAGAGAGAGAATCCAATGAGATACTACAGTAGTACCTGGATGTGCACTGCTGTAACAAGGTAGTACTTTGTGTTACATTAGTAGAACAGTACAGTAGCAGAAGTAACTGTTCTAGTCAGGTGGTCTGCCATCATAGGCTACTGTGAGGCAACAGGTGGATAGCACACATAATTATAATAAAAATGACTTTACAAAACAATTGATGCAAAGGACCGTATGGAGGTGTGTGCGTACATCCATTTTGGTGCATATGTGCTCACATCCATGTCAGTGAGCTAGCAGACACTGACGGAGAGATTCATCTCCTTCATTGTCACTTACATGCTGACTAGACCGGGCACGCGCGCCATCGTTGATTTTGTCCATCCACACCAGACGCGATCAGGACACGCAGGTTGAAATATAAAAGTATCTTCTTCAAAGGTGCATTACCACCACCAACTGGACTGGAGTGTGGACCTCAGTTCATCTTTCAATCACCCACATGGGTATATGCTCCTAAAAACCAATGAGGAGATGGGAGAGGCGGGACTTGTAGCGTTTCAAGCATCAAAAATATAACCAAGTTCTATTTTAGTGCCTGGCTACGCAGATGTTCGTTGATGCGCGCGAGCAGTTTGGATGAATTGAGATTGTATAACATGTGTAAATTTATTTTGCAATGCTCACGCACATAACATGCTGACCATACCGCTCGCGTTATCTTATAGCAGAGGGCTGCCCGGCATGGCGGAGGCTTTTTGATACCTTATGCTACACAGGGAGCGAAGAGGAGCAGCTAAGTATGTAAGTAAGTTACCAGAATGTTGCTTTCACCTGTACATGTCCTTAATGTCAGTGGAAAAGATGAGAGAAAGACACTTTACACTGAGGTGCAGCCCTATCCATATTCGAAATCAGTCTTAGATCAAGACAAAGGAGCTACATCATCAAAACAACTACAACAATGTTTCCCTTCCTCATCGGCTTGGATTTCACAACTCCTAGTGAGATCAGGAGTGAAGCAACAACTTCCTCTGTTACACCAGGCCAGGAAAACAACCTGCCTGCCTGGCCTCAACCATATCAACCGCACAAATCATAAACAAGGGCTATTCACATTCAGGTCAACATAAATAATGGTTTTCCCCTCAAATCAAGGACTAATTCAGATCTGGCACACTAGTAACCTTGGCCTCAAGGTTTCACATCTGAATTATCTTTACTAAAGCCAGTATGAAAGAGGAAGCCTGTAGGCTTTTACCATACAAATTAATCACCATGCTATTTCACTGGGAAATACAACAGCCAACAGGACCTTGAGGATCAGTAATATGTAGCCAGTGGACAATCTGACATTTCCATATAAATGACAGAAAACACCAGGCATTAGAAGATACTGTTGCTTCTACCAATGACAAAATGTAACGTTTGGATGTGCATAAATTAGTTCTTTCTTTAATAAAAAACATGATTTTGCATGGCAAGTTAACCATTATACAAGGATATATCTTCGACTCAAATGAAGGCTGTCTACTCAACAACCCACCACACAAAGCATGTATTCAAACAACCTTCTAGAGGCCCAGTGACAAATTATAGCCCATTCCTTGCTCACAGCACCATGAGGAAATCCCAGAGTCCAGTCCTATCGTATCCACACAGAGACAATCCCACAGCCAGATGGAAACAGAGACAGAGAGGGAGAAAGATCACGACACAGGTGATCCCACATCCTTACCAGGGAGAAGGATAATCCAACAATCCTCAGAGCAACATATTGTCTGTTAATGTATCCCAGACACCTCTACACATCAGAGAAACACACACTCAGAGAGAGTACTCTGCTAGGCTGGTTGAGCTCTTATAGACGCGCTTTCTCTGGGTCTCTGCTCGTGACACTGCGCCTCTCCACTCAAAGAGTCACAGGGACATGGTTAGTCACTGCCCCTTCCTCCTCAAACCAAATATGTTTCCTCTCCACTTCCCTTAAATTAACCAGAACACTGTCCATGGGAGGAACACGGGGGACTCAGTATCCGGAACCCCGCGGCAGACGCCGCCGTCAAACACACAAAACTCCCCTCCCAAGCTCGGGAAATCCATTCCTTATCTCTCTCTCACACACACACGTCAAGAAAGAGGGGG
The DNA here is from genome assembly GCF_964263955.1 of Coregonus lavaretus. Classification (NCBI taxonomy): domain Eukaryota; kingdom Metazoa; phylum Chordata; class Actinopteri; order Salmoniformes; family Salmonidae; genus Coregonus; species Coregonus lavaretus. The sequence goes on from NC_139995.1 coordinate 27,079,370, forward strand.
CAGCTCCGTCTCTGATTGAGAGCGAGTCAGGGCCCGATGCCCTCGACTCGCACAGACTCCTGTCCACTGACACACACACTTCCACAACGATAAGGCTCTCTGATAACACCTACGCAAGCTCCTGAAGACAAGCAGGTATTACATGTTTATAGTGCTTGGTATCTCCAGTTGGTTATCAGTAGAAGGTAGCAGGCCATGATGTCATCTGTTACACGACAGAGTGCTGTTCAAACATGTGAGCAACAACTGAGTCTGAAGACTGGAAATGAATGAGGACAGTTTTCTTCAGATAACAGCCTAAGGAATGACATTGCAGAGACCTAAAGGCATGGGTGCAGAACCAAACATTCCCCAAACCATTTTTAAGAAATGCTACAGGTGACCAACCATAAATTGAATCACAGAAGATTTCTCATACCATGAAAACAACAAATAACAAAAACAACATGTCCTCATGATAATTTTAAGAGGAAATCTTGGTCCAAATAATTAAAGGAGGGGTTGATACTGGTGGAATGATAGCTACTAAGACACATTCCACCTGTACACAGGTAAGAGTTTCTCCCCAATCTGTTCAGAAAATAGTTTATCCCCATCTGCTGGTGCCCCTCTGCACTCCAGGTATAACTTGACCACAGATCTAGGATCAGATTACCCTACTCCCAATCCTAACTCATTAGGGGGGTGGATTAATGGTTGACTCAGTATGATGACGCGACGCGACGCAAATACATGGGTCAACTTCCGCAACAACTAAGAGCGTTGAAGCAGGAGGCTAATCTTCTCCTCTGTATTGTTCCCATAGCTACCACGTTGTAGCAGCGCGAAGTGCACCCGTGCACATGCGCAGATCCTCTGACTGTGAGAACAAAGTCTTGCATTGCACTCATCTCAATATCTGCGGTGCTGTACCTTTAACATCTGACCCTGTAGTTATAGACGCACAATGCAGAAATCTCTCTGCCATTTCCTGGTTGCTAAAATTCGAATAGTTCGCCTAATTTCAGTTTGTGTGACAAAACAAGCAAGTATAGTGTATAGAATCATTGTACCATCTACACCGCAGTGAAATGTATTTTCCATAACCAAAAAAATATATTTTTCAGCTGTTTGAAGATGGTGTACAAAACCGAAAGTAAAAGACAAAAACAAAACTTAAGCACGGGACATAGAAATAGCGCACATAGTACATATCTACCGCTCCTTAGGCTTGCTTTCAATGAGAATGACAGATCTATAACACATTTCTATGTGAATTTGGTCAGGTCGTCGAAAAAGTTACATATTGCAGCTTTAAGGGCAGCGTCGATCTACCTCCCATTCCAATTCTGCCCCTTTAAGACATCATATCCTGTTTCCTAAAATCAGGTCTGGGACAGATGGGTGACAGTGTCTCGACAGCCTGACCCCAGAGAGGGAATTCACTCCCCAGTCGCACCTCTCCACAATGATAGCCCAAGTGGGGTGAAGCTCTGGCACAAAATGGCTGCTGTGCAACACCCAGGTCTGATAGGCTGTGTCCCTGGGGGTCTCTGTTTCCGAACCCTCTGATTAGATCTCTGTACCAACCTCTCTGATAGGCTGAACCTGTCAGGGCCTCTACAGTGGAGAAAAAACCTTTCCTCATGTAGTAGTAGTAGTGATTTTAGAGAAAGTGTGAGGTTCTCTTTAACAGATACCAGGTTTCAAAACAACTGACTCACTGAAGCACACAGCAACCCTTTGATTGACTGGGTCACAGGGTTCATGTTTACAAACATCACAGGTCATGTGATCACTCAAAGTGATGACCAGACAAAACAAATCAAGACAAAAAAAAAAAAAAAAAAACGTTCTCAACTCAGTGTTCGTGTATGGAAGGCAGTGGGCTTGTTCGACATTGCAGCCAGCATTGCAGGTGAGTCACAATGGACTGATCTACAATTCACCTTGCATCATAAAGAACTCTTATTTATTATATGTAGATCAGTCAGTCAGTCCCATTTTGCCCACAATGCATCACAGATTTGATGCTCTAGAACAGGGCCAGCCAGCTAACTCCTCTTAGATTATGGCTGTTATTACTGATAACCAAGGTAATACCGCAGTAAGTGAGAATCACAGTGATACGAGGGTGAATTGGACAGTTGCTTATTGGTAGAAGAGAAGAATCTCCAGAACATCCTGTGGTCATTCTTATCTCCCCTAGCCTGATAAGATCATTTTGTTACTGAGCAGCATTCACTAAATATATAACCAGATAGAATTTTTGTGGTTTGGCTAAAACATTGTTATTGTATGCATGTTCTGGCTATGTGGACTCTGACACAGGAACAGCATGCTGAACACAGGTTCATTCTAGAGAGGTTATGACCTTTTCAGTACAACACACCTTAAGGGAACATCAATCAATCAAACAGGGTTTACAATTCTGCAAATTCTCTGGGCTGTTACAGGTCAATATTGCCCTGCTTTGAGTATTATCAAGTTATGTCTTCTAGTTATACAATAAATGTTTATCCTAATGCTTATTGGTTGGAATTGTGATGGCCAAACTCTTACTCCACAGTGGACCATTGTGGACAGTGTTGTTTGTGTTGAGCATATTGGTCAGTGTGTTTTAGAATGTGGCCTTTCACCAATCAATCAGGATCTGCCCCAGGGTGACACAGCCACATCACTCTGTAGAGCAGGCATGGGCAACGTAAGGCACGTGTGCCAAGGCTGGCATGCAAGGGTATTTGCCTTGGCACGCCAAGCAATTTGATAAAATTTAGAAAATAAGTGAAATTGCATTCGTTTCGAAATTGCATTGCTTTGAAAATGGCTTCTGCTTTGAATTTCACACCATTTGTGGGAGTATTACTTAGGCATTTAGTATGTGTGAAGAAAATGCATCTTGGGTATAATTTAAAATGTTGAGTCAAGAAGGGGAGTGTGGCTAAGATGCACAAGGCGAGTCTCTCCAGAATGCATTCTCTCCCGCCAATTTGAGCGCATTCATTGTTTCATAACTTCACTGTGTGAAATGTTTGCCCTTTGATTGTTAGTGTCTATAAAATTCCCCATTACATATATCAACAATATTACATTTACCGTTAATCCCCATAATTCTACAATGTTTGGTTACAGTAATTTATGTTATTGCATTCAATACAGTTAAAGTCGGAAGTTTACATACACCTTAGCCCAGGGTTCTTCAATTCCGGTCCTGGAGGGCCGAAACACCTCTGTTTTTCATCCTCTCCTTCTAATCAGGGGCTAATTCAGACCTGGGACACCAGGTGAGTGCAATTAACTACCAGGTAGAAATAAAAAACAGAAGTGTTTCGGCCCTCCAGGACCCGAATTGAAGAACCCTGCCTTAGCCGAATACATTTAAACTCAGCTTTTCACAATTCCTGACATTTAAATCATAGTAAAAATTCCCTGTCTTAGGTCAGTTAGGATCACCACTTTATTTTAAGAATGTGAAATGTCAGAATAATAGAGAGAATTATTTATTTCAGCTTTTATTTCTTTCATCACATTCCCCAGTGGGTCAGAAGTTTACATACACTCAATTAGTATTTGGTAGCATTGCCTTTAAATTGTTTAACTTGGGTCAAACGTTTCGGGTAGCCTTCCACAAGCTTCCCACAATAAGTTGGGTGAATTTTGGCCCATTCCTGCTGACAGAGCTGGTGTAACTGAGTCAGGTTTGTAGGCCTCCTTGCTCGCACACGCTTCTTCAGTTCTGCCCACACATTTTCTATAGGATTTAGGTCAGGGCTTTGTAATGGCCACTCCAATACCTTGACCCATTTGCGACCAAGCTTTTAACTTCCTGACTGATGTCTTGAGATGTTGCTTCAATATATCCACATAATTTTCCATCCTCATGATGCCATCTATTTTGTGAAGTGCACCAGTCCCTCCTGCAGCAAAGCACCCCCACAGCATGATGCTGCCACCCCCGTGCTTCACGGTTGGGATGGTGTTCTTCGGCTTGCAAGGCATCCCCCTTTTCCTCCAAGCATAACGATGGTCATTATGGCCAAACAGTATTTTTGTTTCATCAGACCTTAGGACATTTCTCCAAAAAGTACGATCTTCGTCCCCATGTGCAGTTGCAAACCGTAGTCTGGCTTTTTTATGGCGGTTTTGGAGCAGTGGCTTCTTCCTTGCTGAGCGGCCTTTCATGTTATGTCGATATAGGACTCGTTTTACTGTGGATATAGATACTTTTGTACCTGTTTCCTCCAGCATCTTCACAAGGTCCTTTGCTGTTGTTCTGGGATTGATTTGCACTTTTCGCACCATAGTACGTTCATCTCTAGGAGACAGAATGAGTCTCCTTCCTGAGCGGTATGACGGCTGCGTGGTCCCATGGTGTTTATACTTGCATACTATTGTTTGTACAGATGAACGTGGTACCTTCAGGCGTTTGGAAATTGCTCCCAAGGATAAACCAGACTTGTGGAGGTCTACAATGTATTTTTTTTCTGAGGTCTTAGCTGATTTCTTTTGATTTTCCCATGATGTCAAGCAAAGAGGCACGGAGTTTGAAGGTAGGCCTTGAAATACATCCACAGGTACAACTCCAATTGACTCAATTAGCCTATCAGAACCTTCTAAAGCAGGGGTGTCAAACTCATTTTAGCTCAGGGGCCACATGGAGGAAAATCTATTCCCAAGTGGGCCGGACCGGTAAAATCATGGTATATATAACTTAAAAACTACAACTTCAGATTGTTTTCTTTGTTTTAATACTATCAACATAAAACATAAAGCTGGAGCCTGAGGACAGTGTGTCCAAAATAGTACAAGCACAACATCACTATTAATCATAAAACACCTGAAGTTTATTTGAAAATTCTAAAGAAAAAGAACACAAACACACAATGCCTCAGTGATTCACATAACTGTTTCACAGATCACAGAACTATATCAGGGTGTCATTTCTCAGGCAGAAATGTAGATACAAATAATGAAATCCTGTTCCCCAAACAAGTGCAAGAACCACAGAGTCAATAATAGGTTAAATATACAAATAAAATAAAATCAATTAAAAACAATAGCACATCAACATAAAAACATCAACATAAAGCTGGAGCCTGAGGACAGTGTGTCCAAAAGCACAACATCACTATTAATCATAAAACACCTCAAGTTATTTGAAATTCTGAGGACAAACAACACAAACACACAATGCCTCAGTGATTCACAGAAGTATATCACATAACTATATCAGGGTGTCTCATGCAGCACTTTAAGTGGGGTTGCATAGTTTATTTGACTCCTGATACCTGGCATCTTTTAGCTTTTACCAGCGCATCAATATCAGGCGTCACATCCTGAGTGGCAGCCAACTTCAGGATATGATTCAAGTGCTTGTGCGTGAGCCTTGAGCGCAGCTTTGTTTTATTTATGCTCATTACAGAGAACTTGCTCACAAAGATATGTGGTTCCAAACATGCGCAACAGTTTTGCAGCGAGGGCTGTCAAGTTGGGGTAACCTGGCAAGAGATTCTGATAGAATGTGTCCAAGCCAGCTGCTTTTTTCCCGATAATTGAGGGCGCACCATCTGTAGCCATGCTGACAGCGCGGGACCAGTCCACTCCGACCCTGTCCAGCGCGCCGACGAGTGCAGTGAAAATATCAGCTGTTGTCATTGTATCTGTCATCGGCACCAACTCCACGAACTCCTCCGTGACGGTCAATGTGTCATCAACTCCGCGGATGAAAATGGCCAGTTGTGCAACATCTGTAATGTCCGTGCTTTCATCAATTGCAACCGAAAACGCAATAAATGACTTTACTTTTTGCTTCAACTGGCTGTCCAAATCCACTGAAAGATCGGAAATCCTGTCTGCAACTGTGTTTCTTGTCAGGCTGATATTTGCAAAAGCCTGGTGCTTTTCAGGGCACACAATCTCTGCTGCCTTCATCATGCATGTTTTTACAAATTCACCCTCACTAAATGGTTTTGAAGCCACTGCGATTTCATTAGCAATGAGGTAGCTAGCTTTCACTGCAGCGTCACTGATGTCTCGGCTGTGAGTAAACACAGACTGCTGTTTCTTCAGACCCACCAACAGTTCATTCACCTTCTCTCTTCTCCGCTGTCCTTGAAAGTTGTCATATTTGTCGGCATGAAGACTCACATAGTGGCGACGAAGGTTATATTCTTTCAGCACTGCAACATGCTGTGAACACACCAAACATACAGCTTTCCCATTCAATTCCGTGAATAAATAGAAGGATGACAATTTTTCTTGGAACACTCTGCGTCCACTTCTCTTTTTTGACAGAGACATATTGGGGCAATGAGGGTGCCAAAGCACATAATGTTAAAAGTAGAAGCCGTAATAAATATCGCGGGCAAAACAAAGTAGCTCATCCGGACTGGCTGCACTTGCTTGACCTATTTGCTCTGCCCCGGTATAAACAGTTTGCTTGCTTAACACAATTGCTATTGCGCCATCCAATGGACACAATTGGAACAGCAGTTTCTTTTATTGTAAAATTGCAGCTCATTTTTATACTTCACAAAATCATCTTGCGGGCCGGATTAAACCCGTTTGCGGGCCTGATCCGGCCCGCGGGCCGGACGTTTGACACCCCTGTTCTAAAGCCATGACATCATTTTCTGGAATTTTCCAAGCTGTTTAAAGGCACAGTCAACTTAGTGTATGTAAACTTCTGACCCACTGGAATTGTGATACAGTGAATTATAAGTGAAATAATCTGTCTGTAAACAATTGTTGGAAATATTGCATAAAGTAAATGTCCTAACCGACTTGCCAAAACTATAGTTTGTTAACAAGAAATATGTGGAGTGGTTGAAAAACAAGTTTTAATGACTCCAACCTAAGTGTATGTAAACTTCCGACTTAAAACTGTATTATAACAGTCGTTTACCGTTCTCATTGTCGGAATGGACACATTGTTTGTAGAGCTCACAAACTATGCTAAACTTATGAGAAACAAGTTTCGGTTTATTTAATTCCATTCAGGAGTTTTGTCAATGTATTCATTGTCTTTTGTTTGGAGCGCTCCTGTCAATGTTGCGTTCAGACACACACCTGATTACGCATAGAAGTAAGCCTAGGCTATCTGGCCTGCGCACAAATGTATAAATGTGCCCATTTGGGGATGTCTGATAGTATTTCTGATTGTCTTAACTCACCACCACTAATGAGCTGTGGAGCTTCAACTTAATTTTTTCTTCACCTCAAACGGCAAGTAAACAAAGTCTGTTTTTATTGTACATCCATTGAGAATGACAATAGTTCCTCAATCAATGTATTTAACAAATCTTTCCAGCTCTCTCCCTTTCCATAACCACTGAGCCTTGGCTTGAAAGGGAAAAATGTAATGCTCTGATGTCTTATCCAGTGGAAACGTAATAAAATTCCTGATTACTTCTCCCTATCACAAATACAGCTGTGTCTGTCCAGAGCTCACTGGCGCGGGAAACTGAGGGCCCGGAATAGTTCTTACAATTTTGCAAGTTTGCTAGCACGAGCTTCGGGCCGGACCCAGTTGATATAATGTTTCAAGTTCGTTGCAGACAGGCGGAGTAGAGAGATGAATGAGATTGAAAGAACATGAACAAATAGCCATGCATAGCCAATGTGATTCGTAGGATATTTACTTTGATCAGGATATTTTCTAACTGCACGGTTTTTATTTGTTGGCTTTATGTAGGCTATTTGTACCTAGTTGGCAATAGAAGTTGCTTGCATTGGTACAGTGCATTCGTAAAGTATTCAGACCCCTTTACTTATTCCACATTTTGTTACGTTATTCTAAAATGTATTCAATTGTTTTTTTCCCTCATCAATCTACACACAATACCCCATAATGACAAAGCAAAAACAGGTTTTTAGAATTTTTAGCAAATGCATTAAAAATAAATGTACCTAAGTATTCAGACCCTTTACTTAGTACTTTGTTGAAGCACCTTTGGCAGCGATTACAGACTCGTGTCTTATTGGGTATGATGCTACAAGCTTGGCACGCCTGTATTTGGGGAGTTTCTCCCATTCATCTCTGCAGATCCTCTCAAGCTCTGTCAGGTTGGATGGGGAGCGTCGCTGCACAGCTATTTTCAGTTCTCTCCAGTGGTGTTAGATCAGGTTCAAGTCCAGGCTCTGGCTCTCCAGCAGTCTTTTTTTTTTTTTAAATGGGGTAGATCAGCTTTAATATTGCAGATAGATTGTAACTTCCATCAATGTAATTGTCTGCATCACTTCCAATCCTCCATGTTTTTTTTCTTCTCGCAAATAAATATCTATATCTCTACATCTACATATATACACACACACACACTTTAAAAATATATATTTACCTTTATTACTTTCCAACCCCACCACCCCTTCACTAATTGGAGTAAACTAGTGAACAACAATGCTTAGGCCTCTACTTCCAGCTTATACATACTATATACATTTTATGGACACAGTCAAATTTGACAATAATTCAATTGTGTTTGTTTTTACTCCTGAACTTCCTCTACCCTCAACCTCTCCGATCATTTTCATGATGTCCATCCGGTTTGCTTCTATATGCCATATGTTTCTAACTGTGCATTGTCTTAGCTGAGCACTTATGGTCGTTGTCCTGTTGGAAGGTGAACCGTCGCCCCAATCTGATGTCCTGAGCGCTCTGGAGCAGGTTTTCATCAAGGATCTCTCTGTACTTTGCTCCGTTCATCTTTCCCTCGATCCTGACTAGTCTCCCAGTCCCTGCCGCTGAAAAAACATCCCCACAGCATGATGCTGCCACCCCCACCATGCATCAATGTAGGGATGGTGCCAGGTTTCCTCCAGACGTAATGCTTGGCATTTCATCAGACCAGAAAATCTTGTTTCTCATGGTCTGAGTCCTTTAGGTGCCTTTTGGCAATCTCCAAGCGGGCTGTCATGTGCCTTTTACTGAGGAGTGGCTTCCGTCTGGCCACTACCATAAAGGCCTGATTGGTGGAGTGCTGCAGAGATGGTTGTCCTTCTGGAAGGTTCTCCCATCTCCACAGAGGAACTCTGGAGCTCTGTCAGAGTGACCATCGGGTTCTTGGTCACCTCCCTGACCAAGGCCCTTCTCCCCCAATTGCTCAATTCGGCTGGGCAGCCAGCTCTAGGAAGAGTCTTGTGGGTTCCAAACTTCTTCCATTTAAAAATGCAGGCCACTGAGTTCTTGGGGACCTTCAATGCTGCAGAAATGTTTTGGTACCCTTCCCCAGATCTGTGCCTCGACATAATCCTGTATTGGAGCTCTACGGACAATTCCTTCTACCTCACGGCTTGGTTTTTGCTCTGACATACACTGTCAACTATGGGACCTTATATATGTCCAATCAATTGAATTTACCACAGGTGGACTCCAATCAAGTTATAGAAACATCAAGGATGATCAATGGAAACAGGATGCACCTGAGCTCAATTTCGAGTATCATAGCAAAGGGTCTGAATACTTATGTAAATAAGGTATGTTTTTAATTTTTAATACATTAGCAAAAATGTCTAAAAACCAGTTTTCCCTTTGTCATTATGGGGTATTGTGTGTAGATTGATGAGGGAAAAAATGGTCATCCATTTTAGAATAAGGCTCTTACGTAACAAAATGTGGAAAAAGGGAAAGGGTCTGAATACTTTCCAAATGCACTGTATATAGGCCAATCTCTGCGTTCTGAGCTAAGGTCTTTAGCTGCCAATGGCTCACGGTAGATTTGTATCATTTTAATTTAGATTAACGACATGACAATGATTTTGAGATACGAAGACATTATAATTTGTTTTTAAAACTGTTCCACGAAAATGTGCACATGAAAATCATAACTGGCACAAAGATCAGTAAATTGGCACTCCTCATGAAAAAGGTTGCCGACCCCTGCTGTAGGGTGAGAGACAGAGACAGAGAGAGCGATTCAGTAGGCTGATTTTGTTTGGCTTTTGTTAGAGGGAAGCTTGTTGTGCATTAAAAAAGGGCCAGCACACTCACTGTGTTTCCCTTCTCACACTATTCCTCACCTCTCTGCTGCTCTGCTCTTTCCATCCCCAGCCAATGGTTTCCATCCCAACCCATTGGACAGATTCAGACACATCAGCATCAGGGGTGGCGAGGAGACACAGAATCGGACTGAGGCATGGGTCTCACATTCGTCTGTGCTAACAACAAGGCCTTGTTTGCAAACACACTGTGGCACCTTTAATAGCCTGATAAAGACTTCAGTGTATTTACAATGTTATTTTGGGCCAGGGGCAGGGCTTAGGCAGGTTCGCCTGCTGATTGGCTAGAGCTGCTGCGTGCCGGTTGCTGTTGACCAATCCCTGAGCTCATGTGTGGGAGGGAAGTATGACCAAGAAAGCCTTGTGCTCCTGACAATGGCCTATGGAGAGAGGCCTGGCCCATAAAAACACACGCACACAGGAACCTGACATTCAGCCCTCACCAGGTCCTCTTAGAGAGAGAAAGAGGGGACTGCAGATGACTCGTGCATGTTGAGAGATGTCTGTTAATCAGTGTGGGGTTGTGTAGGCTTGAGGGCCATGCTTAACAACAGCCGTGTGTATCTGTGTTTCCTCTCCCCACTGGGCTGATGGGAGAAGCACTGCTGTCAATAAGAGAGACTCGTGAGAGGGCCATAGAGGAGGGAACAGAATGAATGGTCACAACGGACATGCTTCTAAATTCTACAGGATTCTTTACAGTCCAATACATAGAGTGCACAATTCAGAGGCGCAGAGGCCTTGGAGAGATGGTTGGATAAGAAAAGCAATCTTTAAAAGATCATTCCAATATGGCCACTGTGTATGCGTGCACGTTTGTATAGACACTCATACGTGAGTACAAGCGTGAGTAAGAGAGAAAGCGAGTCAGGGTGGGGACTGGGGAGGTAGTTACCAGCAACACAGCATTTTCTTTGGTATGGATAAAAGTTGGAATGCTGGCGGAGTTGGAATCAAAGGCGTTTGGGAGATGAGTTGGGAGATTAGGAAATGTCGGCGTGGTCTGGACGCTCACACACTCTTGCTGACGTCATGAAAAGAATACCCACCATTCCACCTCCCTCTCACACCTTCTCTTTTCTCTCCCCCTGTACACCACATCAGGGGGACCAGCAGGGAGCTGCTCACTTTAAAGTATGGTAACTATGCCTGCCAGAGAGAGGGGAGGAGAGAGAGCGAGAGAGGGGTGAGATGTTTTGGGAGCTTAGTCAGTGGCTGCTGCTGATTGTGGCCATGTTTCATTACGGTAAATGCTGAGAGAATAAAACAGTGCTAATACTGGTGGCATCATCATGGAAGTCACTATAACAGTAATGCCAACTCATGATCTGCTCAACAAATCAAATCTTTACTATCACCAAACATGGAGGGGGGTTCTGGTGTATTTAACACACACACACACACACACACACACACACACACACACACACACACACACACTGACATTGCACAGAAAATGTGTCAAGAGCCTGTGAATAACTCCCTGTGAGCAAAAGAGGAAGACATTATCAAATCAGAAATATCAATAAAGCTTATCCATGTCGTATGGGGCAGTATTAAAATAGCTCTGGTTTCCAGCGTTACTAATCCTGCTAGATAAGTGTTCTGCTGAGACTGAGCTAAGAGATGAGGGAGGAGAGGGAGCTGAGGTACTGTTATCGACATAAAGGGAAGGAGTGATTTAAACACTGAAGGAAGAAGCGCTGATATCCGATGGCTTTAAGCACCTTAGAAACAACACTGTCTGAGTACTGAGCTGGAGCAATGATGGGACAGACGGATAGTCTTTACAGCATGTCTTCACTCTCACCAAATGGCCTGGGAGAAATGTGTGTGTGAATCCTGTATGTATGGGTGTGTGTTTATAGGATATAGTAGAGTTTGTCTTTATGTCTACCCAGTTCAGGCTGAGAGCTTATATAAATCAATCCTTATACAGTAGGCCACCTTCATTTCATATCTTAATTTCCTCATCGACTATTCCTACCATTCTGTTCTGATGTTGTGCACGTTTTTCCTGCCAATAAAGTAGCGTTGGATTGGACAGTGTCTGTTTAATGAAGAAACGTTTGGTAGCACTATAGCTATGAAAAGACTATAGGGTGAGGAGTTAACTGACCACATTAGCTGGCCAGGATGAACCCTTTGCTCTCGTTGTAGCCTATAATGAGGACCCAAAACGTTTCATGGTTATGTGGTCAGGAGAAACTCCAGGTTCCAGAAATGACTACTACCAAGCGACGAGGTGATGGACCACAAGTTCTCAGACTCAGAAAGAGGAAGTGGGACCCTGAGGGTGGGGCTAAGAAGAGGAAGTAGTGTCACACATGCAGCACATGCTTTTTAAAAAATGCCCACCCAATCTCATTACATCACCCTGGTCACATGTCCGTCTGTCAGTCGAACCCTGGTGTTTTTGTTTTTCAAAACAAAAATGAAGGGGAGAACATGGCAGTGATTGGCAGAATAGGTCAGTACATATTATGGCACAAGAGGAAATCTATTTCACACAATTGTTCAATTTGACACTACTCGTGACTTCAGAAGCAAATAATTGAAGGTCAACATCATAATTTCCCATATCGTGACTATATAGCACAGACCTCACGTGCTAATGAAGAGTCAGCCAAGTATGCATTCTAATAAAAGTAAAACACACCTATCAGACAGCACAGAGCACCCATTGAACTGTTAAAATAGGGGCATTTCCATCTAAAAGGACCCATGAGCACCAACATGTCAAGTTCATAGGAGCATGTCAAATTGGCTGTCAAATGAAAGCTAAGAGTCTATATTTATTTCAGAAATTAAAGCATTTACATGTAACAAGTGTTGAATTTTATGTTGTATAATTACACAAAACCTGAATAGTTCCCATGCCTGATATTAGCGTACATTCCTTTTGTTGTTGTTGTAAGTGCCCTTTTTAATAACGCACACTTCCTTCTTATGCATTCCCCTTCGTAAACATTGCCTGTCCCCCTTACCTCTTCCCTTTCTACTGGATCTATGTGGAAGAGGTAGGTTACTGAAAAATTGTCCCAGGAAAATCATAATCAATCCTATATGTTAAAACACAGATATTGAGTTTATATTGTCACTGACATTGTAATATTATAGTCTTCTACCAGTATATTGTGAACTTTTTATTTGTTGATTTGTGAATGCTGTACATGCTAGCTAGTTACTGTACTTTTCTCTGTACATGGCATCATTGGGCTAGCATGGCTATTCATGTGACACAAGCCTACCAGACGAGCTAAACCACTTCTATGCTCGCTTCGAGGCAAGCAACACTGAAGCATGCATGAGAGCACCAGCTGTTCCGGATGACTATGTGATCACGCTCTCCGTAGCCGATGTGAGTAAGACTTTTAAGCAGGTCAACATTCACAAGGCCAACATGTTTCAAGCAGACCACCATAGTCCCCGTGCCCAAGGACACTAAGATAACCTGCCTAAATGACTACCGACCCGTAGCACTGACGTCTGTAGCCATGAAGTGCTTTGAAAGGCTGGTCATGGCTCACATCAACAGCATTATCCCAGAAACCCTAGACCCACTCCAATTTGCATACCACCCCAACAGATCCACAGATGATGCAATCTCTATTGCACTCCACACTGCCCTTTCCCACCTGGACAAGAGGAACACCTACGTGAGAATGCTATTCATTGACTACAGCTCAGCATTCAACACCATAGTGCCCTCAAAGCTCATCACTAAGCTAAGGATCCTGGGACTAAACACCTCCCTCTGCAACTGGATCCTGGACTTCCTGACGGGCCGCCCCCAGGTGGTAAGGGTAGGTAACAACACATCTGCCACACTGATCCTCAACACGGGGGCCCCTCAAGGGTGCGTGCTCTGTCCCCTCCTGTACTCCCTGTTCACCCATGACTGCATGGCCAGGCACGACTCCAACACCATCATTAAGTTTGCCGACGACACAACAGTGGTAGGCCTGATCACCGACAACGATGAGACAGCCTATAGGGAGGAGGTCAGAGACCTGGCCGTGTGGTGCCAGGACAACAACCTCTCCCTCAACGTGACCAAGACAAAGGAGATGATTGTGGACTACAGGAAAAAAAAGAGGACTGAGCACGCCCCCATTCTCATCGACGGGGCTGTAGTGGAACAGGTTGAGAGCTTCAAGTTCCTTGGTGTCCACATCACCAACGAACTATCATGGTCCAAACACACCAAGACAGTCGTGAAGAGGGCACGACAAAGCCTATTCCCCCTCAGGAGACTGAAAAGATTTGGCATGGGTCCTCAGATCCTCAAAAAATTCTACAGCTGCACCATCGAGAGCATCCTGACCGGTTGCATCACCACCTGGTATGGCAACTGCTTGGCCTCCGACCGCAAGGGTAGTGCGTACGGCCCAGTACATCACTTGGGCCAAGCTTCCTGCCATCCAGGACCTCTATACCAGGCGGTGTCAGAGGAAGGCCCTCAAAATTGTCAAAGACTCCAGCCACCCTAGTCATAGACTGTTCTCTCTGCTACCGCACGGCAAGCGGTACCGGAGTGCCAAGTCTAGGTCCAAAAGACTTCTCAACAGCTTCTACCCCCAAGCCATAAGACTCCTGAACAGCTAATCATGGCTACCCGGACTATTTGCACTGCCCCCCCCACCCCATCCTTTTACGCTGCTGCTACTCTGTTAATTATTTATGCATAGTCACTTTAACTCTACCCACATGTACATATTACTTCAACTACCTGGTGCCCCCACACATTGACTCTGCACTGGTACCCCCCTGTATATATAGCCTCCCTACTGTTATTTTATTTTACTTCTGCTCTTTTTTTCTCAACACCTTTTTTGTTGTTGTTTTATTTTTACTTTTTTGTTTAAAATAAATGCACTGTTGGTTAAGGGCTGTAAGTAAGCATTTCACTGTAATGTCTGCACCTGTTGTATTCGGCGCATGTGGCCAATAAAATTTGATTTGATGTCCCCTGTTAAATTGGTACTTTACGGAGGAGTTGGTGCATAAGGGCAGCACAACATTCCATTTATGAATGTTGTTTGTTTCTTTATCACAGAATAAAAGATCAACACCAACCCTGATCCTTTAGTCATATAAGCCGATCAAAACACAACACAGAGGCAATCGACACTGGTCATATATACATTTTTCAACCATTTTCCATCCTAAAGATTAGGCATATGCAAGGCTTTGATTTCTGGTCAGATAGAAAAGAGGTCTTAGAGAACATCTACCAAAGAAAGTCTTAAGTTATTAGAAATACATCAAAAACACAATCAAGTTGAAGTAAAGACCCCTACCAACTAATATCAACACTTATATTGGAGAAATTGTTTACCTTCTGTAAGTTTAAGAAATATTGCTTGCGCCTTGTAATTCCGTTACCAAAAACCCATATACTGTATCTTTAAGATATTTTCTAATTTCTCTCCCTCATGAGGAGGAACAATTTATGAAAGTTCACAGAAGTACCAAATAGTGGTAGACCTACCAATTAGTTAGTGTTTTTACTGATATCAAGTTTGTTTATGAATAATTAAGTGATTAAAACTCATGTTACTGATTTGGTAACAGAATTATAATTACTGCAATTGTATTGGCTACAATGGGAAATCATAGTAGTCACAAACCATAGTTGGGTCAACTGCTACTCTCCTCCTTTCCACTGGCATACTGTTATGTTCAGATCTTTCTGTCATCTGGTGGTCAAAGCAAGACTGTGAAAACAGTCGGGACAACGCCTCTCTCTATCTCCAGTAAATGTCACCTCTCCCGGCTCTTACTGACACCTACCCGCTTTCCATTTACTGTAACCAGCATCCTCACCCACTGAGCACCGACCAGCACCGGACATCCATGGACGTTGAAAAGTAGTTGAAATTTAATCAGTCCACCCTGGCTGGACCAAATCTGAACCAAATAGACGTCTATGTTTCACAAGTTTGGACAGTACAGTAGAGCACAGTAAAGAAAAGTACAGCACAGTAAAGTAAAGAGAAGTAGAGTTTAGTACAGTAGAGTACAGCATAATGTACTGTACTGAACCCTACTGTGCTGTACAGTGATGTCCAAACTTGTGAAACATAGGCGTCTATGATTGGTTCAGATTTGGTCTGGTCCGGACCAACCAAATGTGGTCTTGTTTGGGGGCGGAGCTCATTAGAATAATAGCCAGTGTGTAGAATACCCAAATATGCAAAAGAAGGATATTGCATGTTTCTATCTTTGTGTACCTATTCAGGATACATCACCATGAAGAAAATGATATACAAATCCATAATTATGCATTTCTGTATACAGTCGTGGTCAACAGTTGAGAATGACACAAATACTAATTTTCACAAAGTCTGCTGCCTCAGTTTTGATTATGGCAATTTGCATATACTCCAGAATGTCATGAAGAGTGAGCAGATGAATTGCAATTAATTGCAAAGTCCCTCTTTGCTATGAAAATGAACTTAATCCCCCAAAAACATTTCCACTGCATTTCAGCCCTGCCACAAAAGGACCAGCTGCCATCATGTCAGTGATTCTCTCGTTAACACAGGTGAGAGTGTTGATGAGGAAAAGGCTGGAGATCACTCTGTCATGCTGATTGAGTTAGAATAACAGACTGGAAGCTTTAAAAGGAGGGTGGTGCTTGAAATCATTGTTCTTCCTCTGTTAACCATGGTTACCTACAAGGAAACACGTGCCGTCATCATTGCTTTGCACAAAAAGGGCTTCAAAGGCAAGGATATTGCTGCTAGTAAGATTGCACCTAAATCAACCAATTATCGGATCATCAAGAACTTCAAGGAGAGAGGTTCAATTGTTGTGAAGAAGGCATCAGGGCGCCCAAGAAAGTCCAGAAAGCGTCAGGACCGTCTCCTAAAGTTGATTCAGCTGTGGGATCGGAACACCACCAGTGCAGCGCTTGCTCAGGAATGGCAGCAGGCAGATGAGTGCATCTGCACGCACAGTGAAGCGAAGACTTTTGGAGGATGGCCTGGTGTCAAGAAGGGCAGCAAAGAAGCCACTTCTCTCCAGGAAAAACATCCGGACAAACTGATATTCTGCAAAAGGTACAGGGATTGGACTGCTGAGGACTGGGGTAAAGTCATTTTCTCTGATGAATCCCCTTTCCGATTGTTTGGGGCATCCGGAATACACCTTGTCCGGAGAAGACAAGGTGAGCGCTACCATCAGTCATGTGTCATGCCAACAGTAAAGCATCCTGAGACCATTCATGTGTGGGGTTGCTTCTCAGCCAGGGGAGTTGGCTCACTCACAATTTTGCCTAAGAACACAGCCATGAATAAAGAATGGTACCAACATATCCTCCGAGAGCAACTTCTCCCAACCATCCAATAACAGTTTGGTGACGACCAATCCCTTTTCCAGCATGATGGAGCACCTTGCCATAAGTCAAAAGTGATAACTAAGTGCCCCCGGGAACAAAACATTACAATTTTGGGTCCATGGCCAGGAAACTCCCCAGACCTTAATCCCATTGAGAACTTGTGGTCGATCCTCAACAGGCAGGTGGACAAACAAAAACCCACAAATTCTGAGAAACTCCAAGCATTGATTAAGCAAGAATGGGCTGCCATCAGTCAGGATGTGGCCCAGAAGTTAATTGACAGCATGCCAGGGCAGATTGCAGAGGTCTTGAAAAAGAAGGGTCAACACTGCAAATATTGACTCTTTGCATAAACTTAATGTAATTGTCAATAAAAAGCCTTTGACACTTATGGAATGCTTGTAATTATTCTTCAGTATACCATAGTAACATCTGACAAAAATATCTCATAACACTGAAGCAGCGAACTTTGTGAAGACCAATACTTGTGTCATTCTCAAAACTTTTGACCACGACTGTAGTACAGATCAGGGACCCATGATGCAATTCCGTTACTGGATGTAAATCCACTTCACCTACTATAGTTCAATAACATCTTTGAATCTTAAATAAGGATCAGATACTGTATTTAACAGCTTTTATGGAAAACGTGGTGGCATAAAGAAAATAGATTTTACCTTAATTCTGTTACCAAATTTGCATCAGCACAGATCTTACAGGAAATGTGTTTCTGTGTAAATTGTTCAAAGTAGTCCCTGTGTATAGAGTTGCAATGTTTGTTAAACTTTGAAATCAAAATGGGTTTTGTTTGGTCTCCATTTTAAAGTGAAACAATTGAGTCAAAGCGTAATTCCGTTACTGTGGAATTGGCCAAACCAGACTTCTAGGAACCAGGACAGGGTGTACACACACACACACACCTGCTGCTTTCTCATCTGATTACAGGCACCACTGACTCCATCTCTAGATGCCTGTGTTTACCTGTAGTAAATTAACCCTGTCACCACCACTTCCATGTAGACACTAGTCCAAGAAGCCTGAAAATACAGCCCACACACACAGCAAACAGGATACAACCATAACATGAGCACTAGAACAAGCCCATCAGGTTGTCTCACAGCTGACACACACACACACACACACACACACCTTTCTAAAGGAAATGGAAGCTGTAAACATGCACTACTGATAGCCTATCACTAGAATTATGTTGAATTGCTGAGAAATCTAACCGTGCATCAGTTAAACTAGAATAGACAATGTTATCAAACAATGTCCCCAATAGCTTATAACCTACAGTAAAGTTCTGTGGACTTTAGTAGTTGGTGTACTGCAGCTGCATTTTGTTTTGAGAGAGATCGCGAGAGAGAGAGAAAAGAGGAGAGAGAGGGGGAAACCAGATCAGGTTGCACATTAACAAAAAAAGACCAAAACTAGAGAAACTGACTAAGTAGAGCACTGGCACCAACTACTACACAAACAACTTCCTGATCTCTGTGCAAGCAGATCAGTGGCTGTGTAGATGGATTTAATTCAATGGTTTTATAACTAAATCATATTAAGATGTACGACCTCATAACAGACAGTAATTAAATATCTTAATTCCAATATTACAAAGAAAGGGATAGCAATAATATCTCCTCTCATATTTGTCATTAGCAATATACACTACCGTTCAAAAGTTTGGGGTCACTTGTCCTTGTTTTTGAAAGCTGGAAACGGCTGATTTTTTATGGAATATCTACATAGGTGTACAGAGGCCCATTATCAGCAACCATCAGTCCTGTGTTCCAATGGCACATTGTGTTTGCTAATCCAAGTTTATCATTTTAAAAATGGCTAATTGATCAATAGAAAACCCTTTTGCAATTATGTTAGCACAGCTGAAAAATGTTGTGCTGATTAAAGAAGCAATAAAACTGGCCTTCTTGTGACTAGTTGAGTATCTGGAGCATCAGCAATTGTGGGTTCGATTACAGGCTCAAAATGGCCAGAAACAAAGAACGTTCTTCTGAAACTCGTCAGTCTATTCCTGTTCTGAGAAATGAAGGCTATTCCATGCGAGAAATTGCCAAGAAACTGAAGATCTCGTACGACGCTGTGTATTACTCCCTTCACAGAACAGCGTAAACTGTCTCTAACCAGAATGGAAAGAGGCGTGGGAGGCCCCGGTGCAAAACTGAGCAAGAGGACAAATACATTAGTGTGTCTAGTTTGAGAAACAGACGCCTCACAGGTCCTCAACTGGCAGCTTCATTAAATAGTGCCCGCAAAACACCAGTCTCAACGTCAACAGTGAAGAGGCGACTCCGGGATGCTGACCTTCTAGGCAGAGTTGCAAAGAAAAAGCCATATCTCAGACTGCCCATCATAATATTTTCTTTTTATTGGCCAGTCTGAGATATGGCTTTTTCTTTGCAACTAAATATTGTCCCATCGCTGCAAATCCCGTACGGACTCTGGAGAGGCAAAGGTTGAGAGCCATGCATCCTCCGAAACACGACCCTGCCAAGCCGCACTGCTTCTTGACACACTGCTCGCTTAACCCGGAAGCCAGCCGTGCCAATGTGTTGGAGGAAACACAGTACAACTGGCGACCGTGTCAGCGTGCATGCGCCCGGCCCAGGGCTGGCGTGGTTACACGTGGTCTGAGGTTGTGAGGTCGGTTGGACGTACTGCCAAATTCTCTAAGACGACGTTGAAGACTGCTTATGGTAGAGGAATTAACATTCAATTATCTGGCAACAGCTCTGGTGGACATTCCTGCATGCTCCCTCAACTTGAGACATCTGTGGCATTGTGTTGTGTGACAATACCCCAGGACCTCCACATCCGGCTTCTTCACATGCGGGATCGTCTGAGACCAGCCCACCGGAAAGCTGATGAAACTGTGGGTTTGAAAAGCTGAAGAATTTCTGCATAAACTGTCAGAAACCGTCTCAGGGAAGCTCATCGTCCTCACCTGGGTCTTGACCTGACTGCAGTTCGGCGTCGTAACTGACTTCAGTCTGCAAATTCTCACCTTCGATGGCCACTGACACGCTGGAGAAGTGTGCTCTTCACTGATGAATCCCGGTTTCAACTGTACCGGGCAGATGGCAGACAGCGTGTATGTCGTAGGGTGGACGAGCGGTTTGATGATGTCAACGTTGTGAACAAAGTGCCCCTTGGTGGCGGTGGGGTTATGGTATGGGCAGGCAGGCATAAGCTACGGACAACGAACACAATTGCATTTTATCAATGGCAATTTGAATGCACAGAGATACTGTGATGAGATCCTGAGGCCCATTGTTGTGCCATTCAGCCGCCGCCATCACCTCATGTTTCAGCATGATAATGCACAGCCCCATGCCGCAAGGATCTGTACACAATTCCTGGAAGCTGAAAATGTCCCAGTTCTTCCATGGCCTGCATACTCACCAGACATGTCACCCATTGAGCATGTTTGGGATGCTCTGGATCAACAGCGTGTTCCAGTTCCCACCACTATCCAGCAACTTCGCACAGCCATCGAAGAGGAGTGCGACAACATTCCACAGGCCACAATAAACTGCCTGATCAACTCTATGCGGAGATGTGTCGTTCTGCATGAGGTAAATGGTGGTCACACCAGATACGGACTGTTTTTCTGATCCAAGCCTCTACCTTTTTTAAAAAAGGTATCTGTGACCAACAGATGCACATCTGTCATGTGAAATCCAGTCATGTGAAATCCATAGATTAGGGCATAATGAATTTATTTCAATTGACCGATTTCCATATATGAACTGTAACTCAGTAAAATCTTTGAAATTGTTGTATGTTGCGTTTATTTTTGTTCAGTGTATTTATCAAGAGAGTTTTTCATCTATATTTTTCGTAGTTGTCCATTTACCACCACAAACCGATGCTGGCACTAAAAAAACTGCACTCAACGAGCTGTATAGGGTCATAAGTAAACAAGAAAATACTCACCCAGAGGCGGCGCTCCTAGTAGCCGGTGACTTCAACGCAGGAAGACTGAAATCCGTTTGACCTCATTTCTACCTGCATGTCACCTATGCAATTAGCTCTCCCTCACACTCAATTGGGCAAATCTGACCATAACTCTTGATTCCTGCTTACAAGCAAAAACTCAAAAACATGAAGTACCAGTGCTGCACTGAATATGGAAGTGGTCCGATGAAGCAGATGCTAAACTACAGGACTGTTTCACTAGCAGACTGGAATACAGATAGCAACACTGAACCATGCATGAGAGCACCAGCTGTTCCGGACGACTGTGTGATGACGCTCTCCGTAGTCGATGTGAGTAAGACCTTTAAAACAGGTTAACAGTCACAAGGCCGCAGGGCCAGATGGATTACCAGGTAGGGTACTCATAGCATGCGCTGACCAGCTGGCTAGTGTCTTCACTGACATTTTCAACCTCTCCCTGACCCAGTCTGTAATACCTACATGTTTCAAGCAGTCTCGCTGCTCAAGAACTCCAAGATAACCTGTCTAAATGACTAGCGCCCCATAACACTCACATCTGTAGCCATGAAATGCTTTGAAAAGGCTGGTCATGGCTCACATCAACACCATCATCCCAGACACCCTGGACCCACTCCAATTCGCAAACCGCCCTAACAGATCCACATGACGCAATCTCTATTGCACTCCACACTGCTCTTTCCCACCTGGACAAAAGGAAAGCCTCCGTAAGAATGCTGTTCATTGACTACAGCTCAGCTTTCAACACCATAGTGCCCTCCAAGCTCAACACTAAGCTAAGGGCCCTGGGATTCAACACCTCCCTCTACAACTGGATCCTGAACATCCTGATGGGCCGCCCCCAGGTGGTGAGGATAGGCAACAACACATTCACCACGCTGACCCTCAACACCCCTCCGGGGTGTGTGCCTAGTACCCTCCTGTACTCCCTGTTCACCCACGACTGCGTGGCCACGCTTGATTCCAACACCATCATTAAGTTTGGCAACGACCCGATGGTGGTAGGCCTGATCACCAACGGCAATAAGCAGTGTGGTACCAGGAGAGCAACCTCTCCTTCAACGTCAGCAAGACAAAGGAGCTGATCTTGGTCCACACACACCAACACAGTTGTGAAGAGTGCACGACAAGACGTCTTCCCCCTCAGAAGACTGAAATAATTCGGCATAGGCCCTCAGATCCTCAAAATGTTATAGAGCTGCACGATTGAGAACATCTTGACTGGCTGAATTCCGTTTCTTTATTATCCTGAAAAAAACTTCCCAGTCCTTAACGATTACAAGCATATCCATAACATGATGGAGCCACCACTACTCTAATGTGTTGTATTGGATTTACCCCAAACACTTTGTATTCAGGAAAAAAAGTAAATTGCATTGCCACATTTTTTGCAGTACTACTTTAGTGCCTTGTTGCAAACAGGATGTATGTTTTGATATATTTTATTCTGTACAAGCTTCCTTCTTTCAACTCTGTCAATTAGGTTAGTATTGTGGAGTAACAACAATGTTGTTGGTCCATCCCTCAGTTGTTTTCTCCTATCACAGCCATTAAACTAACTGTTTTAATGTCACCATTGGCCTCATGGTGAAATCCCTGAGCGGTTTCCTTCCTCTTCGGCAACTGAGTTAGGAAGGACGCCTGTATCTTTGTAGTGACTGGGTGTATTGATACACCATCCAAAGTGTAATTAATAACTTCACCATGCTCAAAGGAATATTCAATGTTTGCTTTTTTTATATATTTACCCATCTACCAATTGGTGCCCTTCTTTGCGAGGCATTGGAAAACCTCCCTGGTCTTTGTGGTTGAATCGGTGTTTGAAATTCACTGACCTTACAGATAATTGTATGTGTGGGGTACAGAGATGAGGTATTCATTCAAAAATAACGGTAAACACTATTATTGCACACAGAGTGAGTCCATGCAACTTATTATGTGACGTGTTAAGCACATTTTTACTCCTGAACGTATTTAGGCTTGCCATAACAAAGGGGTTAAATACTTAATGACTCAAGATATTTCAGCTTTTTATTTTTGATTAATTTGTAAATAATAAAATACTAAAAAGAGATGTCCACGTTGACATTATGGGTGTGTGTAGGCCAGTGACATAAAAAAAAAAAGGCTTCACAAAATGTGGAAAAAGTAAAGCGGTGTGAACACTTTCTTCAGGCACTGTATCTACCTCTAACTCATACCCCTGCACATCGACTCGGTACTGGTACCCCTTGTAAATAGCCAAGTTATCGATACACATTGTGTATTTATTTATTTTGTTATTATTCTTCTATTATTTCCTCTCTGCATTGTTGGGAAGGCCCATAAGTAAGCATTTCACTGTTAGTCTACACCTGTTGTTTACGAAGCAAGTGACAAATACAATTTAATAACCCCAAAAGTCCCCACAAGGATAGTAAAACAAGGAAAATTCTCCCTCATGGGGACAGTCCCCAGATCGCCATGAGGACAACGGCTATTTTAGGCTTAGGAGTTTCACTCCTCTGCTACCCATATGTCCTCTGACCCCCAGCTGAACCTGTCAGAACTCAGTGTGTGTGTGTGTGAGCACAAATGCAGCAGAGACAATTTAGATTGCTCTGCCACTGCTGTAGGTACAGTGCATTCGGAAAGTATTCAGACCCCTTCCCTTTTTCCACATTTTGTTACGTTACAGCCTTATTCTGAAATTGATTAAATAGATGTTTTCCCTCAATCTACACACAATACCCCATAATGATAAAGCGAAAACAGGCTTAGACATTTTTGCAAATTTAGTTTAAAAAACAGTAATACCTTATTTACATAAGTATTCAGACCCTTTGCTATGAGACTCAAAATTGAGCTCAGGTGCATCCTGTTTCCATTGATCATCCTTGAGATGTTTCTACAACTTGGTGGGAGTCCAGCTGTGGTTAATTCAATTGATTGGACATGATTTGGAAATGCACATGCCCGTCTATATAAGGTCCCACAGTGCATGTCAGAGCAAAAAACTAGCCATGAGGTTGAAGGAATTGTCTGTAGTGCTCCGAGACAGGATTGTGTCAAGGCACAGATCTGGGGAAGGGTACCAAAAGATGTCTGCAGCATTGAAGGTCCCCAAGAACACAGTGGCCTCCATCATTCTTAAATTGAAGAAGTTTGGAACCACCAAGACTCTTCCAAGAGCTGGCCGCCCGGCCAAACTGAGCAATCAGGGGAGAACGGCCTTGGTCAGGGAGGTGATAAAGAACCCAATGCTCACTCTGACAGAGCTCCAGAGTTCATCTGTGAAGATGGGAGAACCTTCCCGAAGGACAACCATCTCTGCAGCACTCCACCAATCAGGCCTTTATGGTAGAGTGGCCAGACGGAATCCACTCCTCAGTAAAAGGCACATGACAGCCTGCTTGGAGTTTGCCAAAAGGCACCTAAAGGACTCTCAGACCATGAGAAACAAGATTCTCTGGTCTGATGACACCAAGATTGAACTCTTTGGCCTCAATGCCAAGCTTCACGTCTGGAGGAAACCTTACACCATCCCTAAGGTTAAGCATGGTGGTGGCAGCATCATGCTGTAGGGCAGTTTTTCAGCGGCAGGGACTGGGAGACTAGTCAGGATCGAGGGAACCATGAGCGGCGCAAAGTACAGAGAGATCCTTGATGAAAACCTGCTCCAAAGCACTCCGGTCCTCAGACTGGGGCGAAGGTTCACCTTCCAACAGGACAACGACCCTAAGCACACAGCCAATACAACGCAGGAGTGGCTTCGGGACAAGTCTCTGAATGTCCTTGAGTGGCCCAGCCAGAGCCCGGACTTGAACCAGATCGAACATCTCTGGAGAGACCTGAAAATAACTGCAGCGACGCGCCCCATCCAACCTGACAGAGCTTGAGAGGATCTGCAGAGAAGAAGAATGGTGTGCCAAGTTTGTAGCGTCATACCAAAGAAGATTTGAGGCTGTAATTGCTGCCAAAGGTGCTTCAACAAAGTACTGAGTAAAAGGTCTGAATACTTATGTAAATATGATCACATTTGCACACACACAAAAACATTGCTCAGTCATTATGGGGCAATGTGTAGATTGATGAGGGAAAAAAACGATTTAATCCATTTTAGAATAAGGCTGTAACGTAACAAAGTGTGGAAAAAGTCAAGGGGTCTGAATACTTTCCGAATCCACTGCATCTGTGAATAGCCAGGGCCTGGTTCCACGAAAGCGATGGAACTAGGCTTATGAGTGTTTTAACGATGCATCTTTCCTACAACGGCCTAAGATGTAACATGCGTTTCCCAAAACACCACGCAGAGAGAACGGTCGTTAAGTGTGTCGTTGGAGCATGTGTCGATACTGATAGGATCGAAAGAAAATGAGCGCTGCTCACGGGTCAGCTTTCTCCATTCAAATCTTACCTTCACATTACAATTATTTCACAATACTGACGACAGATCAGCTCCTAGAGAGATATTACCACCTATGGCTGCAAATATTGGAGGTGGCTTATTCTAATGCTTACCCAATAAAATGTTTTAAAAAATCACCGATATGGCACATCATTGCGCACGTTAGGCTACAAATCATGAAATATAGAGACAAATTATAGACAGAAGCCTGTAGCAAAATAGAACTCAATTGATTGAATGTGAAATGTATTTCAATGTGATTGAAATAGGCCTATAGCCTACGGTTTATATTTTAATGAATTAATCTCAGCTTTAATTCAAAACATATTTTCATACATCACTTGATTGTATCAATTGCAAAGACACTGGCAACTGTTTTTGTAGTCATCTTTGTTTTGAAGTTAGCGGTCACAGAGATGGATAAACCATTTGATTCTATGTTTAGCGGAGATCTATGTAGCCTATAAAGTGACGTGGGGGGGCAAAAAAGTATCTAACGAAGCACTTAGCTGTTCTAAGAGTGGTCTGAGGCAAGCGTTAGATTACGAGCATTTAATAATGCAGCGTTAATAACAATGGTTTTGAGAAACATCTCGGAGATTTAACGATGCTCCTACGAAGGTTCTAACAATGAACTTAGCCTTAAATATGTAACTAGCTTTCTGCCGTGTTTGAGAAGTCAAAGTCCTTTGGTTGAGTTCTGTACAGCTGCCACTGCCATCCTTTGATTTCCTTGCGGTTTTTCTCCTCTCCGTTCTGGGCCGTCTGCTCCTCCCCAATCTTCTCCCAGAGCAGGCAGGCCTGTTGCCCTAGCAACTAGACTACTCACAGCATGTAAACATGCTGCTCCAGAGCAAATACTGTTCTTCCTTCAGACACGAATGCATCAAAACTTTGTTCATTTACACAAACTCTCGATCACATTTGCTTGTAAATGTCCAAACTCACCAAAAATTACATTGGATTGCCTGTGTTTGCAATTGAGAATATTTAGCTAGCAGCCTCCATGGAAATCCACTATTACTTGTGCTAATTTTGTTAGCAATCTGGTAATCGATGCCCAATTGGCTTTTTTGCAAACCCCTTCTGTATAAGCCGGTAATACTGTAAATCCTGGGATGAGAGAAGGATGGTATGACGATATGAAAATCTGTATTGAAGTACAGGGGGTATGTGGGGAGTGTTGCAGACACAGTGTTCATAAGAGGCATGCCTCCATGTAAAACAAAAAAAAGGCCCATCCATCCACATTCCTCAAATAGTGCTTTCCTATTGTGCTTCAGACAGAGTGGGTCTATTCTACTGCATGTTCACCATATTACATTCCACTGAACAGGCCATAAGACTGGAATAGTTCTGCTGTTGACTTGTAGAAATACATACAGTGGGGGAAAAAAGTATTTAGTCAGCCACCAATTGTGCAAGTTCTCCCACTTAAAAAGATGAGAGAGGCCTGTAATTTTCATCATAGGTACACGTCAACTATGACAGGCAAAATGAGGGAAAAAAATCCAGAAAATCACATTGTAGGATTTTTAATGAATTTATTTTGCAAATTATGGTAGAAAATAAGTATTTGGTCACCTACAAACAAGCAAGATTTCTGGCTCTCACAGACCTGTAACTTCTTCTTTAAGAGGCTCCTCTGTCCTCCACTCGTTACCTGTATTAAATGGCACCTGTTTGAACTTGTTATCAGTATAAAAGACACCTGTCCACAACCTCAAACAGTCACACTCCAAACTCCACTATGGCCAAGACCAAAGAGCTGTCAAAGGACACCAGAAACAAAACTGTAGACCTGCACCAGGCTGGGAAGACTGAATCTGCAATAGGTAAGCAGCTTGGTTTGAAGAAATCAACTGTGGGAGCAATTATTAGGAAATGGAAGAAATACAAGACCACTGATAATCTCCCTCGATCTTTTTTCCCCCACTGTATTTGATATAGAAATACATAGTTGAATGTAGTTAGAGTCATAACCTTTAAAAAAAAAGTGTGTATGCTTGAAACTTTAGTTCTATAACTCCTGCTGATGTTGTGCATTGCCCATATGAAGGTCATGAATACATGTGAGTAGGTTGCTTTGAGGTCATACACAGTTAGGTCATTTCTCAGAAATGTCTAATAGGGTAATTCCGTGGAAAAGTCAACCTGAGCATGAACAAATCAAGTTAGTCATTTACAAATGAAACATGTTCATAATTATCCTTGAGAGAGAGAGAGCGAACAACAATATAAAACGCAACATGGAACAATTTAAGAGTTTACTGAGTTACAGTTCATAAGGAAATCCATCAATTTCAATTAATGAATTAGGCACTAATCTATGGATTTCACATGACTGGGAATACAGATATGCATCCGTTGGTCACAGATGCCTTAAAAAATGGTAGGGGCGTGAATAAAAAAAAGTCAGTATCTGTGTGACCACCATTTGCCTCATGCAGTGCGACACCTCCTTCGCATAGAGTTGATCAGGCTGTTGATTGTGGCCTGCAGAATGTTTTCCCACTCCTATTCTGTGGTCCTCTGTAGCTCAGCTGGTAGAGCACGGCGCTTGTAACGCCAAGGTAGTGGGTTCGATCCCCGGGACCACCCATACACAAAAAAATATATGCATGCATGATTGTAAGTCGCTTTGGATAAAAGCGTCTGCTAAATGGCATATTATATTATTATTAAATGGTTGTGCGAAGTTGCTGGATATTGGCGGGAACTGGAACACGCTGTCGTACATATTGATCCAGAGCTCAATGGGTGACATGTCTGGTGAGTATGCAGGCCATGGAAGAACTGGGACATTTTCAGCTTCCAGGAATTGTGAACAGATCCCTGCAACATGGGGCTGTACATTATCATGCTGAAACATGAGGTGATGGCGGTGGCTGGTGTAACTGAGTCAGGTTTGTAGGCCTCCTTGCTCGCACACGCTTTTTTCAGTTCTGCCCACAACTTTTCTATAGGATTTAGGTCAGGGCTTTCTGATGGCCACTCCAATACCTTGACTTTGTTGTCCTTAAACCATTTTGCCACAACTTTGGAAGTATGCTTGGGGTCATTGTCCATTTGGAAGACCCATTTGCGACCAAGCTTTAACTTCCTGACTGATGTCTTGAGATGTTGCTTCAATATATCCACAATTTTCCATCCTCATGATGGCATCTATTTTGTGAAGTGCACCAGTCCCTCCTGCAGCAAAGCACCCCACAGCATGATGCTGCCACCCCCGTGCTTCACAGTTGGGATGGTGTTCTTCGGCTTGCAAGGCATCCCCCTTTTCCTCCAAACATAACAATGGTCATTATGGCCAAACAGTTCTATTTTTGTTTAATCAGACCTTAGGACATTTCTCCAAAAAGTACGATCTTTGTCCCCATGTGCAGTTGCAAACCATAGTCTGGCTTTTTTATGGCGGTTTTGGAGCAGTGGCTTCTTCCTTGCTGAGCGGCCTTTCAGGTTATGTCGATATAGGACTCGTTTTACTGTGGATATCGATACTTTTGTACCCGTTTCCTCCAGCATCTTCACAAGGTCCACTTTTCACACCAAAGTACGTTAATCTATATGGAGACAGAACACGTCTCCTTCCTGAGCGGTATGACGGCTGCGTGGTCCCATGGTGTTTATACTTGCATACTATTGTTTGTACAGATGAACGTGGTACCTTCAGGCATTTGGAAATTGCTCCCAAGGATGAACCAGACCATTTTTTCCCCCTGAGGTCTTGGCTGATTTATTTTGATTTTCCCATGAAAGCAAAGAGGCACTGAGTTTGAAGGTAGGCCTTGAAATACATCCACAGGTACACCTCCAATTGACTCAAGTGATGTCAATTAGCCTATCAGAAACTTTTAAAGCCATGACATCATTTTCTGGAATTTTCTAAGCTGTTTAAAAGGCACAGTCAACTTAGTGTATGTAAACTTCTGACCCACTGGAATTGTGATACAGTGAATTAAGTGAAATAATCTGTCTGTAAACAATTGTTGGAAAAATTACTTGTGTCATGCAAAGTAAATGTCCTAACCGACTTGCCAAAACTATAGTTTGTTAACAAGACATTAAAAAATTACCTATTAGGGTGTTGTGCCTGGCCATAATACTACCTGTAATTATGCAATCATATGGTACTATGCCTTCTACTGACATTTTAAAAAACAATCCAAAATGACAAATGTATTATGATAGATTTTCACCAAGAAATATTTAAGATTTTAATGTCTATTTCAGACTCTGTAACATCCATAACTGTGTTTTTCCTCACTAAAGTCCTAAAATGGAAATGATCTTTTGAACATTTTCATTTCTGTGTTCAGCCATGCCTTTCCTTCGAAATGGCAATCCATGTTTTGACCTTAGACAAACTCATAGAATTTTGCTAATATGTTCAGTCTCTCCCAAAAGTTTGTCCATTTCATGTAACATCCATAACACTTCATTTCTCCAACGTGTCAATATTTCAGTCTCAACGTCAACAGTGAAGAGGCGACTCCGGGATGCTGACCTTCTAGGCAGAGTTGCAAAGAAAAAGCCATATCTCAGACTACCCATCTTAATATTTTATTTTTATTGGCCAGTCTGAGATATGGCTTTTTCTTTGCAACTCTGTCTAGAAGGTCAGCATCCCGGAGTCGCCTCTTCACTGTTGACGTTGAGACTGGTGTTTTACGGATACTATTTAATGAAGCTGCCAGTTGAGGACCTGTGAGGCATCTGTTTCTCAAAATAGACACTAATGTATTTTTCCTCTTGCTCAGTTTTGCACCGGGGCCTCCCACTCCTCTTTCTATTCTGGTTAGAGCCAGTTTGCGCTGTTCTGTGAAGGGAGTAGTACACAGCGTCGTACGAGATCTTCAGTTTATTGGCAATTTCTCACATGGAATAGCCTTCATTTCTCAGAACAAGAATAGACTGACGTTTCAGAAGAACGTTCTTTGTTTCTGGCTATTTTGAGCCTGTAATGGAACCCACAATTGCTGATGCTCCAGATACTCAACTAGTCTCAAGAAGGCCAGTTTTATTGCTTCTTTAAAATCAGCACAACAGTTTTCAGCTGTGCTAACATAATTGCAAAAGGGTTTTCTAATGATCAATTAGTCTTGTAAAATGATAAACTTTGATTAGCAAACACAACGTGCCATTGGAACACAGGACTGATGGTTGCTGATAAATGGACCTCTGTACGCCCATGTAGATATTCCATTAAAAGTCAGTCGTTTCCAGCTACAATAGCCATTTACAACATTAACAATGTCTACACTGTATTTCTGATCAAGTTGATGTTATTTTAAATGGACAAAAAAAATGGATTTTCTTTCAAAAACAAGGACATTTCTAAGTGACCCCAAACTTTTGAACGGTAGTGTACATATAATGGACAAGCGATGTCAGAGCGGCATGGACTAAGATACAGTAGAAAAGTATAGAATACAGTATATACACATATGAGATGGAGTAATGCAAGATATGTAGACATTATTAAAGTGGCTAGTGTTCCATTTCTTAAAGTGGCCAGTTATTTCTAGTCTGTCTATAGGCAACAGCCTCTAATGTGCTAGTGATGGATATTTAACAGTCTGATGACCATGAGATGGAAGCTGTTTTTCAGTCTCTCGGTCACAGCTTTGATGCACCTGTACTGACCTCGCCTTCTGGATGATAGCGGGGTGAACAGGTAGTGGCTCGGGTGGTTGATGTCCTTGATGATATTTTTGGCCTTCCTGTGACGTCGGTGGCTGTAGGTGTCCTGGAGGGCGGGTAGTTTGCCCCCGGTAATGCGTTGGGCAGACCGCACCACCCTCTGGAGATCCTTGCGGTTGCGGGCGGTGCAGTTTGCCGTACCAGGCGGTGATACAGCCCGACAGGATGCTCTCAATTGTAAATGTTTGTGAGGGTTTTGGGTGCCAATCCAGATTTCTTTAGAGGCTCTGTTGCGCCTTCTTCACCACACTGTCTGTGTGGGTGGACCATTTCAGTTTGTCAGTGATGTGTACACCAAGGAACTTGAAGCTTTCCACCTTCTCCACTGCGGTCCCATCGATGTGGATAGGAGGGTGCACCCTTTGCTGTTTACTGAAGTCCACGAACATCTCCTTTGTTTTGTTGACGTTGAGGGAGAGGTTAATTTCCTTGGACCACACTCCCAGAGCCCTCACCTCCTCCCTGTAGGCTGTCTCGTCATTGTTCGTAATCAAGCCTACAACTGTTGTGTCGTCTGCCAACTTGATGATTGAGTTGCCACATACGTCTCGTGTCTGAGCTGTTGAAATGCGACTCTACGGTCTCTCTATACTGACGTTTTGCTTGTTTGATTACTATAGACCAGGGATGGGCTACTTTGATGGGGGTGGGGGCCACAAAAACAATGGAACTCATCATGAGCGACCGCAGTGGCTCGTGGGTCTGCGTAAGAATATGCAGCTTTACACCTTGTCTATTCTATTATTCTAACTCTCAACAGTAAGTTGAGACCCAGACGGAGTTCCTAAAAATAAAACGTTTTTTTATTACTGGTCAGCGGCCCTACAAAAGGGGGGCGCCAGTTGCCCATCACTGCTATAGACACACACATCAAAAGTGTAATTTATGTTGTTTGCCTATTCTGTGAGACATTAAAGTTGTGATTTTGCAAGCAAATGTAATGTCCATAATGCTGGAATCGCCCAATAGTGAAAGTAGTTGAGTCAGAGTGAGAATGGGAGAGTTCCTCTAAAATAGAAGTGTCAGTGGTGTGTAGTCAGGACTTCGTGAGATGGACAATAGACCAATTGACCAGGCCTAACCAAATGACATTTGAACCCTATTGTCTTAAATGGTGAGGGTCAGGCAACAGTCCTCAGGGTCCCACTTTGTGTTATAACATATTACAATATGCTATTAGTCGTATGCATGGTATTATATACTGCATATAGGCCTAGTCTGCTAAATGGCATATATATATATATATATATATAGTATGGACTACACCAGGGTTCCCCAACTGGAATTTATTTCCTTCCTAATGCGTTTTAGCCAAATCAGTTGTGTTGTGACAAGGTAGGGGGGGGGGGGGGTATACAGAAGATAGCCCTATTTGGTAAAAAACCAAGTTCATATTATGGCAAGAACATCTCAAATAAGCAAAGAGAAACGACAGTCCATCACTACTTTAAGACATGAAGGTCAGTCAATACGGAACATTTCAAGAACTTTGAACGTTTCTTCAAGTGCAGTTGCAAAAACCATCAAGCGCTATGATGAAACTGCCTCTAATAATAATAATAATAATAATGCCATTTAGCAGACGCTTTTATCCAAAGCGACTTACAGTCATGCGTGCATACATTTTTGTGTATGGGTGGTCCCGGGGATCGAACCCACTACCCTAGCGTTACAAGCGCCGTGCTCTACCTGCTGAGCTACCTCTCATGAGGACCGCCACAGGAAAGGAAGACCCAGTTACCTCTGCTGCAGAGGATAAGTTCAGCCTCAGAAATTGCAGCCCAAATAAATGCTTCACAGACATCTCAACATCAACTGTTCAGAGGAGACTGCATGAATCAGGCCTTCATGGTCGAATTGCTGCAAAGAAACCACTACTAAAGGACACCAATAAGAAGAAGAGACTTGCTTGGGCCAAGAAACACGAGCATTAGACCGGTGGAAATCTGTCCTTTGGTCTGATGAGTCCAAATTTGAGATTTTTGGTTCCAACCGCTGTGTCTTTGTGAGGCGCAGAGTAGGTGAACGGATGATCTTCGCATGTGTGGTTCCCACTGTGAAGCATGGAGGTGGTGGTCTTATGGTGTGGGGGTGCTTTGCTGGTGACACTGTCAGTGATTTATTTAGAATTCAAGGCACACTTAACCAGCATGGCTACCACATCATTCTGCTGCAATATGCCATCTCATCTGGTTTGTGCTTAGTGGGACTATCATTTGTTTTTCAAACAGGACAATGACCCAAACCACCTCCAGGCTGTATAAGGGCTATTTGACCAAGAAGGAGAGTGATGGAGTGCTGCATCAGATGACCTGGCCTCCACAATCACCTGATTGTTTGGGATGAGTTGGACCGCAGAGTGAAGGAAAAGCAGCCAACAAGTGCTCAGCATATGTGGGACCTCCTTCAAGACTGTTGGAAAAGCATTCCATGTGAAGCTGGTTGAGAGAATGCCAAGAGTGTGCAAAGCTGTCATCAAGGCAAAGGGTGGCTACTTTGAAGAATCTAAAATATATTTTGATTTGTTTTACACGTTTTTGGTTACTACATGATTCCATGTGTTATTTCATAGTTATGGTGGTCTTCACTATTATTCTACAATGTAGAAAATAGTAAAAATAAAGAAAACCCCTTGAATGAGTAGGTGTCCAAACATTTGACTGGTACTGACTGTATGTATGTATGTATGTATGTATTGCATTTTCATTGTTGGACAAACTTTTTTTTTTTATCCAAACACCAGGAAAATCAACTCCAACTGATGTTAAATGTATCAAGGTTTGAAATGATTATGTTTTAGTTAAATATTATATCTGTTTGGGCTTCTTGCGGTCAATCCCTGGACTACAGAGAGGTAAATGATGGAGTCTATCTCTCTCTCACTCGCACTTTGTAAAAACCCGGAGTGCATTGAGTGAATGTTGGAAAAAGATCTTGGTTCTTTTCTAAACATAGCAATGTGAATACAAAGAGGACTCGGACCACAAAATAGCTGAAGTGAACTGGCAAAAGAATTGAATCCTCATTCAAAGGGAAGGGCAGTGTGAATACAAAGAAACCGAGTTCCTTTGCTTTTTTTTACCCCAGAGTTCACTTTAAAGAGGACAGAGATCAGCTCTTTTAAAGAGGATTATATGTGAAAACTCCCTAAAAAGAAGTTGGATAACAAGCTATGAAGGAAAAATACAGGTACCGCCAACTAGCGCAAAAATAATATTTTGATATTGTCAAAACGATACAATATATTGTAAAGAATTATATCCCGCTATGTAACTGTACACTGCTGTTAGCCCTTTGACACTCCACCCCTTGTGTTACACACACACACAGACAGAGATAAACCATTGTATCTCTTGCCTAAATATTAAACAGGTAAAACCCAACAGATGACTTTGGGAGCAGCAGTCAAGTATTGGAAGACCATCATGATCATCACCACCCATAATGGGAAATCACTCGATATGAGAGGCCTTTGGCATGCGCGTATTAGAGTAAACGCAAACATCAGACAGCCCAGTGAGATATATTCATAGAGCGCAGCACGTACTGAACACTTGTAAAAATACCCTCCCTCTTTATATAAACACACACACAAACAAACATGCTGGCGTGCGCACACACACACACAATGTAAGTATGTAAATAACCCACCAGGCTCACACGGTGGACAGAGATAAAGAGAGAGAAGGGGAGGGAGGAGGAGGAGGGCATTGCTCAGGGACTTGACAGTGCCATCTCGCTGCTACAACCTGGATTCAGTGGTACACGTAACATAGTAAATACATCTGGGACACTCAAACTTCTATGGTATGTATTCATTTGTGGTGCACATCCCTCATTTCGTATGATATATTACGAATTTGCAATACGTTTGATATGTTATGAATTCCAATTTGCTGTGGCTAACGTTGGCTAGGTGGCTAATGCTAACATTAACTAGGTGGCTAACATTAGCTAGGCTAGGGGTTAAGGTGTTAGGGTTAGGTTAAAGGGTTAAGTTTAGGGTTAAGGGAACGGTTCGCTAACATGCTAGGTAGTTGCAAAGTAACTCAAAAGTACTAAGTCGTTGCAAAGTTGCTAAAATTCTAAAGTTGTCCGTTATGAAATTCTAACAAGCAACTTTTGGGTTGCTCGACATTCACGTTATATACCCTACCAACCACCCTACTTTAGTTTTTGCCTTAAATAACCTCCTTAAGTAGCCTTCAGTCTTATGTAACCATACATAACATATCATACTAATTTTGTTGACACGGATTTACGTTTACTATGTTACGTACAGTCTGAGACCAGGCTGTACTCTTGGCCATCCTACAAAGGTAAGATCTCGAATAACATTTGAACAGATGATAGAGACATGAGGTTTGGTCCATTCTTTTCTTAGAGGAGTATTACTTTACCCATTAGTCAATATATGCGTTTTTGATTGGCCACCCTACTATGGTTACGTCTAGTGAGACCAGCCTGCTCGCTCAGCTCTGTTTGGCCCCCAGCGCGAGGCTTTCCAGCAAAGTTATCGTTATATAAGAGGTGTATCAGAGTATCACAAACACGGTTTATACATAGCAGCAGCATAGCTCTGGATAGTGTGTCATCAACGATATGCCCACGGAAACCAGAGGTTGGTCATAAATGGCAACGGCATCTGGGTAGGAACTTGCATTTGACAGTTCAGAAAAAGAAGTGCCCTAAATTGCACAAACATAGCATAAATATTTATCATACCATGTTTGTAGCTGTCAATGTTTTAGGAAAAGGACAGGCTAATTGAATAGGCTGACTAGACTACCAACTCAAATATCCAACAAATAATGAAATTACCTAGCCTATACTGTTCATTATTAGGCAAAAAATATAACATGTGTTTTCAACGCGCTTAACATTTTTTAAACCCATGCCTTTTTATCCAGCAGTGTCCATGAACGCTGGAGCTGAATGACTTTCAAGATGACCATGAAATATATTTCCAAAGTGCAAACTATGGTACACAATGCATAATCAGCCACTTTAATAAAAATAAAAATACAAGTGAGTTTTCCAGAGTTGGCCCATGGCGATTTACATTGCGGTGTGAACGTGTAGCTCAGTTGGTAGAGCATGGCGCTTGCAACGCCAGGGTTTTGGGTTCGATCCCCAGGGGGGGCCAGTATGAAAATGTATGCACTCACTAACTGTAAGTCGCTCTGGATAAGAGCGTCTGCTAAATGACTAAAATGTAAAATGTGTGAGTTCTCAGAAATGTTCATCGGTGGAATATTACTTACCCGCTCTGAAGGTCAGATGATACGAAGTTGGGAGTGCAGGTTCGCGAAACAACGCGGCTCTTCCAATACTGTCGGTGGAACCGCTCGGATCCTCACACACAAACTACGCTAAAAAGGCGTCTTTGTGTGTCGTTATAATTTCAGTAGAATGGCTGATGCACTCCAGCTGCTGATTGTTTTAGTTCCGCTGGCTGTGATGTTGTCAGCGGGGCTTGGCACGTCCCAGGTCACCTGTGTTCACTTGTGACAACTCCGGCAACCAATAGACGGGTTTGCAGAGCGCACAGGGAATTCTGGGGGGGGGGGGGGGGGGGGGGGGGGAGTAGTTCTATTGGACAGGGGTATTTTCGGGGGAGTGACGTTATGCCTGCCTGATGAGTTGACTGTCAGTGCATGCATGGGGTGTTATCATTAAGCTACTCCAAACAGGTGCAAAACGTTAACGAAAACTAGCGTTTCTATTGGACAGATTAAGGTAGGACCCGCCCTGTTTGCTGAACCTGTCCAATAGAAACGCTAGTTTATGTTGCAAACGTTTTGCAACTGTTTGGAGTAATGATTATACCCCAGTACTTTACTTGGTTACGCCAGGATTGGCTTTAATGGTCACACATTCCCGACAATTTTCTTTTTAAATCAGTGGCGTGTATTAATGGATGCCAAGGGAAGCCAGGCTCCCCCCCCCCCAAAATGACAAAAAAAAATAAAAAATAATGCATCTTTCGTACCTCTGTGTTTCATAATTTTCATTCAATTCGCAAGAGGCTGAATGTATCTTGCTGCAGAAAGCATCAGAGTGACTGAAACAGCGCCCCTCTTGTCTCTCTACTTGAAGGCCATCTATCTGGAGCAAGAAAGCAGCCAAAAGGTTGAACTTACACTACCGGTCAAAAGTTTTAGAACACCTACTCATTCAAGGGGTTTCTTTATTTTTACTATTTTCTACATTGTAGAATAATAGTGAAGACATCAAAACTATGAAATAACACATATGGAATCATGTAGTAACCAAAAAAGGGTTAAACAAATCAAAATATATTTTATATTTGAGATTCTTCAAATAGCCACCCTTTGCCTTGATGATGGCTTTGCACACTTGGCATTCTCTATTAAACATAGAATAATAATAGAGGTTTGGTGATTGCCACTCAAAATATATTTTTGTATAGAATATTTTGACTTTTATTTCATCACTCAAAATCTTGCCAAAGCATAGTCTGTAGGAGGTCATGAATTGGGTCATGAACATATGGACTTTGAAATTAACAAGGGAGAGGTTAAACATAAGGTACCATAAATCTGGCATAAACTTATTCCCACACTTTACAATAACTCTGTTGCAGTGGTTTTTGGTAGTCCCCGTATGGTCTCCTGAGTGGCGCAGTGGTCTGATTATAACGGCGATTCTGATCCAACCATTAATTCATACATTGTGCGGTGCCCCTGGCCTGAGAGGATGGAAGTTCAATATGTAGCTACATGTAGAAGGCTAATGTTAACTAGCTAACGTTGCCCATGAATGGAAGTTAGGCTAGCGAGCAAGCATTTTAGCTGGGTAGCCTTGGACAGCAAAAAATAAAAGCGTGTACTCTATGACAGAATGATAGACCGTTTCATCAACATGAAAGAGAGGAGGATGGCATTGGCGTTACTCTACAAGTAGGATGAGTCAACCAGTAGAGGTTTCTCAGAGAAGGATGAGGAGGATCATCCTCCTATGTGAATTTCAAACAAATAAAAATAGTCAAACAAAAAAGTTATCATTTTTAGATAAAACTATACTAAATATATTCACGCCACCAAATAATTGATTAAAACACAGTTTTGCAATGATGGTCTACAGTAGCCTCAGGGGCACTCTGTAGGGTAGCACCATGGTATAGCCGGAGGACTACATTTAGCTAGCAAATGCAGCAAGCTAGTTTAGCCTACTCAAACACCCGGCTCAAACAGAGAAGGATGCTATGTTAGCTAGCTGGCTATGGCTATCCAACACTGGAACTCTAGTCAATATAAGCTTTTGGTTTTATTAATTTATTGCCACCGAGGCCCATTGGTGTAACTGCTAAACTGCTTTCTGACTGTACACTGTACTGTAGCGGGTTTACTAATGCGTTACAGTGCCTTCGGAAAGTATTCAGACCCCTTAACCTTTGACATTTTTTCACGTTACAGCCTTATTCTAAAATGGATTTTTTTTTTTACCTCAGCAATCTACACATATTACCCCATAATGACAATGCGAAAACAGGTTTTTAGAAATGTTTGCAAAGGTATTAAAAATAAACTGAAATACCTTATTTACATAAGTATTCAGACCCTGTTTCCATTGATCATCCTTGAGATGTTTCTACAACTTGATTGGAGTCCACCTGTGGTAAATTCAATTGATTGGACATGATTTGGAAAGGCACACGCCTGTCTATATAAGGTCCCAGGAACTGTCAGTAGAGCTCAGAAACAGCATTGTGTAGAGGCACAGACCTGGGGAAGGGTACCAAAAAATGTCTGCAGCATTGAAGGTCCCCAAGAACACAGTGGCCTCCATCATTCTTAAATGGAAGACGTTTGGAACCACCAAGACTCTTCCTATAGCTGGCAGCCCGGCCAAACTGAGCAAGAACCTGATGGTCACTCTGACAGAGCTCCAGAGTTCCTCTGTGGAGATGGGAGAATCTTCTGGAAGAACAACCATCTCTGCAGCACTCCACCAATCAGGCCTTTATGGTAGAGTGGCCAGACGGAAGCCACTCCTCAGTAAAAGGCACATGACAGCCCGCTTGGAGTTTGCCAAAAGGTACCTAAAGGACTCTCAGACCATTAGAAACAAGATTCTCTGGTCTGATGAAACCAAGATTTAACTCTTTGGCCTGAATGCCAAGCGTCACGTCTTGAGGAAACCTGGCACCATCCCTACGGTGAAGCATGGTGGTGGCGGCATCATGCTGT
Source organism: Coregonus lavaretus (assembly GCF_964263955.1). Classification (NCBI taxonomy): domain Eukaryota; kingdom Metazoa; phylum Chordata; class Actinopteri; order Salmoniformes; family Salmonidae; genus Coregonus; species Coregonus lavaretus. The sequence goes on from NC_139995.1 coordinate 27,118,965, forward strand.
GGGGATGTTTTTCAGTGGCAGGGACTGGGAGACTAGTCAGGATCGAGGGAAAGATGAATGGAGCAAAGTACAGAGAGATCCTTGATGAAAACCTGCTCCAGAGTGCTCAGGTCCTCAGACTGGGGGCGAAGGTTCACCTTCCAACAAGACAACGACCCTAAGCACACAGCCAACACAATGCAGGAGTGGCTTCGGGACAAGTTTCTGAATGTCCTTGAGTGGCCCAGCCAGAGCCCGGACTTAAACCCGATCTAACATCTCTGGAGAGACCTGAAAATAGCTGTGCAGCAACGCTCCCCATCCAACCTGACAGCTTGAGAATTTGCAGAGAAGAATGGGAGAAACTCCCCAAATACAGGTGTACCAAGCTTGTAGTGTCATACCCAAGAAGAATCAATGCTGTAATCGCTGCCAAAGGTGCTTCAACTAAGTACTGAATAAAGGGTCTGAATACTTAAGTAAATATGATATTTCAGTTTATTTATTTTTTATACATTTGCAAACATTTCTAAAAACCTGTTTTTGCTTCGTCATTATGGGGTATTGTGTGTAGATTGATGGGGGGGGGGGGGGGGGATAATTTAATCCATTTTAGAATAAGGCTGTAACGTAACAAAATGTGGAAAACGTCAATGGGTCTGAATACTTTCCGAATGCACTGTATATAGACAGGTGTGTACCTTTCCAAATCATGTCCAATCAATTGAATTTACCACAGGTGGACTCCAATCAAGTTGTAGAAATGTCTCAAGATTGATCAATGGAAACAGGATGCACCAGAGCTCAATTTAGAGTCTCATGCAAAGGGTCTGAATACTTATGTAAATAAGGTATCTGTTTTGATATTTTATACATTTGCAAACATTTCTAAAAACCTTTTCACTTTGTCATTATGGGGTATTGTGTATAGATTGATGAGGGATTATTATTATTTTTTAAACCATTTTAGAATAAGGCTGTAACGTAACAAAATGTGGAAGAAGTCAAGGGGTCTGAACACTTTCCGAATGCACTGTAGGTTGTAATATGGCCATTTCTTTCTGGCTTCCCCAGGGATTTTACCCATGCACCGCTACTGGTTGCAATGCAAACCCTTGGCCAATACCATCCTGAATTACATTTTACATTTACATTTTAGTCATTTAGCAGACGCTCTTATCCAGAGCGACTTACAGTTAGTGAGTGCATACATTTTTCATACTATGTGTGGCGATTACTGGCCTCCGTGATCCGCAGCGGAACCATGCAGGCATTTTTTCCTGGGAGCTGGTTTCTAGCTGTATATGTCCTGTCTTGTATGTCTGTTTTATTTAAGCTTTACAAGTTCAGTTGTCATTGTATTTGTCCCATTTTTTGTTGTTGTTAAAGTCACTTTTACCTTGTAAAGTTTTTAATTGTGAATTAAAATTAAAAACATGGATTTTTACTTTAGAGATTTATGTGGTCCGTTTTTTGTTTTTTTAAATCATTCAGCAAGTAGTCCAAGTCATCCATGGTTCTGTTACTCCGGCAGTGTTGATGCTGATGGGAGGGAAAAAATCATATCCCTGAGAGGGAGATGGTAGATCACAGTAGGTTGGTGTCACCTTAATTGGGGAGAACGGGCTCATAGTATTGGCCGGAGCGGAATCAGTGGAATGGTAACAAATACATCCAGATGTTTGATGCCATTCCATTTGCTCCGTTCCGGCCATTATTATGAATCAGGTAGCCTAGGCCCTATGTGGCCTCACCCTACTGTTTTTGTGGATGTCGCATCAGCTGTAATTTTATGTAATTCAACAATCAAATATCCACATTGCAATACATGGAGAAACATTCAAATGGACCACATTCAACAATTTCATGTGTGATCCTCTGGGATTTCTTTGTATTTTTAAATGGTTTAAACTGTACAAATGGTTTTACCCCAATATCTATCAAATGCATCTATGTAGCTACACTTTCCATGTTACCTCAGTTGACCACAAGAAGGCACTATTGTCAAGGAAACATAATAGTTTGATAGGACTAAGTCCTGTTTTACTTTATCCCTCAGGCTGTACAGTAGCACCATTTTAATCTACATTTTAAGTAGGTATCACCATATGTCAAACATGTGATAGTAGGAGACCCCATTTGTATTGATAGAGAAATACAGGATAGTATGGAAGGGGTTCTTTACAGTTGTATTTCAGTGCAGGCAGGAAGTTGGCCAAACAATCCGATCACATACAGACAGACAGCATCCACAGGCTTTACATGGGGAACGATATTATGGATGGTTATCACAGCCAAACATGTATACAGTTGAAGTCGGAAGTTTACATACACCTTAGCCAAATACATTTAAACTCAGTTTTTCACAATTCCTGACATTTAATCCTAGTAACAATTCCCTGTTTTAGGTCAGTTAGGATCACCACTTTATTTTAAGAATGTGAAATGTCAGAATAATAGAGAGAATTATTTATTTCAGGCTTTATTTCTTTCATCACATTCCCAGTGGGTCAGAAGTTTGCATACACTCAATTAGTATTTGGTAGCATTGCCTTTAAATTGTTTAACTTGGGTCAAACGTTTCGGGTACCCTTCCACAAGCTTCCCACAATAAGTTGGGTGAATTTTGGCCCATTCCTCCTGACAGAGCTGGTGTAACTGAGTCAGGTTTGTAGGCCTCCTTGCTCGCGCACGCTTTTTCAGTTCTGCCCACACATTTTCTATAGGATTGAGGTCAGGGCTTTGTGATGGCCACTCCAATACCTTGACTTTGTTGTCCTTAAGCCATTTTGCCACAACTTTGGAAGTATGCTTGGGTCCATTTGGAAGACCCATTTGCGACCAAGCTTTAACTTCCTGACTGATGTCTTGAGATGTTGCTTCAATATAGCCACATAATTTTCCTTCCTCTTGATGCCATCTATTTTGTGAAGTGCACCAGTCCCTCCTGCAGCAAAGCACCCCAACAGCATGATGCTGCCACCCCCGTGCTTCACGGTTGGGATGGTGTTCTTCGTTTTGCAAGCCCTCGCCCTTTTTCCTCCAAACATAACGATGGTCATTATGGCCAAACAGTTCTATTTTTGTTTCATCAGACCAGAGGACATTTCTCCAAAAAGTACGATCTTTGTCCCCATGTTCAGTTGCAAACCGTAGTCTGGCTTTTTTATGGTGGTTTTGGAGCAGTGGCTTCTTCGTTGCTGAGCTGCCTTTCAGGTTATGTCAATATAGGACTCGTTTTACTGTGGATATAGATACTTTTGTACCTGTTTCCTCCAGCATCTTCACAAGGTCCTTTGCTGTTGTTCTGGGATTGATTTGCACTTTTCGCACCAAAGTACGTTAATCTCTAGGAGACAGAACGCATCTCCTTCCTGAGCGGTATGACGGCTGCGTGGTCCCATGGTGTTTATACTTGCGTACTATTGTTTGTACAGATGAACGTCGTACCTTCAGGCGTTCGGAAATTGCTTCCAAGGATGAACCAGACTTGTGGAGGTCTACAACTATTTTCCTGAGGTCTTGGCTGATTTCTTTTGATTTTCCCATGATGTCAAGCAAAGGGGCACTGAGTTTGAAAGTAGTTCTTGAAATACATCCACAAGTACATCTCCAATTGACTCAAATGATGTCAATTAGCCTATCAGAAGCTTCTAAAGCCATGACATAATTTTCTGGAATTTTCCAAGCTATTTAAAGGCACAGTCAACTTAGTGTATGTAAACTTCTGACCCACTGGAATTGTGATACAGTGAATTCTAGGTGAAATAGTCTGTCTGTAAACAATTGTTGGAAAAATTACTTGTGTCATGCACAAAGTAGATGTGCTAACCGACTTGCCAAAACTATAGTTTGTTCAAAAGATATTTGTGGAGTGTTTGCAAAACGAGTTAATTACTTTTAATTACTTAAAACTTCCGACTTCAACTGTACATGTCCTTCACAAGGTCAATCAGCTATACATGTATTTACAATAAAGCAATTTCAAGTCTGATCATCAATAAAAAAACGTTGCTTTTCACTACACACGATAATGAACTTCTAAATTCAAACACTAATGTTCTTAACAGCATTTTGATTGGATGATTGAGTAAATAGTAGAACTGAAATACAGCTGATATACAGTCTCCTGTGGGTATTCTTCAAATACCCCCCTTTTTAGAAATTAAGCACGATTGGCATGTTTCTACTGATCATTGTTTACCTACAAGACTGGCCTCCTTGTGTTCATAATCCCAATCAGAAACATTCTCTAACACATAGACAGGATATAAAATGCTGCTCCGCTACAATGCAGTGGCCCCAGAACTGACCAGAGTTTTCAGATCTGACCTTACTTCCTGAGGAGGATACACAGGGGACGAATCAGGAGTTGGGGTTTTAAAAATAACAATTTAAAAGTTACCAATGATTAGAGGTATCAAATAAAATAATTACGCAAGCAGCAAATCATCATTTTGGCCTGTAGAATAGTAAAATCAAAACGTGAAATCGAAAGTCTCCCTTAAAACGAAGATTTTGCAGTTACAGAAAGGAGGAAATATTAAAATAAATTACAGTCTCTACAGCTGTTCAACATAAACGTATAGGGTGGTCCGAGGCAATGTTGGGGGATTGTCTATGGAGAGCTAGGGTACTGAGGAGGTAGGTGGTTTTTGGTGTAGGGGAATGTAAAGAATACACTAGAGGACTCTGTGTTGTGGGCTGTTGAAGGTTGAGGTGAAGCAAAGTTCTGGGTGTACAGCGAGACGGGGTACTGTGGTTGGTTTTTGGTGTTAGGAGGTGTTGGGCGTTCTAGGTGTACGAGCAGACGGTTACAGTGAGTTCTAGGACTAAATGGGTGTTGTGTGGAGCATGTTGGATAATAAGAGGGGTCTACAGGAGAGGTGGGATCTAGGTGTAGGGGGAGGAAGGGTACTGCGGATGCCACCAGTCCATGAGTCTCATGCTGTGTACAGGGTCCAGCACCACCTGTGTCCCCCCCTGCTCCCCTTTCCTCCTCCCCTGCTGGAGGGGAGAGTCCTGGAACACCAGACGCACTCTGTGGTGACGCATGTCCGCGTTCACGTTGATGTTAAACTGGAGAGGGAACAGAGACACAGAGTGGGTTAGATAGAAAGGAGGCACAGGTTCCCCTCTCCTAAAAAAAGGCCCACTATCAGTTACAACCACATTATGTGACTTTAACAATGCAACTTCATGGATAGTCCCCTGTAGCTCAGTTGGTAGAGCATGGCGCTTGCAACGCCAGGGTTGTGGGTTCGTTTCCCACGGGGGACCAGTATGAAAATGTATGCACTCACTAACTGTAATTCGCTCTGGATAAGAGCGTCTGCTAAATGACTCAAATGTTAAATGTAATGGATGGAGACAGAGTCTTAACAGAGTAAAAACCAGGATGAGTGAGTGGTGTACTGACCTTGGAAAGGGTCATCCCCATGACGACTGAGGTGAAGATGAAGTTGAGGGTGGTGACCTGCAGCAGGTAGCAGTCTGAGTCTGGGTTGGCATGGACCTCCTCATACTGACGGGGCAGCAGCAGACCATGGCTGGCACTGCCACCCTTACACCTCACCACCTAGAGGAGAGAGAGACACACATACATAAACTATGGTATCCTTCATTACAATGAAATGTTTTACTTCAAATTTAAAGTAAACATGTTTCACTAGTGTACTTCAGACAGTTCGGCATGAATACATACCGGCTTCACAAACTTGAAGTTGAACTCCCACATGGGCTCAGGTCGAGTGCCCACAACCTTATTGACCCAGAACAGCAGACACTGCAGAGGAGAAAACAGGTAAAACATCTCTTAGCATTGGATTGCACAAGTGTCAAGTGCACATTAAAGCCAGAACTTGATGGATCAGGATTAGTGAGTTATAGTACAGATCAAGTGGCCAGACCCTCTCAGGATCCAAAAAGAAGGCCAAAACCTCAAACAACTCCACACACCATACAGTCCTTTGGCACAACCGCTAGCCTGTTGCCCCTCTTGGCGCCATCTTGATTCTTTACCTTGGAGTTGAGTAGAGGGGTGGGCGGGGACTCAGGGAGGGCGGGGCTTAGGGAGACGTGTGAGCTGAATGGCTCATACAGGTGGAAGAGGGAGCGAATCACGCGAGCCCGTAGACAACGCTTCCTGGCTATGGAGTCTGGCTGCAGACAGAACGGCAGGTAAGCATCCAGACTGTAGTGTCTATAGGAGAGCGGGAGGGAGAGGAGAGAGGGAAGGAGAAAGAGAAGGAGGGAGAGGGGATAGAGAGGGAGGGGAGAGAAAGGGAGGGAAGGAGAGAGAGACAAAGAGATGGGAGGGAGAGAAAGAGAAAGGGAGGTGAAAGTGAGAGATAGAGGAGAGAATAGAGAGAGGGAGAGAAAATATGTAAATAAGAAACTAGGCTACTACTCCTTTAGGGGCCAGTTGTCAAGGGCAATGTGCATTGACTTTCCAGGATTCAAGTCTTATCAAGAGCCCACCTCAAATATAGGTTATGGCAATGAGAGGGTCTAACTTTACCTTCTGTATAGTCTGGTCCAGAAGGCAGCAGTGCAGATGACGGTCCAGGCGTTTCTACAAATCAGAGCAAACGTGCACACGTCCTCTGGACGGATATAAGAAGCCAGCACCAGCCAGATATCCACTGTGTAGTCCTTCCCATCACTGCACTCACTACACTCTGGGAAAACAAATCAGACAGTCAATCAAACGATGGGCTGTGTTTTATTCAGAAAAGTTGTTCACTCTTATCCATCCTTGTTCACTTCCCCGTACGGATCGGAGACAACTGGATAGGTGAACACAATAGCTCCAAGTAGGCCTAGTTTACAGCTTATTGCTATCACCTACCCAGTTACACTGTATAATATCAGTGAAGGCGTGAACATGGGCAGAGGGAAGGGAGCAACCCTCTGGAATGAGATGCAGCCCTCAACTCTCTTTAAATGCATGACTAGAGGCAGGAGGTGATGTACCTTTCCTTCTCTTGTTTTTCTTCTTGCGTGCCTCTTTAGGCTCGTTCACTCCATCCTCCCCGGGGTCGAGGTCGTCGCTACTCTCCAGGGTGTCTCCGGTGAGGCTGGACACTGACGAGAACACCTCCTGTAGGGAACCCTGCGACGCCTCAAGTCCACACAACAACTTCACTGCAGGACAAGCACAGTGGAAAGTTAGTAAACACAATAATGTGGTTTATCAATGAATTGCTATGTCTGTAGAACAAATTGACATACCTAAGCATTTTGATTGATGATCTTACCTTCTTTTTCAACTGCATTGGCAACAGCTTTTTTCACCCTCCCCGACTTCACAACGGCTGGGTCAGCATTGGCGAAATCAGCGACCGTCACTGCATGAGAGGGGAGAATATACGGTTTACCAAGCGCACACAATAGCATAGGGTGGCATGGGATGCATCTCAATAGTCCTAAACAACTTCTTTCTACAACTTCTTTCTCCCCTCATCCCTTTTCCTTTGTCTGTAGTGACCTGAAAACACTGGTTAGGCATTATGTCAGTCACTTTTGGCTTGTTCGACACTGCAGGTGACTGCCTACTGACTGATTACAAATCACCTTGCATCATAAATAACTACTTGTAGATCAGTCAGTCAATCAGTCACAATTTACCCACAATGCAACATGGATTTGATAGGCTCGAACATGGCTTTTCTTTGGGCTCATTTGAGTTCTAAGGCGAAAGCAACCAACTGTAGACGAAAGTCAAGCAGTGAAGTCAGGGGAGCGGTGCATCTGCGACAGCTGAAGTCAGGGGAGCGGTGCATCTGCGACAGCCAAAAGTCGGACACATCAACATCAAGGCTCAATGCAACATGGCAGTGTTGCAATTGTTTATAATGTTGAAATAAAAACGTCTCCAACCCCAATATCTCCGACTTCAGTGCGTTCAAGACAACTCCGACTGTGAAAAATGGTATTGAACGGTCATCCAACTCTGAATTCCAAGTCAGAAACTCTGGCATCTTTCTAGAGCTCCAACTTTCCGACACGAAGATCACTGACGTCATGATTTGACCTCTTTTTTGCCAGAGTTCACAGTTGTCTTGAAAGCACAAAGTATGCAACACACTTGAAAGCCGATGGTCACTGGCTTGACAAAAGTGATCCCCTCGAACGCGCCCTTTCCCTTTTCTCAGAACACAGCAGAGAAAAGAAGACAATGAGAAGTCAAACTACACTCAGTGATGTGTATTCATGGATGCAGAGGGAAGCCATGCTTTCCCAAATATTTGACCAATAAAAAAAAGATATTTTGTCGCTCTGTTTTCATAATTGTCCGTAAATTCTCAAGTGGCTGAATCTCACTGGAGAAATCATCCGACCGAGGGAAACAGCGCCTCAGTACGTGTAGCCCATGTATCTGATGCCGTCCAGAACAAAAGAGTATGACATGTTGCTGCAGTAGCATTTGATTGATTGATGCCAGCAAGTATCTGGCCTCCCTTGATAAAATGTTTTATAAAATAATTAGCCAATCAGCTTTGCGCTGAGCTCAACTGTGGGTTATCCTGGCACAGCAAAACGCCCCCCAAGGGAGGTGAGTTTGGATTTGGCTTCACACCAGTCAAATCACATCCTAGCAAAACATCATAATTGTGAGACAAACGTGTCTGTTTCTGGTCTGCTTATGTTGATGTCCTGCAGTAGCTAGCTTGCTAAATCGGCCCTTTCCTAAGATGTGGATTTGGTTGTGGTTTTGACTTAATTCTATGTACAGGCCAATGATTATGACGCCGATTCTGATCTAACCATAAATGCATATATTGTGCCACTGGCCTGAGACGATTGAAGTTCAATATGTAGCCTAGTAGGCTAACGTTAACTAGCCAGCTAACTTAAGTGGTTAATTTTTGCCCATGCGAGGAAGTTAGGCCAGCAAGCATTTTAGCTAGGTAGCCTATGAAAACTAAAACTAAAAGCGTACTGTATGACAGAGCCATAGACCGTTTTGCCAACATGAAAGCGAGGAGGATGGCATTGGCATTCAACTAGTCTACAAGTAGGGTGAGTGAACTTTTGTTATTTTCTTACACATGTACGCAAGCACACACTGACAAAAATCAGAACCATGGACAGCCACATGATATTTAGCAACACTGATTGGACTCAATTGTTTTTGGTATCTTTAAATTTGTTTTCAGTGTATTATATAGCCATGTTGATTTTGTTTAAATTGAAATGGTGCTGGAATAGCAGAGGCAGTGTTCCTGTTGTCTTTGTGCCTTGCTCAGTTGTTTAGTACTGTCAAACATTAACTTGCTTCACCATGATGCAGATAATTTAACTGTTTGTTACATGCAATATTTGCTTTGTGGACTTCACCTGAGATGTTGCTCTCCGGTTTTGTGAAGAAACAAATGTTTGTGTAGTTGAATTTATTATGCCACTGTGTGACTGTTGTATGTTTGTTGTCACGGACTTATTGTATATCGCGGTGACGTATGAACGAATGGGTTATTGAGCAAACAACGCAAATATCACAACATAGGATGTAATATGGCTTTTTTATTGGCTTGCCTGTGATTTTACCCACGCACCGCTACTGACTAGCTACACTGCGATGCGCCTCTGATGGGTATGCTTGACATCGACCAAAAATAGGCCTACATATTTTTCTGACATTGCAATCCTCCTGAATATGCACATGCAATTTATTTATCATCAATGATGGTAATAGAATCGGATAGTTTGACTTTGTCCTCGAGGATCCACCCACTCTGTGCACCACCGATAGCCGACGGCGGCCTCCGGCCGGGTCAAAGAGTTAGCTTTAGCGAGCTAGCTACCTGACTCCGAGCAGATGTCCCCGGGCCGAAATTTCAGCCGTTTTCGGTTCCCTTTCTTGGGCATGACGGTAACAAGGGTCTGTGGCCACTTATCGAGGCTGTATGTCCTGCCATGTCTCTATGACAAGCAGAGGTAAAGAGAAAGAGAAAAAGTTGGGACAGCAATTGAAAAATGTTCCTCCAGGATCTTCAGCCATCATGGGACTGACGTAAATAATTTACGTATCTTAAATCACGCGAGACTTCCTTCGAATCCGTAGTCAACGACGAGCTCATCGTTATCGAATTTGATTGGACAAGAGTGGTCAATCAGATTGAGCCAATCAGATTAGTCGGTTCCCCTGGATGAAGGCAGATATTAGAGAAAGGAGGAGATAGGAATCCCATTGGACAATGAATAGAGGAACGTATAACGCCTCACCAGCAGACCAATTGCGTTCACGTTGTCATGCCGCGTCACGCGGATGCTAAACCAATTGTAACGCAATCCTTTATCAAAATCAGGGTATGATTCCGTGTTCAAAACAACTGGGAACTCGGAAATCTCTGACCTAAGTGCGTTTAAAACAACTGAACTCAGAAAAAAAAGAGCTCCGACTGGGAAAAATCGTTTTCAACGGTCATCCAACTCGCAATACCACCTCGGGATTCGGGCCTATTTTTAGAGCTCCGACTTTCCGACTTGAAGATCACTAACGTTATGATTTGACTACGTATTTTTCCGAGTTCCCAGTTGTCTTGAACGCACCAAGTGTCGAGAAACCTGCCTATTCCTCGAAAGTACGTAATGTCACGATTTCAAAGCTATACTATATTACAGATAACAAGTTAGCTATCTCACATAAGATTTATAATGTTGTACTTCTTGTTGACGAAATGTATGCTAATGTTGGGTTTTTGAGCTAGCGCCCAATTGAATCCCATTCACACCATGAAGGAGAGCTCTCCTTGTCCCAGAATCTCCCAGAATGCACCGTACGGCCCATTGACGACACGTGGGCAACGTACACAAAGGGCGTTAACACGATTTCAATTGAGTTTTCCATATCGTCAACAGTATCTCTGATGAAGGTTGACTTATAATATAATACGCCATTTAGCAGACGCTTTTATCCAAAGCGACTTACAGCCATGTGTGCATACATTTTTACGTATGGGTGGTCCCGGGGATCGAACCCACTACCCTGGCGTTACAAGTGCCATGCTCTACCAATTGAGCTACAGAGGACCACACTTAAATTCCCAAAGGATTTCGTCATTTTAAATCTGGTTACGGAGTAGCATAAGAGAGACAAGCTAGGCTACTATGAAACCATTTTAGCTTACTGACATCCTACATTTTACGATTTGGTCATAACATGAATCAAACATGAATTTATAGTCTTTACAGTATAGTAGCCTAGCCCTCTACAGTCATAGGACATTGCTATGTCAGCCATAGTCCTACTAGAACCTTTGTGTCATAGCTCTACCATACCGGCGAAAATGCATCAGAAAATGTATTAGATTATAATGAGATTTATGAAGCGTAAATGCAGCATTTATAGATATAACACAAGCCACCAGGCGTTGTGTTGTTACTGAACAACGCATTAAGATAAGACAAACAGAAGCCTATGCTTGGAAGGTTATGGGTAGGCTATTGTTTCGGTAGCCTATGTCCAATGGGCTATAGGCTAGGCACCCTAATGCATTTGTTTATGAATAACATCCAGTTTATATCCCGATGCGGTATTTTAATTTCCATTTCATTCCAGTGCCATAATTCATAACGGGTCCCATCAGGCAGCGCTGCGCATGACACTATTTTGCTCTCAGTCGCCAGAGCGCGCAGAGCGCGCCTGCACTGCCTGGCATAATAGCGCGTGGACGCGCATGGTGGTGCTGATGTGAGGGGTTCTTCTGCCGCTTGAGCAAATGTAAAAAAAAAAATTATGGAGAGCATTCGAAGATTTTTCTTAGTCTAAACACAATACTGAATTTGTCCGCTGGTCAAAAGGGGGAAAATAAACGACGTGCGACCATGTGGATAGCTATGTAAATTATGCGTAAATTGTTTTGCAGATAGCGGGGAGTTGCTCCCTTTCCGTAACCGTAGTGGTGACAGCTGCGGGAGCCAGTGTGTGAGGGAGAAGGAGGAGTGGTGTGTGTGTCTGCTCGGTGGTGGTGTGGAGATGGCAGCGGAGGGTTGAGAAGGCGGATGCCGCAGACATGCCTAGCTGGCTATCGCCGTCTCTCTCGCTGAGAGGTTATCGGCAACTGGTGGCTGTTGAACCGAAAGAGCGCATAAGAAACCTCGGAACCATTGTCATCGACAGGGTCAGCGGCGGCATCACAGTGTCTATGATCTGTCAATCAAATCACACGCACTGGAATTACATGAGTGGCGCGCGGGGTTGGGCGGACGTGCCAGATGAACCATCGCCAGCAGACATGGAAAAAAGGTCAATGCTCGTCTGATTTTCAATTTCATGATTCTGGAAGAAAGTTGATCATTAGGATATCTACCCCCAGTGCGCGCGGCACATCCCATGCCATTTCGCGATCATCAACAATAAATAGTCTATTCACATCAATCAATCATTGTGGTTATTAGCCAGCGGCAGCGAGTAGCCTACAGACAGCCAAGGATATCAGCCATCTCATTACAGCGATACACGCCTATAGGACTGTAAGCACCAAGCAGCGAATATGATGTGCGAGGTGATGCCGACGATCACTGAGGGGGACTCGGGGGGTCCTCCCCGGGGTGGAGGGGCTCAGAACGGCTCGGACCCGGAAGCCAACTTCGAGCAGCTGATGGTCAACATGCTGGACGAGAGAGACAAGCTGCTGGAGTCCCTGCGCGAGACCCAGGAGACACTCATCCAATCACAGACCAAGCTTCAGGGTGCGCTGCACGAGAGGGACGTGCTCCAGCGTCAGATCTACGCGGCGCTACCTCAGGTGAGGGAGAACACCACACACACACACACACACACACACACACACACACACACACACACACACACACACACACACACACACACACACACACAGGTATCCTTTCCATGTATCCAATTACCTCCATAACCCGGCAGAGCTTCTGCCAAGAGGTGTGGATTTTAGGGGGTCTCCTCCCCAGACTACTGTTGTTCTGCTAGGGGAGATGATGGCACAGGTGGTCTATAGTTCATTCTCTCTTACCGCAGGGTCGCTGGTTCAAGCCCCCTTGCTCTTCCCCTAAATCTTTATAATAATAATGTGGTCCTCTGTAGCTCAATTGGTAGAGCATGGCGCTTGTAACGCCAGGGTAGTGGGTTTGATCCCCGGGACCACCCATACGTAAAAATGTATGCACACATGACTGTAAGTCGCTTTGGATAAAAGCGTCTGCTAAATGGCATATTATATTATTATTATATAAGTGAGGTCATTGTGGTGGAAACCCATCCAGTATTTTGACCTATCAATGGCAATGAAGGACAGGAGACAAGGAAAAGAGACTGTTGCTGCATTCCGATTCTGCACCCTTCTGCCAAAGTGTGCATTTGCCAACTCCCTGTCATGGGTTTAAAAGCATTGGATTGGTATAAGAAAGCATTGGATTGGTATAAGAAAGCATTGGATTGGTGTAAAGAAGCATTGGATTGGTGTAAAGAAGCATTGGCTGGAGGGAGTTCCACCATGGAATCCACAGGTTGGTATTTATTGTAATGAATCTTGCCCTGGAGGCAGGTCACTAGCTGGCACAGCCACAAAATCATAAAAATCAGATTTTAAACCTTACCCTGATCTTAACCATAACCTTAACCGCACTGCTAACCCTGATGCCTAACCCTAACCTCAAATTAAGAACAAAAAGGACATATTTGTTTTCATGAATTTTTGGGATATTGCCAATTTTGACTTTGCAGCTGGCCCATCTAGCGGAAATCGCTCAGTTCTGCCTCCAGGGGAAGATTCATGACATCAAACATCAACCTGCATGAAATCTATGATGGGTAGCGTGCAATTGCACAACGGTTGAAGGATGGAGAATTGGGATATAGCCCAAACAGTGTTGAGACACAACCCTGGGCTTGACAGTAAATGATCTTCCTACATATGTGATTTGTTGAATTGTATGAGGCTGGCACACAATACTTTGTTTATTGGGGATATTCAGTATTTAATCCTAGCTCGTAGCTGTGTTGAAGTTTTACAAAAGCTGTTCATTAAATGTGTTTCAAAGTGTAAAACTAACAAGGACTCAATAAAGTTAGAAAGTTGGCTGTCAGAAGTTTTACAATGTATGTTTACTTTTATTCCGTCTATCTGCATATTTCAAGACATGGCATATGAGGGTGCAGTGAGATACCCAATGGGGTAGACCATACTTTTCTCATCAATGATTTTGAAAAAACGTATACTCAAAAACTGGAAATCAAATTATTCTCCGTCACTACGAAAGTGGATGAATGTATTATTATTTAAATATTGAAAAGGTGTGGGCTACTGAGAAAAATAGAACCGTGCAATTTGAGGCCATCTAGCATAGAGTGCTACAAGCACTGGAAAGTTCCAGGGGATAAAGGATGAGGGGGAGTGTGGTTGAGACATACATATGGTTGAGGTGGGAACATGTGGGTCTGAGCAGGTCTGATGTCATTCATGTTTGTTGAAATTTGTCTGCGTCTGTTTGTCTTTTGTTTATGTATGGTTGTTATTGTTCTAGCCTCCCGAGTGGCGCAGTTGTCTAAGGCACTGCATCGCAGTGCTAGCTGTGCCACTAGAGATCCTTGTTAGAATCCAGGCTCTGTCGTAGCCGGCCGCGACTGGGAGACCCATGGGGCGGCGCACAATTCGTCCAGGGTAGGGGAGGGATTGGCTGGCAGGGATGTAGCTCATTTGGTAGAGCATGGCGTTTGCAATGCCAGGGTTGTGGGTTCGATTCCCACGGGGGCCAGTATGAATAAAATAATGTATGCACTCACTAACTGTAAGTTGCTCTGTATAAGAGCGTCTGCTAAATGACTAAAATGAAAAAAAATGAAAATTGTACCACAAAATGAGTGTTTCAATTTGGAATGTGTTTATTGGAGTTCCACACTTCTGATTTCCTTGCCATACCAAGAGGTGATGCAACCAGTCAAGATGCTCTCAATGGTGCAGCTTTATAACTTTCTGAGGGCCTATGCCGAATCTTTTCAGCCTCCTGAGGGGGAAGACTGTGTTGGTGTGTGTGGACCATGATAATTCCTTAGTGATGTGGACACCGAGGAACTTGAAGCTCTCGACCTGCTCCACTACAGCCTCGTCGATGTGGATGGGGGCGTGCTCGGCCTTCTGTTTCCTGTAGTCCATGATCAGCTCCTTTGTCTTGCTGACATTGAGGGAGAGGTTGTTGTCCTGGCACCACACTGCCAGGTCTCTGACCTCCTCCCTGTAGGCTGTCTCATCGTCGTCGGTGAACAGGCCTACCCCGTCGTGTTGTCAGCTAACTTAATGATGGTGTTGGAGTTGTACGTGGCCACGCAGTCGTAGGTGAACAGGGAGTACAGGAGGGGACTAAGCACGCTGTTTACGGTCAGCGTGGCGGATGTGTTGTTGCCTACCCTCACCACATGGGGGCGGCCCGTCAGGAAATCCAGGATCCAGTTGCAGAGGGAGGTTTTTAATCCCAGGGTCCTTAGCTTAGTGATGAGCTTGGAGGGCACTATGGTGTTGCGAATTGGAGTGGGTCCAGGATGTCTGGGATGATGGTGTTGATGAGAGCCATGACCAGCCTTTCAAAGCATTCCATGGCTACAGATGTGAGTGCTACGGGGCGATAGTCATTTAGACAGGTTACCTTGGTTTTCTTGGGCACAGGGACTATGGTGGTCTGCTTTAAATATGTAGGTATTACAGACTGGGTCAGGGAGAGGTTGAAAATGTCAGTGAAGACACTAGCCAGCTGGTCTGCTTTGAGAACGTGTCCAGGTAATCCCTCTGGCCCAGTGGCCTTGTGAACGTTAACCTGTTTAAAGGTCTTACTCACATCGTCTATGGAGAGCGTGATCACACAGTCATCTGGAACAGCTGGTGCTCTCATGCATGGTTCAGTGTTGCTAGCCTCGAAGGGAGCATAGACTGTATTTAGCTCGTCTGGTAGCATCGCGCATAGCCGTGGGAAGATGTTTGGGGGAGGTGCGATTTCTTTCGTTGAGGGGAGGGGGGATTTGCCCGCGCTACAGACAGCTATAACGGTCCACTAATACAGGACTAGTAAAGGCCCAGTCCACTAGTTTGTGAAAAAAATATAATTTTCAAAATGTTTTAATTGTATTGATATATGTTTTGGTTCTGATTTTTCAGGGGTGCTGCATACTTCCTGCGTCACTGGACAGCTCGCGGCTGGGTTTCCCTTTGTATTCCGTGATATTTTGCAAGCCCTGCCACGTCCGACGAGCATCAGAGCCGGTGTAGTAGGATTCGATCTTGGTCTTACGCGTTGCCTATTTGATGGTTCATCGGAGGGTGTAGCAGCATTTTTTACAATCATTAGTGTCTGACTCCTTGAAAGCGGCAGCTCTGGCCTTTAGCTCAGTGCGGATGTTGCCTGTAATCCAAGCTTCTGGTTGGGATACAGTGCATTTGGAAAGTATTCAGGCCCCTTGACCTTTTCCACATTTTGTTACGTTACATCCTTATTCTAAAATTGATTAAATAAATATAAAATCCTCATCAATCTACACACAAAACCCCATTATGACAAAGCAAAAACAGGTTTTTATAAATTTTTGCTAATGTATTAAAAATAAAAAACAGAAATACCTTATTTACATAAGTATTTAGACCCTTTGCTATGAGACTCAAAATTGAGCTCAGGTGCATCCTGCTTCCATTGATCATCCTTGAGATGTTTCTACAACTTGATGGGAGTCCAGCTGTGGTAAATTCAATTGATTGGACATGATTTGGAAATGTACACACCTGTCTATATAAGGTCCCACAGTTGACAGTGCATGTCAGAGCAAAAACCAAGCCATGAGGTCGAAGGAATTGTCCGTACAGCTCCGAGACAGGATTGTATCGAGGCACAGATCTGGGGAAGGGTACCAAAAAATGTCTGCAGCATTGAAGGTCCCCAAGAACACAGTGGCCTCCATCATTCTTAAATGGAAGAAGTTTGGAACCACCAAGACTCTTCCTAGAGCTGGCCGCCCGGCCAAACTGAGCAATCGAAGGAGAAGGGCCTTGGTCAGGGAGGTGACCAGGAACCCGATGGTCACTCTGACAGAGCTCCAGAGTTCCTCTGTGGAGATGGGAGAATCTTCCAGAAGGACAACCATCTCTGCAGCACTCCACCAATCAGGCCTTTATGGTAGAGTGGACAGACGGAAGCCACTCCTCAGTAATAGGCACATGACAGCCCGCTTGGAGTTTGCCAAAAGGCACCTTAAGACTCTCAGACCATGAGAAACAAGATTCTCTGGTCTGATGAAACCAAGATTGAACTCTTTGGCCTGAATGCCAAGCGTCACGTCTGGAGGAAACCTGGCACCATCCCTACGCTGAAGCATGGTGGTGGCAGCATCATGCTGTGGGGATGTTTTTCAGTGGCAGGGACTGAGAGACTAGTCAGGATCAAGGGAAAGATGAACGGAGAAAAGTACAGATAGATCCTTGATGAAAACCTGCTCCAGAGCGCTCAGGACCTCAGACTGGGGGCGAAGATTCACCTTCCAACAGGACAACGACCCTAAGCACACTGCCAAGACAACGCAGGAGTGGCTTTGGGACAAGTCTCTGAATGTCCTTGAGTAGCCCAGCCAGAGCCCGGACTTGAACCCGATCGAACATCTCTGGAGAGACCTGAAAATAGCTGTGCAGCAGCGCTCCCCATCCAACCTGACAGAGCTTGAGAGGATCTGCAGAGAAGAATCGGAGAAACTCCCCAAATACAGGTGTGCCAAGCTTGTAGCGTGATACCCAAGAAGACTCGAGGCTGTAATCGCTGCCAAAGGTGCTTCAACAAACTACTGAGTAAAGGGTCTGAATACTTATGTAAATGTGTTATTTTATTTATTTATTTTGTGAAATTTGCAAACATTTCTAAAAACCTGTTTTTGTTTCATTATGGGGTATTGTGTGTAGATTGATGAGAAAAATAAAACAAATTAATCAATTTTAGAGTAAGGCTGTAATGTAAAAAAATGTGGAAAAAGGGAAGGGTCTGAATACTTTCCAAAGGCACTGTACTACTAGTTATGATTGCAGACAGAGCCCAGAGAATGGGATGGTGCAATATTGAATTAGTCATATTTTGATAAGGTGCATGCATGGGTATGTCCACATCACCCAGAGATATGCCCATGCTGTAGAGATACATCTAGCGGACTGAAACTTCACTGTTGTAGGCATAATACAGCTAGTGCTATCTAGACTTGTGCTGGCAAATAAATCCATTACATTAGCTACCTAAATGTGAAGTAAACTCAACTGAGGAGTAATAGAGAATGGAGACTTTGAACTTGAAAACATGCCGGATACCTCTTTCCGGTTTCCCTGACTTCTGTTTTTTTTATACTGTGTTATGCTTGTTCGGGTAGCACTCCTCACAGGCCGTTTGATGTACATTTTTGTTGTTGGTGAGATGAAACTGCCAAAACTCTGAAAGGTATTATTGTACATCGGAATTGCAACACAAGATTTGTTAAAGCCTAAAATGTTAGTCTGTAATCGTAACATGGTTCTTGTATGTTCACAGATGAAATGTCATGTTTCACGCATGGCTTTTCTTACAATCCTAGCAATTTACTTATGGACTTTCTTATGATCCTAACAATTCGTAAATTCAACCTTTTTGGCAGGTATCTGGCTCCATACTAGACTACTGCAACACCATTTCCCCTACCATAACCCCTCACATTGTTGCCAGGAAAGAGAGAAGATTATGTGCAGGTTAGTGGGGAAAAAAACGTGCTGTTTTTAGATATTGATTAGCAATTGTCAAGGATGCACAAAAATTCCAAAATATGTTTTTAGTTCAGATTACTTGTTTGCAAAATGTGATCTATAGGCGAAGAGAGCTTCAAAAGCTGTTTATTCAATTGTGGGGTTTGAATAGTGTGAGAAGACAAAAACATTTGGTGAGAATCACAACATAGGGTACAATATGAATTTTAGCTCTTAAAGGGGCAGTAGCCTACATTGGGTGTACAATTTTCAATTACAGCATTATTTAATCTGCAGTTATTCTAATGCAATTTATTCTGTTACCAAATAGTATTTACTTGTTAATAGTATCTTCTAATTGCAATTATAATGTCTTATCTTTTAACTAAAAGCAATCTATTAGCTACCAAAATGTAAGGAGGTAAATCTACATGTCCGATAACAAGTTCTGATGGAATGGCTTGTCCTGCACTTTGTAAAAACCCGGAGTGCATTGAGTGAATGTTGGAAAAAGATCTTGCTTCCTTTCTAAACATAACAATGGGAATACAAAGAGGACTCGGACCACAAAATAGCTGAAGTGAACTTGCAAAAGTGTTGAGTCCTCATTCTAAGGCAAGGGCAGTGTGAATACAAAGAGTAATGAGTTCCTTTGCTTTGTTTAACCCCAGAGTTCACTTTAAAGAGGACTGGGATTGGCTCTTTTAAAGAGGATTATATGTGAAAACACCCTAAAAGAAAGTTGGAGAACAAGCTATGAAGGATAAATACAGGTACCACCAAATACCTCAAAAATAATATTGCGATATTGTCAAAGCGATATGATACAAAATATTGACTGCGCCATCTCGCTCCTGCAACCTGGATTCAGGGGTAGAAATAGTAAATGAAAATCTGGGACACTCAAACGAGTATGGTATGTATTCATTTGTGAATGTCCATAATTCATTTCATATGATATATCCTCAATTACAATTTGTATGATATGTTATGAATTATAATTCGTACACTATGTTACGAATTTGCAATACGTATGATATGTTACGAATTCCAATTTGTTGTGGCTAACGTTAGCTAGGTAACTAGGTGGCTAACATTAGCTAGGCTAGGGGTTAGGGTTAGGGGTTAAGGTTAGAGTTAAGGTTAGGAGTTAGGTTAAAGGGTTAAGGTTAGGTTTAGGGGAAGGGGAAGGGTTAGCTAACATGCTAAGTAGTTGCAAAGTAGCTAAAAAGTAGTAAGTAGTTGCAAAGTTGTTAATTAGCTATATTGCAAAAGTTGTCCGTGATGAGATTTGAACACACAACCTTCTGTCTTATGTAACTATAAAATGATGAAATTTCACTTCCTTATTTTATCAAATACATTTTACCAAGACAAATATGATTCTTCATGTTCTGAATCATTCAGTGTGGTCTTTCTCTAACATATCATTAACATTATATCCAAAAAGTCGGATTTTGTAACCTAATACATCCGATAATAAGCACCGTGCTCTGTTGACAGAGCGGTGCCGATTCTCGCAGCAACGTTTGAGGATTTCATATGTTGTGGTGGTCTTCTGCAAAGTTGTTTCCGTGGGTCGCAAAAAGCTATGTTAACATGACACGAGATGAATTAAATGTAAAAGGCTTTCAAAATTGCGATATTGTCAAAATGAAACAATACAATATAATCAAAAATAATATCCCGATATGTAACTATACACTACTGTTAGCCCTATGTGTGGATATATATATATGTGTGTATATGTGTATATACAGTGGGGAAAAAAAGTATTTAGTCAGCCACCAATTGTGCAAGTTCTCCCACTTAAAAAGATGAGAGAGGCCTGTAATTTTCATCATAGGTACACGTCAACTATGACAGACAAATTGAGGAAAAAAAATCCAGAAAATCACATTGTAGGATTTTTAATGAATTTATTTGCAAATTATGGTGGAAAATAAGTATTTGGTCACCTACAAACAAGCAAGATTTCTGGCTCTCACAGACCTGTAACTTCTTCTTTAAGAGGCTCCTCTGTCCTCCACTCGTTACCTGTATTAATGGCACCTGTTTGAACTTGTTATCAGTATAAAAGACACCTGTCCACAACCTCAAACAGTCACACTCCAAACTCCACTATGGCCAAGACCAAAGAGCTGTCAAAGGACACCAGAAACAAAATTGTAGACCTGCACCAGGCTGGGAAGACTGAATCTGCAATAGGTAAGCAGCTTGGTTTGAAGAAATCAACTGTGGGAGCAATTATTAGGAAATGGAAGACATACAAGACCACTGATAATCTCCCTCGATCTGGGGCTCCATGTAAGATCTCACCCGTGGGGTCAAAATGATCACAAGAACGGTGAGCAAAAATCCCAGAACCACATGGGGGGACCTAGTGAATGACCTGCAGAGAGCTGGGACCAAAGTAACAAAGCCTACCATCAGTAACACACTACGCCGCCAGGGACTCAAATCCTGCAGTGCCAGACGTGTCCCCCTGCTAAAGCCAGTACATGTCCAGGCCCGTCTGAAGTTTGCTAGAGTGCATTTGGATGATCCAGAAGAGGATTGGGAGAATGTCATATGGTCAGATGAAACCAAAATAGAACCTTTTGGTAAAAACTCAACTCGTCGTGTTTGGAGGACAAAGAATGCTGAGTTGCATCCAAAGAACACCATACCTACTGTGAAGCATAGGGGTGGAAACATCATGCTTTGGGGCTGTTTTTCTGCAAAGGGACCAGGACGACTGATCCGTGTAAAGGAAAGAATGAATGGGGCCATGTATCGTGAGATTTTGAGTGAAAACCTCCTTCCATCAGCAAGGGCATTGAAGATGAAACGTGGCTGGGTCTTTCAGCATGACAATGATCCCAAACACACCACCCGGGCAACGAAGGAGTGGCTTCGTAAGAAGCATTTCAAGGTCCTGGAGTGGCCTAGCCAGTCTCCAGATCTCAACCCCATAGAAAATCTTTGGAGGGAGTTGAAAGTCCGTGTTGCCCAGCGACAGGCCCAAAAAATCACTGCTCTATAGGAGATCTGCATGGAGGAATGGGCCAAAATACCAGCAACAGTGTGTGAAAACCTTGTGAAGACTTACAGAAAACGTTTGACCTGTGTCATTGCCAACAAAGGGTATATAACAAAGTATTGAGAAACTTTTGTTATTGACCAAATACTTATTTTCCACCATAATTTGCAAATACATTCATTAAAAATCCTACAATGTGATTTTCTGACTAAATACTTTTTTTCCCCACTGTATGTATATGTGTGCTGGTCCCTTGGTGATGACAGTGCCAGTGCAGCTTCTTGTTAAGGCAACATGGCCAGTGGTGGAAAAAGTACCCAATTGTCATACTTCAGTAAAAGTAAAGATACCTTAATAGAAAATGACTCAAGTGAAAGTCACCCAGTAAAATAATGTTTTAATAGAAGTCTACAAAATATACTAAAGTATCAAAAGTAAATGTAATTGCTAAAATATACTTAAGTATCAAACGTAAAAGTATAAATCATTTCAAATTCCTTATATTAAAGCTACAATATGTAACTTTTTGGGCAACCTGACAAAATTCACATAGAAATGTGAGTTATAGATCTGTCATTCTCATTGAAAGCAAGTCTAAGAAGCGGTAGATCTGTTCTATGTGCGCTATTTCTATGCTTCCCGTTTTTAAGTTTCAGTTTTGTACACCAGCTTCAAACAGCTGAAAATACAATATTTTTGGTTATAGAAAATATTTTTCACAGCGGTTTAGATGGTAAAATGATTCTCTACTTGTTTTGTCACATAAATTGAAATTAGGTGAACTATTAGAATTTTAGCAACCAGGAAATGGAGGTGCGATTTCTGCATAGTGCATCTTTAAGCAAACCAGACGGCACAGTTTTCTTGTTTTTTTTCCCATTTACGGATAGCCAGGGGCACACTCCAACACTTAGACATCATTTATAAATGAAGCATTTGTGTTTAGTAAGTCCGCCAGATCAGAGACAGTAGGGATGACCAGGGATGTTCTCTTGATAAGTCTGTGAATTGGACCATTTTCCTGTACTGCTAAGCATTCAAAATGTAACGGGTACTTTTGCTTGTCAGGGAAAATGTATGGAGTAAGAAGTACATTCTTTTCTTTAGGATTGTAGAGAAGTAAGAGTAAAAGTTGTCAAAATATAAATGTTAAAGTAAAGTACAGATACCCCCAAAAACTACTTAAGTAGTACTTTAAAGTATTTTTACTTAAGTACTTTACACCACTGAACATGGCTAGTGTACATGGCCTGTGGCTGCCTGCTTCAGTTTGTGTGTGTGTGTGTGTGTGTGTGTGGGAACGCACTGTCAGGACTGTTGTCTAATCCTGGTAGGTTCAGCTTAAACGTTTATTTCAATTATAACAGACATATTAGTTATCCAGTCAGAAGCCTGGGGCAGAGAGAGGCATTACGGCTGAGGCTTGAGCTCACTAAAGCAGACAGTTAACTCCTCACTGACAAAGTGGATGGGAGAGACTACACACACACATACTGTAGTCTGTAAATGTTGTGTGTATGTTGATGTGTGTGTTTTTGGTTGGAAATAACACCCATCCCCTGTGCTCTGATTGTGCTCTCCTCTCTCTGAGCGGAACTGATTTATCAGTCAACGGCCTCATTGGATCCCTGTCTTACCCCACCCTGACACCCTATTTTACCCCACCCTGACAGCCTGTTTTACCCCACCCTGACAGCCTGTTTTACCCCACCCTGACAACCTGTTTTACCCCATCCTGACACCATGTCTTACCCCACCCTGACACCTTGTCTTACCCCACCCTGACACCTTGTCTTACCTCACCCTGAAACCCTGTCTTACCCCACCCTGTCTTATCCTACCCTGACACCCTGTCTTATCCTACCCTGACACCCTGTCTTATCAGACCCTGACACCCTGTCTTATCTGACCCTGACACCCTGTCTTATCCTACCCTGACACCCTGTCTTACCCCACCCGGACACCCTGTCTTACCCCACCCGGACACCCTGTCTTATCCCACCCGGACATCCTGTCTTACCCCACCCTGACACCCTGTCTTACCCCACCCTGACACCCTGTCTTACCCCACCCTGACACCCTGTCTTACCCTACCCTGACACCCTGTCTTACCCTACCCTGACACCCTGTCTTACCCCACCCTGACACCCTGTCTTACCCCACCCTGACACCCTGTCTTACCCCACCCTGACACCCTGTCTTACCCTACCCTGACACCCTGTCTTACCCCACCCTGACACCCTGTCTTACCCTACCCTGACACCCTGTCTTACCCCACCCTGACACCCTGTCTTACCCCACCCGGACACCCTGTCTTACCCCACCCGGACACCCTGTCTTATCCCACCCGGACACCCTGTCTTACCCCACCCTGACACCCTGTCTTACCCCACCCTGACACCCTGTCTTACCCCACCCTGACACCCTGTCTTACCCTACCCTGACACCCTGTCTTACCCTACCCTGACACCCTGTCTTACCCCACCCTGACACCCTGTCTTACCCCACCCTGACACCCTGTCTTACCCCACCCTGACACCCTGTCTTACCCCACCCTGACACCCTGTCTTACCCCACCCTGACACCCTGTCTTACCCCACCCTGACACGCTGTTTTACCCCACCCTGACACCCTGTCTTACCCCACCCTGACACCCTGTCTTACCCCACCCTGACACGCTGTTTTACCCCACCCTGACACCCTGTCTTACCCCACCCTGACACCCTGTTTTACCCCACCCTGACACCCTGTCTTACCCTACCCTGACACCCTGTCTTACCCCACCCTGACACGCTGTTTTACCCCACCCTGACACCCTGTCTTACACTGGGGCTGTGCAACAAAAATGTATATTCACCTAGGTGTATGTGTAATCTGTGTTTAATGTGTGTTTATGTATGCATGTATATTCTCAGAGGAACTTGACTCTAACGACACACACACACCCACACCAAGTACGCACACACCCGAGGATGGATGTGTTCATTAAGCTCAAAGAAAAGAGTCTCAGATTAACATGTCAAGCTATTACGGTTTATAATGCAACCCTCTGGGGTGGGCTCGCCCCCAGACAAATGAGCTTTTAAATCAGAATTCTCTCTCTCTCCCCTACCTCACACACACACGTCGCGCTCTGCTTTTCTCTCTATTGTATGTGACTGTTTAAGCAGAGTTGTTCTGACACTGTCACAGGAGATGTGTGCGTCTCTGTATGAAGGCCCGGACAGACACTGCCGGTGTGTGTCCATGTGTGTGTTTGTGTGTGTGTGTGAAGTTCAGGTCGGACTCAGTGGGCCCTATATCTGTAAAGGTCCGTGCAGCCTAAATTATGTGATAGTGGTTAAAAGCAGCTGTCTCCTTGGTCTGAGCATGCACACACACACACACACACACACGCACAGGTTTGTGCACCTCCCCAATATTGTGTCGGCACAGATCCTAGCCACTCTGCAGACTGGCTAATTTCATTGTCAGGTACATATTCTGTACACAGTCAACCTGATGTAGTATGAAAGCTAAATGCTTGTGGACATTACAGCTGTGTCTGCACTGCAGACAGTCATACCTCTGTGCTCTCACTCACCCATGAACCCTGAACTAGAACCCTATTCTGCAGTGGTGTGCAGTCGCCCAGGGTTTGAGGTGGTCCAATACTGAGTTAAGGGGGTCAGATGGTGGGAAGAGAGAAAGGGAGACTCAGCCGATAACATTGACGAGCTAACCACCTCCATTACCGGAAATGCATTGGCGACGTTGTCCCTACAGTGACGGTTCACTGCTTCCCCAATCAAAAGACCAGGATTAACACAGAGGTTGTTGCTAAGCTAAAGGACAGGGCTACAGCACACAGGACTATCGCAGACAACCCTGAGGCTACGGCTGAGGCCACGCTGACCTTCAACACGGGGGCCCCACAGGCGTGTGTGAGTCCCCTCCTGTACTCCCTGTTCACCCATGACTGCGTGGCCACCCATGACACCAACACAACATTGGTAGGCCTGATCACCTAAGACGGTGAGACAGCCTAGAAGGAGGAGGTCAGTGACCTGGCAGTATGGTGCCTGGACAACAACCTCTCCCTCAACGTCAGTAAGACCATGGATCTGATCATGGACTCCAGGAAACCAAGCATGCCCCCATCCACATCGACAGGGCTGCAGTGGAGCGGTGTCGAGAGCTTAAGTTCCTCTGTGTCCAAATCACGAAGGACTTAAAATGGTCCACACACACGAACACAGTCGTGAAGAAGGTGCGACAGTGCCTCTTCCCCCTCAGGAGGTTGAAAAGGTTTGGCATAGGCCGTCAAATCCTCAAAAAGTTATACAGCTGCACAATTGAGAGCATCTTGACTGGCTGCATCACTGCTTGGTACGGCAACAGCACCGCCCTCGATCGCATGGCGCTACAGAGGGTGGTGCGGACAGCCCAGTAAATCACTCGGGCTGAGCTCACTGCCATCCAGGACCTATATATCAGGTGGTGTGAAAGGAAGGCCTGGAAAATCGTTAAAGACCCCAGCCACCCAAGCCATAAACTGTTCTCTCTGCTTCCACATGGCAAGCGGTACCAGTGTATCAAGTCTGACACCAACAGGCTTCTGAACAGCTTCTATCCCCAAGCCATAAGACTACTAAATAGCTACACGGACTATCTGAGTTGACCCTTGTATTTGATTTTGATTTTTGCACTGTCTCTGTGCACACTCACAGGACTGTACACACTCACGCACACTGACATTCCAACACACACACTCACTTCATTTGATCACACACACATAACATGCACACACATTTATACTGACTCTACACACACGCGCACACACACTCACATACAATTATCATATATGCTGCTGCTACTCTATCATATCCTGATGCCTGGTCACCTTACCCCTATACATATCTACATCTATCACTCCAGTATATCCCTGTACATTGTAAATATGGTATTGGAACTGACCCTGTATATAGCTTACTTACTTCTCGTGTTCTTGTTATTTCTATTTCCTTGTGCGTTTTTGTTCAACCTTTATTACTACATAAAAAAAATAAAAAAACGTTTTTAGTCATTTAGCAGACGCTCTTATCCAGAGCGACTTAGAGTTAGTGAGGGCATACATTTTTCATACATGACATTGATTACTGCATTGTTGGGTTTAGAGCTAGCAAGAAAGGCATTTCACTGTACTTGTGCACGTGACATTGAAACTTGAAAGTGGTAGAGAAAGGAGGGGTGGAGGTGAAAGCATCAGTAGCCGCAGCACCTCTCAGATTGCAGGAAGGAAAGCAATTCTCTCCTCCTCTCGGTCTCCCCCCCCCTCCTTCACTCCTTCACTCTGTGCTTAACCCTGGTCTGAACTATTTAGGCGTTTATTGACTTTAATAGACAATGTTGATTTTGGCCACCTTGGATGGTAATTGGGGGGCCTTGTAGCGGTTGTCTCTGTTTTTTAGTGTGTGTGTGTGTGTGTGTGCACGTGCGTGTTGGAAATAGCCCCTTTTGTGTCTAACTGTAGCAGGTGTCATAGCATCACGAGAGGACACAGGGGGGAGTCAACTATGCCACTCTGCCAAAACAACTACCCCACTCCTACCTCCCTTTTACCCCCAACCCAACCCCATCACTCACTCTCTCTCTCTCACACACACACACACACACAGACACACACATACCGCTGCACTACCCCTTTTCTAACCCCTTTTTATACTTTGAGAAACAATCCTATATACTGTACATGCAATCCATCAGTATTTGACACTTTCCTCCCATCTCCTAACCCCCTCTCCTTTTGGCAGCAGCAGGGGTGGTTTCTTTCCTCAACCCCACATATGCATCTGATGACCTCTGACCTTTTGATCCCTGTCACAGTGAGGACTGCTTAGGCCTCATGCCTCTACACTGGCTGAGGTGAGGTGTACTCACTGGAATGTCAAAACATATACATCATGGTCCTGTGTGGCTCAGTTGGTAGAGCATGGCGCTTGCAAGGGTTGTGAGTTCGATTCCCACGGGGGACCAGTATGAAAATGTAGGCACTCACTACTGTAAATCGCTCTGGATTAGAGCGTCTGATAAATGTCAATGTAGCTACTATCTGCAGACTGTGTCCCAATTACAGCTTAGGGGTGTTTTGGTAACATGACAATAAACATATTTTAACTTTTAACATTCTCCTACTACTTGTTAAAAGTTAATGACTTATTAATGAAAGCTATTATTAAATGTTACCAGTTTTCCTTGTGACCCACCAAGTTACGAAACCCAATGTACAACCCAATAGGATTTCCTATAAGATATTGCCTCAGTGGGTCCCCAACCCACAATGGAATCACTGTGACATTCTAAAAGTCTATGTCACTAACATAAGACTTCTATGTCTTGCTATATTCTACTGCCTGAGAGAGTGTACCTGCCGCCCCCATCCTCCTCCCATCTCAGATATCACTCTCTCCAGGTATTTCTGTCTCTGTCCTCCTCCTGCCCTTCATCCCTCTTTCTCTCCTCCTGTCCTCCCTCCTTCTATCCTCCCTGGTTTTCTATTCCCTCTATTTTCAAGATGAATTGGAGTTATCCTGCTCTTTTTTCTTCCATGATGTTTCTATGGGAGTTTGCTTTGTGACCAATCTGATTATTGATTTGTAATCAATCAGTCAATCAATCAATCAAATTGTCTGAGTAACTCTCTCCTCTCCTCTCCTCTCCTCTCCTCTCCTCTCCTCTCCTCTCCTCTCCTCTCCTCTCCTCTCCTCTCCTCTCCTCTCCTCTCCTCTCCTCTCCTCTCCTCCTTATTCTTTCCTTCCCTATCATCTTGTCCTGTTCATGTTCCTCTCTCTCCCTCCAATGTTTAACTCTCTCCTCTCCTCCTCTCTTCTGTCCTCTCCTCCTCTCTTCTGGCCTCTCCTCCTCTCTTCTGGCCTCTCTTCCTCTCCTCTGTCCTCTCCTCCTCTCTTCTGGCCTCTCCTCCTCTCTTCTGGCCTCTCTTCCTCTCCTCTGTCCTCTCCTCCTCTCCTCTGTCCTCTCCTCCTCTCTTCTGTCCTCTCTTCCTCTCTTCTGGCCTCTCCTCCTCTCTTCTGGCCTCTCCTCTGTTCTCTCTCTGTTCTCTCTCATCAATAACCCAGCTGCACAGCTCCATCTGCACAGCTCCTCTCAACCCCCTTACAGTACAGTACAGTGGCTTGTGAAAGTATTCACCCCTCCATTTTTCCTATTTTGTTGCCTTACAACCTGGTTGTATCATTGGGGGGTTGTATCATTGGATTTACACAACATGCCTACCACTTTGATTTATTTATTTATTTATTGTGAAACAAACAAAAAATAAGACAAAAAAAACAGAACTTGAGCGTGCATAACTATTCACCCCCCTAAAGTCAATACTTTGTAGAACCACCTTTTGCAGCAATTACAGCTGCAAGTCTCTTGGGATATGTCTCTATAAGCTTGGCACATCTAGCCACTGGGATTTTTGCCCATTCTTCAAGGCAAATCAGCTCCAGCTCCTTCAAGTTGGATGGGTTCTGCTGGTGTACAGGAATCTTTAAGTCTTACCACAGATTCTCAATTGGATTGAGGTCTGGGCTTTGATTAGGCCATTCTAAGACATTTAAATGTTTCTCCTTAAACCACTCAAGTGTTGCTTTAGCAGTATGCTTAGGGTCATTGTCTTGCTGGAAGGTGAACCTCCGTCCCAGTCTCAAATCTCTGGAAGAGGGAAACAGGTTTCCCTCAAGAACTTCCCTGGTGTTCTCGGGGTGATGAGAGGTGTTGGGTTTGCGCCAGACATAGCGTTTTCCTTGATGGCCAAAAAACTAAATTTTAGTCTCATCTGACCAGAGTACCTTCTTCCATATGTTTGGGGAGTCTCCCACATGGCTTTTGGCAAACACCAAACGTGTTTGCTTATTTCTTTCTTTAAGCAATGGCTTTTTTCTGGCCACTCTTCCATAAAGCCCAGCTCTGTGGAGTGTACGGCTTAAAGTGATCCTATGGACAGATACTCCAATCTCCGCTGTGGAGCTTTGCAGCTCCTTTAGGGTTATCTTTGGTCTCTTTGTTGCCTATCTGATTAATGCCCTTCTTGCCTGGTCCGTGAGTTTTGGTGGGCGGCCCTCTCTTGGCAGGTTTGTTGTGGTGCCATATTCCTTCCATTTTTTAATAATGTATTTTAATGGTGCGCCGTGGGATGTTCAAAGTTTCTGATATTTTTTTATAACCCAACCCTGATCTGTACTTCTCCACAACTTTGTCCCTGACCTGTTTGGAGAGCTCCTTGGTCTTCATGGTGCCGCTTGCTTGGTGGTGCCCTTTGCTTAGTGGTGTTGCAGAGTCTGGGGCCTTTCAGAACAGGTGTATATATACTGAGATCATGTGACACACAGGTGGACTTTATTTAACTAATTATGTGGCTTCTGAAGGTAATTGGTTGCACCAGATCTTATTTAGGGGCTTCATAGCAAAAGGGGTGAATACATACAGTTGAAGTTGGAAGTTTACCTACACTTAGGTTGGAGTCATTAAAACTTGTTTTGCAACCACTCCACAAGTTTCTTGTTAACAAACTATAGTTTTGGCAAGTCGGTTAGGACATCTACTTTGTGCATGACACAAGTAATTTTTCCAACAATTGTTTACAGACAGATTATTTCACTTATAATTCACTGTATCACAATTCCAGTGGGTCAAAAGTTTACATACAGTAAGTTGACTGTGCCTTTAAACAGCTTGGAAAATTCCAGAAAATGATGTCATGGCTTTAGAAGCTTCTGATAGGCTAATTAACATCATTTGAGTCAATTGGAGGTGTACCTGTGGATGTATTTCAAGGCCTACCTTCAAACTCAGTGCCTCTTTGCTTGACATCATGGGAAAATGAAAAGAAATCAGCCAAGACCTCAGGATTTGTTTTTTTAGACCTCCACAAGTCTGGTTCATCCTTGGGAGCAATTTCCAAATGCCTGAAGGTACCGCCTTCAGCTGTACAAACAATCGTACGCAAGTATAAACACCATGGGACCACGCAGCCGTCATACCACTCAGGAAGGAAATGCGTTCTGTCTCCTAGAGATGAACGTACTTTGGTGCGAAAAGTGCAAATCAATCCCAGAACAACAGCAAAGGACCTTGTGAAGATGCTGGAGGAAACAGGTACAAAAGTATCTCTATCCACAGTAAAACGAGTCCTATATCGACATAACCTGAAAGGCCGCTCAGCAAGGAAGAATCCACTGCTCCAAAACCGCCATAAAAAAGCTAGACTACGGTTTGCAACTGCACATGGGGACAAAGATCGTACTTTTTGGATAAATGTCCTCTGATCTGATGAAACAAAAATAGAACTGTTTGGCCATTGTTATGTTTGGAGGAAAAAGGGGGACGCTTGCAAGCCGAAGAACACCATCCCAACCGTGAAGCACGGGGGTGGCAGCATCATGCTGTGGTGGTGCTTCGCTGCAGGAGGGACCGGTGTACTTCACAAAATAGATGGCATCAAGAGGAAGGAAAATTATGTGGATATATTGAAGCAACATCTCAAGACATCAGTCAGGAAGTTAATGCTTGGTCGCAAATGGGTCTTCCAAATGGACAATGACCCCAAGCACACTTCCAAAGATGTGGCTAAATGGCTAAAGGACAACAAAGTCAAGGTATTGGAGTGGCCATTACAAAGCCCTGACCTCAATCCTATAGAACATTTGTGGGCAGAACTGAAAAAGCGTGTGCGAGCAAGGAGGCCTACAAACCTGACTCAGTTACACCAGCTCTGTCAGGAGGAATGGGCCAAAATTCACCCAACTTATTGTGGGAAGCTTGTGGAAGGCTACCCAAAACGTTTGACCCAAGTTAAACAATTTAAAGGCAATGCTACCAAATACTAATTGAGTGTATGTAAACTTCTGACCCACTGGGAATGTGATGAAATAAATAAAAGCTAAAATAAATAATTCTCTCTACTATTATTCTGACATTTCACATTCTTAAAATAAAGTGGTGATCCTAACTGACCTAAAACAGGGAATTTTTACTAGGATTAAATGTCAGGAATTGTGAAAAACTGAGTTTAAATGTATTTGGCTAAGGTGTATGTAAACTTCCGACTTCAACTGTATGCACGCACCAATTGTCCGTAATTTTTTTTTGAGAATTTTTTTTAACAAGTTATTTTTTTCATTTCACTTCACCATTACATGAAATCGAAATAAAAATCAATTTAAATTACAGGTTGTAATACAACAAAATAGGAAAAACGCCAAGGGGGATGAATACTTTTGCAAGGCACTGTACATTATTACAGGGCAGGACAGTACAGTACAGCCACTCTAAGAGTACTGTATGGCAGAATAGTAGTCAGCACATAGTCCTTCACACTAAAGTACAATCCAGCAGTGGTCTTGGATAGCAGGACAGTATTACAGTCATTTGCATCAGTCAGCAGAGGGAATGAGCCCTAGCAGTAGTGTCGTGGAAATTCTAACCAATAAGGATAGACTTTGTTAATTCTTCAAACAATCAAGACTTTATTATACGAAATACAATAAGGAAGCTGGTCGACCCCACACTCTTGAGTGTAAGACCGAGACTTAAAATCATACAGAGAACACAGGGTCTTATATAGCAGACCTGAAAATGCTTAGTCATGGCTGGTTCCACCCCTCCCCGGAAGATCAGGCATCATAAGCTACCTTGTTTTCTTCCTGTGGCTATGTATATCGGTCGTAGCGCACAAACAAGTGATAACGTTACTCCTTTCCGCTGACAGAATCGTCAAAGGTGCTCAAGCCAGCCTCTGTTCACCTCATATCTCCACACAGCTGTGCCCTTGAAAGATATGAGAAGAACAGGATAGACTGAAGAACTGTGGTCACTCTCAGAGGCTCTTTGTCTTATGCCGTGATGGTTGGAAACAATAACAAGTCGGTTCTGTTCCTCAAGTTATCTCTCTCGAGTGGCAAGTTATCTCTGAGTCGCCCCATGTCCTTGACGATAGGCCCAGACCAGCTGCAGGGAGCAGAAAGGGAGAACCATCCTTTCTCAGAAGCACAGTATATTGCAAGTTATGAAAATCTCTTTACCAATGTTAAGCATGTAGTTGTTAACTATCGATATATATTAAACAGGGCAGGTAAATACGTTAATTTTTCCCCTACAGTAGTACTAACACACCTGATTCAGCTAATCAACTAATCATCAAGATCGTGATTGCAATCAGGTGTGTTAGTGCTGGGCTGGAACAAAAGTCTGCACACACCCTGTAGCTCTCCAGGAGCAGACTTGGTGACCATTAGATGTGTAGGTGAGTTTAGAGGTCTTTGTGAGGTGGGGAGGTTGTGTAGACAGAGGGTGTGAAACCTTTAATATCCCTTAACCTCTGTGAGTCTGTCTGAATGTCGGCCTGCTCTCTGCTGTTTGTGTCAAACTCAATCTCTCTGTGTGTGTGGCTAGTGTTCTGAATGCTGTGTGTGTGTGTGTGTGTGTGTGTGTGTGTGTGTGTGTGTGTGTAATGTGCCTGCGGCTAGTGTTGCATACGCATCGCTGGGCAAGGCTGCTTCATGCACCATGACGGGAGAATATTAAGAGGGGTATTCAGTGGAAAAAATTACCACATTCACTTATTAACACCAAATCTTACATCACACACTATGTTATATAACAATCAACCCAGTCGGTCAGTCAGAGTTACCATGGTAGAGTCAGTCAGGGTTACAGTCAGAGTTAGCCTTCAGTGAGATCAAATCAAAATAAAATATCATTCAATTTTATTTGTTACATGCGCCGAATACAACAGTGAAATGCTTACTAAACCATAACCCTTAATCAACAATGCAGTTTTAAGAAAAATAAGTGTTAAGTAAAAAATAGATAAGTAAAATAAAAAATAAATAAAAAATAACAATAATAATTAAAGAGCAGCAGTAAAATAACAGTAGATAGGCTATATACAGGGGGTACTGGTACTGAGTCAATGTGTGGGGGCACATGTTAATGTGTTCAAGTAAATGGACTGTAATTATGAATCGCTCTGCTCTACGTCCCCAGAGCTTTATGGCTGACTGACATTACCCTGTCTCTCTGTCTTGCTCTGTCTCTCTGTCTTTCTCAACTATTTCACTTTTTGCCTCTCTCTCTCTCTCTCTCGCTCTCTCCATACCTCCCCCCTCTCTGCTTCTCTGTTATTTAATATTTCTCACATAAACAATTGTTGTATTGTATTCTTCATATTATGTGTCCATCCATCCATGAAATGGTTTAGTCATATTCAGGAAACCCCCATCTTTTTTTTTTTTTTTTTTTTTTTCTATCAATCTGGTCTTTAATTCACTTGAATAATTCCTACAAAAACAGATCTTCAGAAATAAAAGGGTGATTTTTAATAATACAGTAACCTTACATTCAATAATTCTACTTCCAGTTAACGCCTCAATCAACACAAGGTATGTACTGCACAGACTGAACATTTAACATTTAAGTCATTTAGCAGACGCTCTTATACAGAGCGACTTACAGTTAGTGAGTGCATACATTTTCATACTGG
Source organism: Coregonus lavaretus (assembly GCF_964263955.1). NCBI lineage: Eukaryota > Metazoa > Chordata > Actinopteri > Salmoniformes > Salmonidae > Coregonus > Coregonus lavaretus. Next base: position 27,153,199 of record NC_139995.1, read on the forward strand.
CCCCCCGTGGGAAACGAACCCACAACCCTGGTGTTGCAAGCGCCATGCTCTACCAACAGAGCTACAGGGGACTGAAGGGATATCATAATGAATAATATTATATGGACAGGGATGACCTGATCCTAGATCGGCACTCCTACTCAGACACTGAATAAAGCCATTTGTAGCAAACTCCTCTGACTATGGCATACATGACAGAAATAGTCAGAGGAGTTGGGTAGAACACAAACAGATCTGGGATCAGGCTTGTACTGAGCGGGTCCTGGAGGCAGTACCAGCGGAACTCTTGGTAAACCTCAGTTCTGGTTCCAGAAGCAATAGGGAGGGATGGAAGGGTGGCAGAGTGATCATTCTACAAGGGCATTACTCTGTACATAATAAATCTAATTTTTAATATTACAAATATATCAATGTCAAATATCTAGATACACCACGATATCATCAATAATAACCAAAATAAAAATGCTGTTATAATATGGGAAACAGTTCTTTGTTAAGACTGTTTCCCATTGTGTCTACTAGAGATAAAACGTGCCTGCATTTCAGTGACAGTCCTGCCTCTGTGCACACGCACACGGAAACGCAAGACAATCACACACAGTCAGCATATCACCATCCAGCTCCAACCCATGATCATACAAACACCACATGCAAAAACAAACATACAAACACAATTATTTGTAACTATTTTCCCCTGCATCTAGGCTTATCGGTTCGTTCAAGTTCATTTCACAGATCCATTTCAATAACAGCTCTGAAAACAAAAAGACCGAAAATGTAAGTCACACATTTAAAATATCTCCTGTGGTGAAAACCATTGGATTAAAAATACAGCATAGTTGGATCGTTCATAATGAATCTCAGTGAATTAGAAAATGCATCGATTTCAAACAAAGTATTGATAAAGTATTGATTATTAAGAGAATCCCACAGACAGCGGTGCTCAGATATTCTTTAGTGTTTTCTGTGAATAGAATACTGCTGGTTACATTCACTATGGTTACACTCCTACAGAGTAGCACAGGAACTATGCATGATGAATACTGAGATAAAACAAAAGCTACCCCAGAGGGTTTAGTGTCACAACTTTTAAACACCTCTAATAACCTTTCTTCATTATCATCACTGTTGGTTTAAATCCTGTGATTCTGGACAGGACAGTTTTTTGTATTTAGTTATGACCAGGGGTGTATTCATTACGCCAATTCTGTTGCAAAAAGTTGTCTGTTGCAAAACATTTCGCAACAGAAACCATTTACTCCAAACGGAAAACGCTTTGGAACGAAAACAAGTTTATAGCGGACAGATTCAGGGAGGTCCCTCCCCGTTTAGTTCCATTTGCTTCAGTTTGGTTCTTGAACAGTAAACGGTTTCTGTTGCAAAACGTAATAAATACACCCCAGTAACGCTTGGGTAGAGGTGAGAGGTGGTGTTAGGGCTAGTTTATTATCCTCTAGTATGGAGCCGATCCAAGCCGAGATCTACTGTACTGGCCTGGTTACGATCCACCATAGTTTCTGGAACCACGCTGGAAGGACAATGTGAAAATAAAATATCTGAGCCAGCACAGTATTGGTTGGCACGGTAGTTTGAAAAGGGTTTAAGGAAAGTAGATTAGAATGAGGCAGTGACTCTTAAGCATCTCTCAGATCTGTCTAATTATTATGTGATGTCAAAACACCAGTTAGATAAACCTCCAGCATTGTGCTGTGCTGTAGGGTAGTGCAGACCTGGGTTCAAATAGCATTTCAAATCTTTCAAATCTTTTGAGGTTTTGCTTTCCTCTACCTGGAGTGCCAGATGGGAGTAGGGTTTGCCCTTGTGGGCCTATTCTATTGTTCAATCAAGCACAGCTAAAGTATTTGAAATGATTGAAATAGTATTTGAACCCAGGGCTGCTGCAGTGGAAAGAGAGGCCAGATGCTGAGATAATGTAATCCTACACCTGGGTGTTATCACCTCACAGATAGTTTCATTAGGTGAACAAATCCCGTCCATGATGATACGTGTAGTAGCCTAATCCCATTCCCAGCTGCTCTGTTAGAGATCAGAAGCACCTTGCTGCCAACACTCAAGACCTGTGGTTTTCAATCCTGGTCCTGGGGACCCAAAGGGTTGCACATTTCTGTTTTTGCTCTAGCACTACACACCTGACTCAAATCATCAACTCTTCACCAGGCTTTGATGATTTGAATCAGGTGTGTAGTGCTAGGGCAATCTTCTCACCGTTATGTGTGTACGCTGGGTCCTCTCTCTCCTGTGTGTCTGGTAGCCTGCTGGGTAAGTCGGGCCCCTGGCCCAGGGCCACACAGTCTGATGGTTGTGAGAGCTAATAGAATATATTAGCCTGCTACGCTAGCTCCCTTGCCCCATGCTCCATCTCATCTCTGCGCTCCCTCTGTCCATCAGTCTCTGTGTGGCACTTCCAGGGCCATCTGTCCCCCCAAAACCAGCCACTTTTATCCAGTCAGACACCAGTTTGTTTCCCTGGAACGCCAGGTAGCCAGGGAGAGGCTTAGGGGGAGTGTCTGGACTGGGAGCCTTTAGATAAGAGACTATAGGAGGAAATACATGGAGTAGTTACATTTTCCTGGCATTAAAGGGAAACTTCACCGCTAGACACTATTTGGGGTGTTTTTCCAGTCTCTCTACACAATTCTGAGTGATGAGGTGTTTCAGACATAATTATGCACCATAGCGGTATTTTTGAATTTTCACGCCAGGAGAGTTCAACCAATGACGAGCCTGCTGTGTGATCTAAAAATGAATGGAGTCATGTATTGTAGCAATTATTGTGGCCTTTGTGTTTCGCCGATTGCACGATCACGCTAGCAGCCAGTAGATATGGTTGTCCTTGTTCAATAGAGCCATTGGACTTGTCTCAATGATGTTCCTACCTGCCACAACATTGCAGGATATTTAGGTTGACTCATTTTCCCAGGCTCTGTAAAGACTACAGCCTGACGGGAGCCCTACTTCCTTGCCCAATTGTGTTCCCACCCTCGAAGGCAGGCTTATCAAAAAGGGGGTTTCTACAGGTTCAATGGAGCTATGTTGCCGTGCATTGTCAATCCGAGATTGCAAAATAATTACAATGGCTGTTTCTGATTATTCCTTTTTCCAAGAAGAGCTGGACAACAAAACCGTTTTTGATGTTCTTTTACATAGGGACATACAGCCCTATTAATTTGAGCCGGAATACACTGAAGAGGAGTTGAGAGAGCGAGAACAAGAATTGCGAGATAACAAGCAATGATGGGGAGCCACGGTCAGACTCTGACTGGTGGTGCCTATGCGGGTGCTGTCCAGCCATGCCAACAGAAGAGGAATGGCTGTGCTGCAATGAATTAGATCGTGGACAGTTCTTACTGTAGAGGGTCACCTCACTGCACCCCCCAAACACACTATATGCAAGTATTCCCTTTGTAGAACTGTAGTATTTATTATAGGAGTTAGTAGTATATTTTTATTCTACTGTATATATGTCATACATTGCCATAACTGTTCCTGCATACTGCTGTGTAAACTCACCTCAGTCTCCAGAGCAAATGAACTTTTTCTTGAATACAAGCCATGTCTACTTATTTGCTGCATTGACAGACTAATCTATTATGTTTGAAAGTCGAAATGATACACCAACTCCCATGATACACCCATGCATCATTTTCTTTAGCAGTAAGATTGTAGCTAGTTACTTCCAAATACATTTCACTTAATTGGTTTATTGGTTTCTGATGCAGCTAGAATCATTTAGTCACTTATCAGTACAATTGTAAAACATATTATATAAAACATTTTTTATCAAACTCCATTAAATACATACAGTATGTACAAGAGCTAGCAATATATATACCACAATGCAGTTGTGAGCATACTAGGCATTCTATATTATACTACAACATCAGTCTAACTGAATATGGATGTTGTATTGGCTGAATATTCCAGGCAGGGTCATGAATGTTCTTCAGCTGGTGAACCTTGTCTTGTGTTAGGCAATGGCAGCTGGTCTGGCAGAACTTCATGAGCTCCATGACCTTGGACTCATAGAATATACACGTTGTCTCTTGCCAGCCCCGTGCAGTCTTTTCTTCTTCTGAGTCAGATGATGTTGAGTTTATTCCCAGCAGAAAGCTTTCATCCAATGGGTCTACAGGATCTGTACTACTAAAGCTGGTGTCAAGGTCATCATCAGCAGGATTAGTCTGCTGAACATACACTAGTCAATGATTAGCCAACATTTTACTACTTTGTCCCCGTCAATACACACTCAAACAAGGTACTATATCCAGTGGTGCCTGGAAAAGTGGGTATACTCAAATTTTGCACAAAAAAAATCTAAATGGCCCGCCCGGCGAAGGAAAAGCCCCCTGTGTGAAAAGTTTTATGAGAAACAGTGACATACACTCTGAATGACCTAAAATGATCAATCCCATATTGGTCTTTCACAGTCAGGCCAACTCAAGCTGGACTGTGCAGTAGGCTATTAGTCGGCCTACTATTGAAACAGATCAACTGAGTCAGAAATTCACAGGTTTCAGATGAACCCTAATTTTTTCAGGGTTTTCGTTCTCAAAGTCACACTTTTTTAACAGAAAAACAACAAAATGGTATGTTCTAAGTCCATAACAAAGGTTAAACCACATCAGGAGACCACTTTTGAGGTCTGGGAAAAATATTTTATTTTTGAGAGTAGTTACCCTTTAATTCAAGTGTGCAGGCACCTAGCACTATTATTTGATTAGTGGTGTTTCTGTAGCACATGACAGGAGTTTGCAAAATAAATGGCCACTGGATTGATGCAAATAATCATGATATCATTCTGACAGGTAGGCATATGCTACTTTGTAGCTAGTTAACATTTAATAGAGAAGGTTTTCGGGAAAGCCTTTCCATCTACCAGAAGAGTTAGGCCTATCATTAGCATCTCTATATTTTCCTGTTCTTTAATTGTTTGAAACCTGGACGTTTTTACTTCATATTATGAGGCATGTCTTACCTTGCTTCAAAGTAGCCTATAGCCAAAATCCCACCATAGAAATGTGGAGGCAGTTATTTTCATAAAACTTACTCATATGCATTCTCCTGTTTTATTGGTTTTCTTTAAAACTTTCTTTCATTTTCTAGCAGCCAAAGGCATTATCCTAATCATATCAGCAACCCATGATAGTTGTTGCATCTTTAAATCCCACCTCTTTCTAACGTATACAGTATTTCCATCTCTGTCCATGAAACTGTTTGCATGTGCGGTGCGCATTTTAGAACGTTTTTTTCCAGCAAATTGCATTTAGGAACTTTCACGTGAAGGACATGTACATTTCAGCGACAAAAATGTTAAGAAATAATAGTTGATCAACATTTTCAGCTACACATCTGTTCCCTCAGCCCTAATAATTGGTATGGCGTATACCTTCACTACAATACTTTGATATGTATCAGTGGGGATTAAGAAGTGAGTATACGCAATGCCCACTGAAAAATACGTGGGTATACAGCGTATACCCTCCACTACACCACTGACTATATCCACCCAGCCCCCTCATGTCAATCGTTATGAATTCTGGATATTGTGGTTGGCTATAACCAGGAAATGTAGATTGCCCGCTTCTACCGGTGAGATACATACAGTGGGGGAAAAAAGTATTTAGTCAGCCACCAATTGTGCAAGTTCTCCCACTTAAAAAGATGAGATAGGCCTGTAATTTTCATCATAGGTACACGTCAACTATGACAGACAAAATGAGAAAAAAAAATCCAGAAAATCACATTGTAGGATTTTTTATGAATTTATTTGCAAACTATGGTGGAAAATAAGTATTTGGTCAATAACAAAAGTTTCTCAATACTTTGTTATATACCCTTTGTTGGCAATGACACAGGTCGAACGTTTTCTTTAAGTCTTCACAAGGTTTTCACACACTGTTGCTGGTATATTGGCCCATTCCTCCATGCAGATCTCCTCTAGAGCAGTGATGTTTTGGGGCTGTCGCTGGGCAACACGGACTTTCAACTCCCTCCAAAGATTTTCTATGGGGTTGAGATCTGGAGACTGGCTAGGCCACTCCAGGACCTTGAAATGCTTCTTACGAAGCCACTCCTTTGTTGCCCGGGCGGTGTGTTTGGGATCATTGTCATGCTGAAAGACCCAGCCACGTTTCATCTTCAATGCCCTTGCTGATGGAAGGAGGTTTTCACTCAAAATCTCACGATACATGGCCCCATTCATTCTTTCCTTTACACGGATCAGTCGTCCTGGTCCCTTTGCAGAAAAACAGCCCCAAAGCATGATGTTTCCACCCCCATGCTTCACAGTAGGTATGGTGTTCTTTGGATGCAACTCAGCATTCTTTGTCCTCCAAACACGACGAGTTGAGTTTTTACCAAAAAGTTATATTTTGGTTTCATCTGACCATATGACATTCTCCCAATCCTCTTCTGGATCATCCAAATGCACTCTAGCAAACTTCAGACGGGCCTGGACATGTACTGGCTTTAGCAGGGGGACACGTCTGGCACTGCAGGATTTGAGTCCCTGGCGGCGTAGTGTGTTACTGATGGTAGGCTTTGTTACTTTGGTCCCAGCTCTCTGCAGGTCATTCACTAGGTCCCCCCATGTGGTTCTGGGATTTTTGCTCACCGTTCTTGTGATCATTTTGACCCCACGGGTGAGATCTTGCATGGAGCCCCAGATCGAGGGAGATTATCAGTGGTCTTGTATGTCTTCCATTTCCTAATAATTGCTCCCACAGTTGATTTCTTCAAACCAAGCTGCTTACCTATTGCAGATTCAGTCTTCCCAGCCTGGTGCAGGTCTACAATTTTGTTTCTGGTGTCCTTTGACAGCTCTTTGGTCTTGGCCATAGTGGAGTTTGGAGTGTGACTGTTTGAGGTTGTGGACAGGTGTCTTTTATACTGATAACAAGTTCAAACAGGTGCCATTAATACAGGTAACGAGTGGAGGACAGAGGAGCCTCTTAAAGAAGAATACTTATTTTCCACCATAATTTGCAAATAAAATTGAGAAAGAAAAATCTCAATTTGTCTGTCATAGTTGACGTGTACCTATGATGAAAATTACAGGCCTCTCTCATCTTTTTAAGTGGGAGAACATGCACAATTGGTGGCTGACTAAATACTTTTTTCCCCCACTGTAAATGCTCGTATTTGCATGTAGTGACACATATTATATGTTAAGGACATTAATGGACATATACAGTGAAATAGCAGTGGTGAAATTTGTCTTTGAAGTTTATTTATGTCATGGTATTTCAGCAGGGGGATCTGAACTTAATATGTTTGTGTCTCTTGTGTAAGCCTATGATGAGGGGTAGGTATGTGCATGTGAGTATGACTATATGTGTATTCTGTCCATTTGCTTTGCTGATTACTTGATTAACAGTATCACCTTTGTATAGCATCAGATTGGGTGAGATTGATGAGGACAGATCACCATCACTTCTGTAAATAAGAAGTTATTAAAGATAGAGGACAAATCTCTTTTATCCTATATATCAAACACCATCTCCTCCTCCCTATCCTCATTAGGTATACAATATCTCAGCATTAAGACTGGGAGGGCTGAAATTACAGTACAGCTGAAACAAACCCACCCAGGGGAGGGAATGTGGAGCTCACATCTCATTCACATAAACCACATCCATCTTCACTGTGGGCCATGGCCAAGAACTGCTGCAGCTTCTCTCTCTCTTCTCTCTCTCTCTATCTCTCTCTCTCTCTCTCTCTCTCTCTCTCTCTCTCTCTCTCTCTCTCTCTCTCTCTCTCTATCTCTCTCTCTATCTATCTCTCTCTCTCTCTCTCTCTCTCTCTCTCTCTCTCTCTCTCTCTCTCTCTCTCTCTCTCTATCTCTATCTCTATCTCTCTCAATTTCAATTTAAGGGGCTTTATTGGCATGGGAAACATATGTTTACATTGCCAAAGCAAGTGAAATAGATAATAAACAAAAAATTAACAATAAACATTATACAAATTCCAAAATAATAAAGACTCTCTCTCTATCCATTTCTCTCTATCTTTTCATCCATCTCTCTCTGCTTACCAGAGGAAGAAGAGCTGAGTCAGTGTTTGTGTTTTATCATTCTAATTCATAAGATGTCAATAGCAACGGCCACTACTGGTAACATACACTACAACCACATCCATACATGAATGCCTATATTGTATACACATAAACAGATAGATGGAGTGAACAGGCTTCCTACCCACAGCTCAGTGTATTCAGACAGACAGGGTGGCAGACAGGGAGGCAGACAGACAGACAGACAGTGGTATGTTAAAGCCCATTGCGGTTCTGGTCCAGTTTCTCTTCAATAGCTCCTGATATGATCTTCTGTCAAACAGTTTTCCTCTGGCAGAGGTCAAGCTCTCCGGATGGCAATAGATAGGAGCTTCTCTCATTAGCAGAGTAACACTATCTCCTGCTGAGCTGTAACTGTGTTAAAGTCCTACTGTATCTCACCGTGTGTTCATATTGCATTTCATTTTTAATTAATTTGGAAACATTTCAAAAAACATCATTCCACTTTGACATTATGGGGTATTGTGTGTAGGCCAGTGACAAAAACATCTCAAATGTGGAAAAAGTCAATGGGTGTGAATACTTTCTGATGGCACTGTACATATCAAATTCAAACGCGATTATGTATGTTGGGAAATGTCACACTCCTCAAGATGGTTAATGTAATGTTTCCAGATTGTATCAAACATGTCTTTTTTTTGCTTAATTTGATCAAACAAAGAATCTAATGGAATGTAACTACATAGTTCAGCCCTCCAGTTCGTTATTGATGGTGAGTATGATGCTTTCCAATTGACAGCTATACATATTTTTTTTTTGCAGTAATATTTACATTTCCCAACAGACATAATTGTGGAGATGGATGGATATAAATTCCTAGACACAATGATATGATAGCACAGACATTATCCCAAAAATGTGTGTTTGTCACAGGACCACAGCATACAGTGCATTCGGAAAATATTCAGACCCCTTTTTCCACATTTTGTTACATTACAGCCTTATTCTAAAATTGATTAAATTGTTTTTCCCCCTCATCAATCTACACACAATACCCCATAATGACAAAGCAAAAACTGGTTTTTAGAAATGTATAAAAAATAAAACAACTGAAATATCACATCTACATAAGTATACAGACCCTTTAATCAGTACTTTGTTGAAGCACCTTTGGCAGCAATTACAGCCTTGTGTCTTCTTGGGTGTGACGCTACAAGCTTGGCACACCTGTATTTGGGGAGTTCCTCCCATTCTTCTCTGCAGATCCTCTCAAGCTCTGTCAGGTTGGATAGGGAGCGTCAATCACAGCTATTTTCAGGTCTCTCCAGAGATGTTCGATCGAGTTCATGTCTGGGCTCTGGCTGGGCCACTCAAGGACATTCGGAGACTTGTCCCGAAGACACTCCTGCATTGTCTTGGCTGTGTGCTTAGGGTCGTTGTCCTGTTGGAAGGTGAACCTTCGCCCAAGTCTGAGGTCCTGAGCGCTCTAGAGCAGGTTTTCATCAAGGATCTCTCTGTACTTTGCTTCGTTCATAATTCCCTCAATCCTGACTAGTCTCCCAGTCATGCTGCCACTACCATGCTTCACCGCCATGTTTCCTCCAGAGGTGACGCTTGGCATTCAGGCCAAAGAGTTCAATCTTGCTTTCATCAGACCAGAGTATCTTGTTTCTCATGGTCTGAGAGTCTTTTAAGTGCCTTTTGGCAACTCCAAGCGGGCTGTCATGTGCCTTTTACCGAGGAGTGGCTTCCGTCTCGCCACTATACCATAAAGTCACTGCTAGGCAAATCCCTGCCTTATCTTAGCTAATTGGTCACCATAGCAGCACCCACCCGTAGTCTGCGCTCCAGCAGGTATATCTCACTGGTCATTCCCAAAGCCAACACCTCCTTTGGCCGCCATTCCTTCCAGTTCTCTGCTGCCAATGACTGGAACGAATTGCAAAAATCTCTGAAGCTGGAGACTCTTATCTCCCTCACTAACTTTAAGCATCAGTTGTCAGAGCACCTTACCGATCACTGCACCTGTACACAGCCCATCTGAAATTAGCCCACCCAACTACCTCATCCCTATATTGTTATTTATTTTGCTCTTTTGCACCCCAGTATCTCTATTTGCACATAATCTCTTGCACATCTACCATTCCAGTGTTAATACTATTGTAATTATTTTGCACTATAGCCTATTTATTGCCTTACCTCCATAACTTGCTACATTTGCACACACTGTATATATATTTTCTGTTGTATTTTTGACTATGTTTTTTACCCCATATGTAACTCTGTGTTGTTTTTATCGCACTGCTTTGCTTTATCTTGGCCAGGTCGCAGTTGTAAATGAGAACTTGTTCTCAACTGGCTTACCTGGTTAAATAAAGGTGAAATAAAATAAATAAATAAAATAAATAAATAAAAAGTCAAGATTGGTGGAGTGCTGCAGAGATGGTTGTCCTTCTGGAAGGTTCTCCTATCTCCACAGAGGAACTCTGGAGCTCTGTCAGAGTGACCACCGGGTTCTTGGTCACCTCCCTGACCAAGGCCCTTCTCCCCCGATTGCTCAGTGTGGCTGGGCAGCCAGCTCCAGGAAGAGTCTTGGTGGTTCCAAACTTCTTCCATTTAAGAATGATGGAGGCCACTGTGTTCTTGGGGACCTTCAATGCTGCAGACATTTTTTGGTACCCTTCCACAGATCTGTGCCTCGAAACAATCCTGTCTCGGAGCTCTACGTACAATTCCTTCACCCTCATGGCTTGGTTTTTGCTCTGACATGCACTGTCAACTGTGGGACCTTACATAAGTATTCAGACCCTTATATTTACCACAGGTGGACTCCCATCAAGTTGAAGAAGCATCTCAAGGATGATCAATGGAAACAGGATGCACCTGAGCTTCAATTTCGAGTCTCATAGCAAAGGGTCTGAATACTTATGTAAATAAGGTATTTCTGGGGGTTTTATTTAATTCATTTTAGAATAAGGCTGTAACGTAACAAAACATTTTCACATATCTGTGACCAATACAGTGGCTTGTGAAAGTATTCACCTCCCTTGGCATATTTCCTATTTTGTTGCCTTACAACATGCCTACCACTTTGAAGATGCAAAATCATTTTTCTTGTGAAACAAACAAGAAATAAGACAACAAAAAAAAGAACTTGAGCGTGCATAACTATTCACCCCCCCTCCCATTGATTGAATCAATGCAATATTAGCCACTTTCAATGTAACATACCGAAACAAAACAAACTATGCAAGACTTAGTATGCAAAACTAACTGTGCATGAGATTATGTTGTTTGCAGAGCACATTGGAGTAGGACTCTATTGCAATAACAGGCACGACTCAGGCCCGTACTCAACACAGACCGGTGCGCCATAACCAATCAGAGCTGCAGTAGGCCTATATGCAAATAGCCATTGCCATATATATATATGTGCCATTCACTTTCAACTGGACTGTGTTCACAGCATGAGTGGTCGTGAGTAGATGCGCTTGTTTTGAGATCAAAGCGAGAGCTGCATGGAGCCACCTGTGCACATTTGTTCATATTCTTTGCTAGTTAGTGAGTTGTAAGCCCAGTTATAGCAAATTTCTAGTCAACAATGGGGAAGTGGTTGCTTCCTACAAGAGCACAAAATGTGTGCATTTATCTTTGAAAAGCGAGTCATGTAAAGAGCTTTTTTTTATGTCTTAAAGGGGCAGTGTTTTATTTTGAGATGGTCTTGAATAAGCTTTCATAGCCAATAGGGAGAGGGTAGTATAATTTGTCTGATTCTTTGTGATAACGGTATGGGAATAATAATGCATTTTATTTTCTAAACTGTTTTTTTGCATCAAACAACACAACATTTTCAACCACCACCTTGTCTGAAGGACAAGTGGATAAACAGGTTAATGTCAAGCTCTGCATGTTTTTTTCAAAAGTCTCATGGAATGTAGGACTACATTGAACACCACACATTGGCTTCTACAGTAGGCTTAGTGATAGAACAGCTATTTCCATGTTCAAATGTTATGGGAGGCATTTTTCTCCATTATTTTTCTTGGTAGGCCACTCTGATATGATCAAATAGCCACAGTAGGCTACTTGGCTGTAACGTAAAGTGGGTACAGCCTCAGTGTTCACAGTAAACGTGTGCCGGAAGTTGCACAGAATTTTCACAACGTTCAAGTTTGCGCTCAGCAGACCTGAAATATGCTCAGTGCCTCATTTCTTTCTTTGAGGGAACATCGGTCTGCTGTCCATTGTTTAAGTGAACGCAGTTGTGCGGCCCAGTAATACATTTGATAAAGTAAGTGTAAAAACATTCAATTTGACTCTTGAGAGCTTTCCATTCCAAATAATGTTGGAGAGTAGGCCATTTATTTTCTTAAAGAAGTTGGATGGAATTTAAACTGGTAAGGCTTGGAATAAATACATCATGTTGACCTACCTAACATAGAAATAGGGAGATTTCTCCATCTCTGAACATCGGATTCGGTCTTATCTAGTAAAGGAGTAGTTGGTTTTTGCATGGTATCAATAAAACCAGGTACTGTATTTCTTATGGGCCTTTGTCCATTTCCACTGAAATCTACTTTCCAAGCTTGAAAGGTCATAATTAGAAATGGGCATTATTTCAGTTTTCTCCCAATCCACTTTGAATCCTGATACAGCACCAAATGTGTCCAACAGTTGAATGTTCTGGTTCAGATAAATACAGTAAAATGTAATCTGCATACAATGATATCACGTTGTTCTCCACCAATCTTTATTCCCCGGATTGAGCCATGGGCTCTGATTATTGATGCTAGGGGTTCCGTGGCTAAAGCAAATAAATAACTGGACAGAGGGCATCCCTGTCTTGTCCCTATTGGTAACATAAACGGATCAGAGATTTGTTCATATTATATAGCTGCTTTGGGGGATTTATACAATAGCTCAATCCAGGAAATAAATACCAGACCAAAACCAAACTTTTTTTAAACAGACAAATATGCCCATTCCACCATATCAAACGCGTTTTCAGCATCCAATGATACTGCTACTTTTAGGGCGGCAGGTAGCTTAGTGTTTAAGAGCATTGTGCCAGTAACCGAAAGGTCGCTGGTTCTAATCCCCGAGCCGACTAGGTGAAAAATCTGTCGATGTGCCCTTGAGCAAGGCACTTAACCCTAATTGCTCCTGTAAGTCGCTCTGGATAAGAGCGTCTGCTAAATGACTAATTATTATTATTAATTATTAGAACGTTAAAGTTCCTGGTATGATGGATTATATTCCATAATCGGGGGAGATTGTCTGAAGACATCATATTCCGTATGAACCCTGTTTAATCTAAGTGAATCAACTTTTGTTTTACGATTTCTATTCGAAAAGCCAATGATTTTATAGTCCACATTCAAAAGACATACTGGGCGAAAGGATCCGCATGACAATGGATCCTTATCTTTCTTTTTATGTAGGGTGATTGTAGCCAAACCGTGATTGGGGAAGTACATTCTTCTCTAGAGCTGCTGTGAGCATAAATAACATAGGCTTTAGTAATTGGGGACGAAAGTGTCTGTAAAATACCACTGGGAATCCATCATTACCAGGAGATTTCCCATTTTGTAGACTATTAATGGCCTCCACCAGCTCACCTAGGGAAATGTTTCTATCCATATTCATTTTATCTGGTTCACTTATAATTGGTAAATTGGCCTTATTAAGGAAATTGTCTATACCTTTCTCTGAACTTTTGTTTTCGGATTGATACAGTTTGTGATCAAATGTTTTAAAGACTGAGTTCATTTCAGAAGAATCCATTGTTATGCTACTGTCGTATCGGGTGAATGCTGGCAATTATTGCTGATAAACAAAGGAGTCTGCTCATACTGAACTTGGATCATAAGGTTTATTCATATCACAAGCTTCAGCATAAGTGACAGATGTCATGACATCCGGAGAGCGACGGCCCGGATTGCAATGGTCGCTCTGACTTCTTCTTCGTTTTTCCCCCAGTATATATAATCTCCCCAAGATGTGGGTGGCTCCCTCTACTGTCCAATCCCCTGTCTACAACACACTTCCTGTCTGTTGTATGTGGCGTTACACTAAAACATTCCCTCTTGATACTAAAATCAACGTACTCTCCGGTTCCACTTAAAACATTAACAACGTCATAATCTTCATATACGATATTCCCCCCTTCGAGACTAAACAGTCTCGAAAACAAACAGAATAGGATTATGACAAGTGACAATTTATCTTATTGAGTATCTTTAACATTAAACCAAAAACATTCTCCTCTAGAGTGTATATACCTTTCTATGAAATATGACTAACTGTTTATGAAGTGTGAATACATTACTATGAAATATGAACAAATCTTTATGGAGTGTAAGAGCGAAAAACTGTCCGGCAACCTTCGTTCCAAATCCATCCATCCATCAATCAAGACAGTAAAATTCTCTCACGGTCCCTCTGCCCCAGGCAACCACCTCGGTACTCCAGATAAACTCATAAACAATGTAAATGCATTTGAAACTATGATGCAATTAAATACACATGTAAGCCCCTGCAAACAAAATCCTATCCAAAAAATATCCACTCTAAGGCTGGTCAACCCATTGGACCCTACAGTGGACCTCTCCCTGCCTAGACTCCCTGTCCCTAAGCATCAACGAAATAAACAAAAACATCTAAGATCCTCACATGTATTCAATAACATCAAATATCCTTCTACAAAAATTAATCCCTAAGGCTATGACACAAATTATGTATTACACATGCAAATATGTCTATATTTCATTGCAGACACTGGAATGTAGTCCACTACACTTCATCTCCCCGTAGTCTCGACTTCCAATGAATTGTTGATGATGGAATCGGAATCTTTCCACACCTTCTTTGTTTCATCTCCTCCAGTCATTGTCCTTTCATATTGTCCTTGTTTGAGTATTTCAATCTCCACATATCCCCCAAATGCTTCTGGAAGAAAATAAAAGACCAAACAGTATCTTTTGCAAAACAACACTTTCAAATTAAACATCAATATCAACTAAGAATATAAAAATGATATATAAATGATGCATGAATCAATATAAATGATAGAATAATGAACTAGGATAATTATTCATTCATACACTTCCCCCCTTTGATTCATAAAATCATACTAAAATCACCCTAATATTGAAATAAAAAAAAATTGAAAAATGATCAAAACATCAAAAATGATATTTATCCATTCAGTTCCACTTGTCCATCTTCATCCAGATCAGGAACAGTCAACACCGGCATCTGAGTGTTGTCTCCAGGCATCACTCTCCAACCTATCTCAATATCATAGCTTTCTCAAAGGTCAGTAACAAATTACAAACCTCACACACAGTGCTATCAAAGCTGCAACTAAAATCTGAACCATCACTGCCCCTACTGGGCCTACCTGATCTTGCAACCAAGTCTTCGCTGACCATCCCGCTCCTTCAGATCTACCAAATGCATCCCTTATATTCTTCAATGCATATATAACCCTAGTGATAATATCTGAACTATCTGGACTCAAAGTATAACTAACATTATCAATATGATCTTCCCAAATGTTACACCATACCATGGAAAAAGTCCCCCCTTCTCCCTTAGATGTATCCTTCAATGATAGGCTTGAAGACTATGACATGTCTCCAGGTCTCTTTTCATACTATTTCCAAACCTAGATTCAAATTTATCTGTGTCCGGTGCTACCCTTCTTTTAATGGTAGAAACCTCATATGGAAGCTTCAACGTTGACATGTAACAACATCCTGTCCATCCATAGGGTAAGAATATATATGCTTTATCACCACAAACCCACCAAATATCTCTAAAATTCCCAATAGTTACATTGTCAGGCAAAAGCTAATCTTTTAACCATCAAAGTCCTGCTCTTCTTACTAACTGGAACATAAAAAGTAACATATTTCTCATTACTACCCTTAAGGTCATGCATACCCAAAGTTATCATATAATCCTCACAATCTGATATTCCCATAAACATACCCCTTACATCATATGTTTTATTAGAACAAAAACAACTTTTAGCCCTCACTGGTTTCACCTCCAATACTTCAGGGTTCGCTGTTACCTGATTTTACTTCACATCTAACAAATTCACACAAGTTAATTCACTTAACCCAATAACCCTTAAACCTAGGCTTAAACAAATGTTTTGACAACGACATTATTTTATCTGTTACTGATTGTTGTTGCTGATACAACAGTCATGACAAAGCATAATACTGACACACACTTGATAGAGGTCGAGCGACCGTCTCTAAAATGTTTGGCTGGAATTCTCAACAGACATGGACCCTCAAGATTCCTCACTGATCTTACAGAATGAGCTGCTGGAACCAAAGATTCCTACCTGCCCATTTATCTCTAATTTTCACAACAGAAGAATCAAACCCATCCATTTAGTTTCTCTCTTCCCTAACGAGCGGTACTGATCAGATACCTCTCCTTGTCTGTCATTAAAATCAAAGACCTCATCCTGTACCTCCATGATAGTATCCTTCACTATTTCAGATGAATCTATATTGACTCTACTACTATCTGCTCTCCTCTTTTAACCCTATTCGTACTATCATTGACAGCACTCTCCATCCGTAACATAACCCCTGAGTCCTTCTTGCTACCCCCTTTAATTTCAGAAAAGTTGTTGTCGGTGTCATACTTCCTACATTTGCTATTGCCATCGTATCATTAATCCCTTTCCAAAGTTACCATTAAAGTAGTTGATTTAGTTGATGTATCAACCTTAATTATTTCTAGTGGGAAAGCTACCGATATCCTATGTGCATTATTTACTGTTGGAGTGAATACTGTAACATATTCTTCCTGAACTCCTTTGGTGACTGTGGAAACTTCAACAGACTTCAAATCTTCCATTATAAGCGTCACTTTACGAATTACATAGCCCTTTAACCAATAATTCTTAACCGGAACAAATTTTAATGCTTGCACTAGATAAGTACACATATATTCTCCCTGATCTTTTCCTGTAACATTACGCAAAATAAGTGAACAGTCACTCATAACTCTCTTCCACTTCATATTGTTGTACAAACTATACCTCCTTTGACTAGGTGCAACAGCTTCTACTCCTGGTCCTGATAACAATACTTCTTCTCCCTAATTATCTCTCCATGTGGGAGGAGCGTCCCCATCCTAACCCTAATAACAGTATTTTCCTCTAAAATTGGTGCTGGAGCTATTGGTTCCCTTATAATCAAATGCGATATATTTATGGCTTTAATAACTATCAATGTTGAAAGAGTTAAATTGCTTCTCACTGTTGTTTTAATAGACTGACGTGTTAATGTCCTTATTGTTACTTCATCTAGTTTCCCCAAAGCTTTGAACTCTTTGCTTGTACTTCCATCTATCACCACTAGTGTCAAATGACGTAAATGTAACTTATATTCACTCTCTCTTCCTACTCTAAACCCTAACTTTCAAACTTTTGATTATAAAAAATACACCTACAATTACCTTGATCTTCCTACTCTAAAGTGTCCTTCACCATTGGTCTCTCTCTTACTACTAACTTTGAAACTTAGCTTACTGTCTTAGAGTTCCTTCAACCTAGTTCTCCTAACTTTTTAATCTAATCTTTTCTCCTAACCTTTAAAAACCTTTTCCACTGATTTATTCACAAAATCCCTTTACCACCAAATTTTTAGGATATGTGATTGGGAAGTCCCCCTGCTTCTGACTTCTTTACACACAGACTTGGCAAACGACTAAACACCTTTTAGCCTAGCCTGAAATCTCTTGGTGTAAGAATGTAACCCAGAATAACAGTCACCCCTTTTAACTTTATTTTCAGACAGATTGTCTAATAGGCAGTCTAATAGATTATCATCCTTCCTATGATATTATATTTTTAAGCAAATATGATTCCCAAAAACCCTACTTTTTAAAATCTTCTACCAGACAGCCGTTTAGTGTACATCTTATTGTACAGTTCAATTTACACCATGCATCTCTTTCCAACAATGCAATAGGTATATGTTCTAATATTAGTATGTCCATTTTAATTTCTCTTTGATTTTTATAGCAGAGCTCAATTGGTTCCTTAAGAGTAATTAGCTGTTTACTACCTCAAATCCCTATCCTAATTAGTTAATTTTACCTAGTGAGATGTTTAACCTCTTTAGGCTGAACACAGATAAAAGCTTTTCCACTATTCACCATCACCTCTATATTTTCTTCCTAATTGGTGCTACCAGCTGACACCCCCCTTCGTATCTTCTAGGCTCTAGACTCTTTGCTCCGGCCCCCTGTAGGGGTTCACTTGGAGAACAGGTGATTTTGACTGGCCCCTGTATCTTCCTCTGAAATTCCCTCTGATGTTTCCTCCTGACTTATTGCACTCACAGGTAAAGTGACCACCCTGTCCATAATTATAACAGTCTTCTGGAGATTGCTGGAAGTGTAGCTGAAATCTTCCTCCTCCTTCTAAGCCTTCTCGTCCTCTTCCTCTCCAATTCTGTGTCTGTCCAGAAACTGGCTGTGGATATGGAACACCTGGTACCCCCCTTGGTGGCCGGTACAATTGCATTTGATCTTGTTCAGTTGAAGCTGTAACAGTGATTGTTGATTTGGTTCACTCTGATTCTTCATAACCAAAGCTTCTCTTCTCCACCAGTTGTATGATTGAGTTCTATGAGAGTTTCTTGATCCTGTTCTTTGTTGCTGTTGACATATCAGGATTCTTCAAAAGCTTATATTCTAAGTTCTGTCCTCGAAATATCATCTTCCATCATCTTCTTACTTTTCTTCAGCTTCTTGGCCTCAATGTATTCTTCTCCTCCAATTCTTGGGATTATTTTCTCAGCAGTTTCTCCTTCTGTATCGTCTTCCTCATCTTTCCGAACCTCATTCTTCTCTTAGTTTCCAGACATCTCGGTTTTTCTTACTTCTGGAGTTTTGGATTCATCTTCATTGTCGTTTCTGCCTGTCCTCTATCTATTATTCGTTCATCTTCCTCTCCGATGCAACAATCACCCTGCTGGATGATCACTGGAAGCTGAGGATAAACATCCCTAAGCTCTACTTCCTTCTCGTAAGGTGGGAGTCTTTTTGCTGAATCCGTATGTGAGAAAGGTGTACTAACTTCTGCCATTAGTTTTTCTGTCGCCTTTCCTTCCTTTAGCATTTTCTCTATACCTCTGTTTATCTTATCGCTGGAATCTTTTATCAGTTTTTGTTTGAGAATGAAGGGCAACTTTTGTTTCATTTGCCGGATAACCAACCCTTTTATATTCCTTTATTGTGAATTATTTTATTTTAGACTATATAGCCTATGGCTTCCCCCCTTTAATTATTAATATAAACCAAACAACCCAAAAAAATTATTTTATTTTATTCAAAAACAATTTCTAATTAACATAAAAATCAATTAAAAAATCAATTAAAAATTATGAATAATTAAAACCAATGTTTTATTTCTATATCTTATCTTACCTATTTATATGTTCTAATATTAGTGGTGGTTATCTTACTACAACCCCTCAGGAAAGAAAATGCAAGTAGTCAACTTCAGACTACAATCCTAAAAACAAAGCCTCTAACCTTACCATTACTACAATTCCCATAAACCCCCTTGCTCTATAAGCACCTAATTATTTAAATTTTACAGAATAATGTCAGTCCTTGATTCCCAACACAACTCCAATTAACCCCAGTGATGCACAGAGCCTCCCAACTGCAATTTTTAATGAATTTGCCAAGCCTATGTGAAATTGTCATAACATCAGATATCCTGTAGGGTAAGATTTTGTAACCAGAATCAGTACCAAAACCTTTTTGACTTGATCCTCTGTCGCGTCACGTGACGTTACGTCAGCACCCCCTCTCTTTCTCTCTCTCTCTCCTGTCGTATCGTCCTATTGCTCCTCTCATATGACAAAAGAACAGACACAGAAAAAGATTTTAGTAGTTAATGCAATACTGAGTTATTTCAACCATATTCAATATTCCTTCATTCACATTCGCTCTAAGACTAAACTCAGGACTAAATAGATCGCTCAAAAACATTTTTATTTATTTTAATCGTCATTTTATTTAATTATTTTTATTTTTAATCCGTCAATATATCTCTCTCATTTATCAATTCAATAGGTCACAAAACAAGTTTCATCTTTAACCAACAGCCGATGTAACAACTACAAGATCTAATTCATTTTCAAATCTTTCCTCTTTGTTCCCTCGTCTGTGTTTCTGTCTCCCCCTGCAGTGTAACAGATGTGTTGTAGTTTAGTAAAATCCCACGCATGCGCGATACATTCAAAAATACTTTTTCACCGTGGAAGGGAGATTCTTAGATCTCTCCCCAACCCCAAATAGACGGTTAACAGTCCTGCTGTACCTCCGTTTCCCCCTCATAGTCAAACAACATTTAACAGCGCTCACAAAACCTAGAACCGAAATTCTACAGACAAACATAATTTAAGAGGCTTTCTCCCATCGCAGTGGACCTCTACGGTCACATGTTAGCATGCAGCATATTAGCATTTAGCATTAGCATTTAGCCTTAGCCTGTATGCACCATGTAGCATAAAAACAATGTACCCGACATTGCGTCTTTAATTACTTTTTCCTTTGTCCTAACTTTAGGCTGCCGTGAGTTCTGGATATTTTATGAGAGGTTACTCCAGACAAATGCTTCGTCAACCACCAGCTGAGATGTAACATCAATAGAATTTATATTCCAAACCTCGTGTCCCCAGAACACACCTGAAACCCCTAACGCGTTACCAGGATTTAATGGCCCACCATGCGGTCGCCTCGTTTGTTCCGAGGGCTTATCAAATCCTGCAATGTCCTAACTTGTATACATATCTTGGCCCCGATTGTTCTTGACTTACTATTCAAGCAACACATCTCTATAAACAATTTATAGGCTCTCTCCCGTTTTGCGCTGTTTTAAATTTTTATAAATGATTAGCCAGACCCCCCGTTATCAGCAATAACGCCACACGAGGCACATTTCGGTCGTATGGTACATTTCTCCAGTGTACACAAGCAGTATCCAAACTAACAAACTCCCCAAAGCTTGTGAGAAAAAACTCACCCTTTTCTGGCCATAACTTCAGAGCGAGTTAGCTTGGCGGCTGAATGGAGCAAAGGAGAGATGCAGACCAGCCCCACGTTGGGTGCCATTTGTCGTATCGGGTGAATGCTGGCAATTATTGCTGATAAACAAAGGAGTCTGCTCATACTGAACTTGGATCATAAGGTTTATTCATATCACAAGCTTCAGCATAAGTGACAGATGTCATGACATCCGGAGAGCGACGGCCCGGATTGCAATGGTCGCTCTGACTTCTTCTTCGTTTTTCCCCCAGTATATATAATCTCCCCAAGATGTGGGTGGCTCCCTCTACTGTCCAATCCCCTGTCTACAACACACTTCCTGTCTGTTGTATGTGGCGTTACACTAAAACATTCCCTCTTGATACTAAAATCAACGTCCTCTCCGGTTCCACTTAAAACATTAACAACGTCATAATCTTCATATACGATACTACCATCAAGGGGTTTTAATGCTGTGGATGGTATGTTCCTCCTCCTCTTTCTTAATTTGCCAAGAAAGCATTTTCCCCGCACTTTCACCTTGCTCAACATATTGTTGTTTAGATTTCAGGGCAGCAATATTTGCAGAGGGGGTGTTTATTATGTTATATTCAAGCTTCAAAGTGTTCAACATTTCCATCTAAGCTGCGTTTTCTTTCTAAGTCGTGGATTTTTTGTTCAAGTATTTCTAATTCTTTATTGGTCTTCTTTTTCTTATGTGAAGAGTAAGGCATGATACAACCTCTCATATATGCTTTAAGAGCTTCCCAGACAACAGTTGGGCATGCTTCATTATAGACATGTTTTTGGAAATAAATGTAGGTCTGTGTGTTGAGATATGAGATAAACAAACTCCTTATCTCCAAGTAACATTGTGTTGATTCGCCATGTCTTTGTTATTGGCATGGGAGGTTTAAGCTTTAATGTGAAGGACAATGGGCTATGGTCTCTAATTATTCTAGGAAGGTATTTACATTCAGAAACACAGTCAATTAAAGAAAAGTTTACAACAACAACAAAAAAGTCAATTCTTGAATATGAGCGTAATAGGAGTATTCTCTCTCATTTGGATGTTTCTATCTGCACAGTTCATATAGACCCATCTCTTTGATGTTGTGGTTTAATACCTTAGACATGTTAGGACAAGGATATAGTTTAGTTGATGAATACAGTTGCATCCCGCACATATTTAAAATCCCCCCCCCCCCCCATAAACAAATCAGTAAAGTTACTTTTTCTTGTGCCAGGTTTCCTTTTACCATTTCCTTTTACCATCATAAAACATCCATTTGGGTCTGTAGTAATTTCTGTAGACTTAAATGGGACTTTTTTATCAATGTGAATTGATTCTCCTCTGGATCTTGAGGAGTAGGTGGAGGAGAAAGCCAACCCATCCCAAGCTCGCCCAAATCTTTCACTTTCTATTGCTGATAGATTAGTTTCGGTAACGCTTAATTTTAAGGGGTTCTTATTACTGTGTAATTACATGTGTAATTACACTGTAACAAGTATTGTAGTTAATTGTAATAACTAAAAGTTACACTTTAATAACAACATGTAACTGATGGTAATTGCAGGCTGTTATTACAGTGGTGTAATAACAAATACTTGTTACCATGCTTGTTACAAATGGGGAAGTTTCCACTAAATTCACCAATTTAGTGTTTAGTTTCTTCTCAGCTGCATTCCATTCAGTAATTACTGTCAAAAGGTTGTAATCTCTTGTGGACATATGCGCTGGGTGTCCGAGATTACAAAGGTTGAGGCTCAATATGCTCTAATTACCTACCCATGAATGCACACTCTTCAAAATCTCCACTCAGTAGGCAGGTTTCCTTCCATTGACCCAGGTTTATTAGACAAAAGCAATGTCTCAAAAAAAAGAATTGAGACGTGTAATGGAAACGGCAGATATAGGAGAAATGTTCTAAAGATCGACAAAATGTGTATCCGTTCGACAGGGGTGGATTTTTCTTTATTGTAACAAATTATGGTGGAAACAGTGTTTTTCAAAGAAATAATGTTTGCCAAATACTTTTGAAGGTATGCGGGGCACGTGATGTAATCATGTAACTATAAGCTCCACTCCACGTTTAACTCCAAATGCCAACTACTTGCTGAATAATTATTTTAAAATGTTTGTTTTCAGGACAAGCATTGTCCTGACTTTCAAGAATGCCTGAATTGCTTCACTTTGCTTTTCTGGTTGGCTGGCACGTTTCACCATCCAATTATTTCAGATCTACAGGAGTGCAAGTTTCACCATGGCACGGACCGTGGCGATACGTTGGCAAATTAGAATTATTAGAATATGGTAAATATTAGTCAGTTATTGCATTCTATCCATGCTGGCTTTCGCTGACTACCTGAGACATGAAACAGATAGGTGGGAGGGCATACAGGCTGTTGCCAATTTATTAATGCGCAATTTGCCTAAATGGGTAATGGAAACACTTCATCCACTACATCTTTATACGACACTGTAGTTATTTTTTTGGGGGTGTTACGTCATTACATCCAGCTGTTTTTATCGACACAAGATAGTTAATTGGAAACGCACCCTAGCAGGCAATTGTTGCATCTGTTTTCTATGCAAACTTTCTAAATGTCGACAAAAAAATCACTGGACAAGTTAATGTAAACATAGCTAATGTTGTTGCTAGCACTTGCCTCCCAAAAGTGTACCATCTGGGTTAACTTGGTTGAGTTGACGAAAACAGATTAGATATAGGTTACCCTCACTGACTGGGGTATAACATACGGGTGTCATCCCAGATTATAATAAAAAAATACTTATAATTCATGTGAACGTTACGCATTATGATAACCTGATCCTCCTTGCCATCCAAGTGAGAGGATAAACCCACAAGTACAACACAGAGTACATGTAATATCTGCATAAATATAAATGCCTGGAGCATTTCCATTTTGGACAATCTCTTATAAATTGTGTTAAAATCATGTATAGTAACCCTACGTGTAAAATAGTAAATAATGGCTATTTCTCCTAAAGTTTTAAACTGTCAAGAGGAGTGAAACAAGGTTGTCCACTATCGGCATATCTATTTATTATTGCCATCGAGATGTTAGCTATTAAAATCAGATCCAACAATAATATCAAGGGATTAGAAATCCAGGGCTTAAAAACAAAGGTGTCATTGTACGCTGATGATTCATGTTTTCTTTTAAATCCACAACTTGAATCCCTCCACAGCCTCATAGAGGATCTAGATACATTTTCTAACCTCTCTGGATTACAACCAAATTATGATAAATGTACTACAGTGGGGAAAAAAAGTATTTAGTCAGCCATCAATTGTGCAAGTTCTCCCACTTAAAAAGATGAGAGAGGCCTGTAATTTTCATCATAGGTACACGTCAACTATGACAGACAAAATGAGGAAAAAAAATCCAGAAAATCACATTGTAGAATTTTTAATGAATTTATTTGCAAATTATGGTGGAAAATAAGTATTTGGTCAATAACAAAAGTGTCTCAATACTTTGTTATATACCCTTTG
Source organism: Coregonus lavaretus (assembly GCF_964263955.1). Lineage (NCBI taxonomy): Eukaryota > Metazoa > Chordata > Actinopteri > Salmoniformes > Salmonidae > Coregonus > Coregonus lavaretus. Next base: position 27,177,829 of record NC_139995.1, read on the forward strand.
TTGGCAATGACACAGGTCAAACGTTTTCTGTAAGTCTTCACAAGGTTTTCACACACTGTTGCTGGTATTTTGGCCCATTCCTCCATGCAGATCTCCTCTAGAGCAGTGATGTTTTGGGGCTGTCGCTGGGCAACACGGACTTTCAACTCCCTCCAAAGATTTTCTATGGGGTTGAGATCTGGAGACTGGCTAGGCCACTCCAGGACCTTGAAATGCTTCTTACGAAGCCACTCCTTCGTTGCCCGGGCGGTGTGTTTGGGATCATTGTCATGCTGAAAGACCCAGCCACGTTTCATCTTCAATGCCCTTGCTGATGGAAGGAGGTTTTCACTCAAAATCTCACGATACATGGCCCCATTCATTCTTTCCTTTACACGGATCAGTCGTCCTGGTCCCTTTGCAGAAAAACAGCCCCAAAGCATGATGTTTCCACCCCCATGCTTCACAGTAGGTATGGTGTTCTTTGGATGCAACTCAGCATTCTTTGTCCTCCAAACACGACGAGTTGAGTTTTTACCAAAAAGTTATATTTTGGTTTCATCTGACTATATGACATTCTCCCAATCCTCTTCTGGATCATCCAAATGCACTCTAGCAAACTTCAGACGGGCCTGGACATGTACTGGCTTAAGCAGGGGGACAAGTCTGGCACTGCAGGATTTGAGTCCCTGGCGGCGTAGTGTGTTACTGATGGTAGGCTTTGTTACTTTGGTCCCAGCTCTCTGCAGGTCATTCACTAGGTCCCCCCGTGTGGTTCTGGGATTTTTGCTCACCTTTCTTGTGATCATTTTGACCCCACGGGGTGAGATCTTGCGTGGAGCCCCAGATCGAGGGAGATTATCAGTGGTCTTGTATGTCTTCCATTTCCTAATAATTGCTCCCACAGTTGATTTCTTCAAACCAAGCTGCTTACCTATTGCAGATTCAGTCTTCCCAGCCTGGTGCAGGTCTACAATTTTGTTTCTGGTGTCCTTTGACAGCTCTTTGGTCTTGGCCATAGTGGAGTTTGGAGTGTGACTGTTTGAGGTTGTGGACAGGTGTCTTTTATACTGATAACAAGTTCAAACAGGTGCCATTAATACAGGTAACGAGTGGAGGACAGAGGAGCCTCTTAAAGAAGAAGTTACAGGTCTGTGAGAGCCAGAAATCTTGCTTGTTTGTAGGTGACCAAATACTTATTTTCCACCATAATTTGCAAATAAATTCATTAAAAATCCTACAATGTGAGGCCTCTCTCATCTTTTTAAGTGGGAGAACTTGCACAATTGGTGGCTGACTAAATACTTTTTTCCCCCAATGTAATTGCAGCATTACCGCAAAAATGGAAAAGGAAAGTGTAAGGGGGAAAAGGTAAGGAACTAGTCTGTCGGCCTTTCATTAAAGATTATAATTGGTTAAAGAAAATTGTGATAAATAAAAAAGTATACCAGTTTAATTTAAGGACCAAAGGATTGACAGCTGTCCCATATACAGTGAGGGGAAAAAGTATTTGATCCCCTGCTGATTTTGTACGTTTGCCCACTGACAAAGACATGATCAGTCTATAATTTTAATGGTAGGTTTATTTGAACAATGAGAGACAGAATAACAACAAAAAAATCCAGAAAAATGCATGTCAAAAATGTTATAAATTGATTAGCATTTTAATGAGGAAAATAAGTATTTGACCCCTCTGCAAAACATGACTTAGTACTTGGTGGCAAAACCCTTGTTGGCAATCACAGAGGTCAGACGTTTCTTGTAGTTGGCCAGGTTTGCACACATCTCAGGAGGGATTTTGTTCCACTCCTCTTTGCAGATCTTCTCCAAGTCATTAAGGTTTCGAGCCTGACGTTTGGCAACTAGAACCTTCAGCTCCCTCCACAGATTTTCTATGGGATTAAGGTCTGGAGACTGGCTAGGCCACTCCAGGACCTTAATGTGCTTCTTCTTGAGCCACTCCTTTGTTGCCTTGGCCGTGTGTTTTGGGTCATTGTCATGCTGGAATACCCATCCACGACCCATTTTCAATGCCCTGGCTGAGGGAAGGAGGTTCTCACCCAAGATTTGACGGTACATGGCCCCGTCCATCGTCCCTTTGATGCGGTGAAGTTGTCCTGTCCCCTTAGTAGAAAAACACCCCCAAAGCATAATGTTTCCACCTCCATGTTTGACGGTGGGGATGGTGTTCTTGGGGTCATAGGCAGCATTCCTCCTCCTCCAAACACGGCAAGTTGAGTTGATGCCAAAGAGCTCGATTTTGGTCTCATCTGACCACAACACTTTCACCCAGTTCTCATCTGAATCATTCAGATGTTCATTGGCAAACTTCAGACGGGCCTGTATATGTGCTTTCTTGATCAGGGGGACATTGCGGGTGCTGCAGGATTTCAGTCCTTCACGGCGTAGTGTGTTACCAATTGTTTTCTTGGTGACTATGGTCCCAGCTGCCTTGAGATCATTGACAAGATCCTCCCGTGTAGTTCTGGGCTGATTCCATGGAGCCCCAGGCCGAGGAAGATTGACAGTTATTTTGTGTTTCTTCCATTTGCGAATAATCGCACCAACTGTTGTCACCTTCTCACCAAGCTGCTTCGCGATGGTCTTGTAGCCCATTCCAGCCTTGTGTAGGTCTACAATCTTTGGAATCTGATTGAGTTTGGAATCTGATTGATTGATTGCTTCTGTGGACAGGTGTCTTTTATACAGGTAACAAGCTGAGATTAGGAGCACTCCCTTTAAGAGTGTGCTCTTAATCTCAGCTCGTTACCTGTATAAAAGACACCTGGGAGCCAGAAATCTTTCTGATTGAGAGGGGGTCAAATACGTATTTCCCTCATTAAAATGCAAATCAATTTATAACATTTTTTACATGCGTTTTTCTGGATCTTTTTGTTGTTATTCTGTCTCTCACTGTTCAAATAAACCTACCATTCAAATTATAGACTGATCATTTCTTTGTCAGTGGGCAAACGTACAAAATCAGCAGGGGATCAAATACTTTTTTCCCTCACTGTAGATTGCAAAATAGTTGGGAAGAGATTTTTGATGTACCGATTCCATGGCATAGTGTTTATGAATTGATACGCAAAACGACGCCGGATTCAAAACGTAGAATTTTTCTATTTAAATTATTATATACAATTCTTGCTATCAATAGAATGTTATTTATATGGGGAATACAATCTTCCCAGCTCTGCAGATTTTGCTGCGAAGAGACAGAATCATTAGATCATTTGTTTTGGTACTGTCCATTTGTAGCTTGTTTTTCGACACAGGTCCAGGAATGGCTAAAGGATTGCAATATTTACCTGGAGCTAACCCTGCAGATAGCACTACTGGGTGATCTGAAAAGTCATAGTCAATCGATCAATAATATAATAATACTTTTAGCTAAAATGTTTATTTTCAATTTACGATCTGTAGAAACTATGAGAATAGAAAGGTTCAGAACTTTTGTAAAACATCACAGTACAGTGGAAAAATATATGGCAAATAGAAATCCAATATGGATGGTGTTAAGAGATAGATGGGAGGTGTTGAATGGAGCTGAAGGATGGGACTAATAAAAACAACTAATAACAACAAGATAACTAATGTAAAGCATACTGTGTCCATAATAAGTATATAGGTTATAGGTTGAGAGCTTTTGTGAAAGAGCACAGTTAGAAAAATATGGCATATAGAAGCAAACCAGATGGACATCATGGAAATGATCGGAGGAAGTTCAGGAGTAAAAACAAACAAAATATAATTATTGTGGAATTTGACTGTGTCCGTAAGGTGTATGTGGTATGTGTGGGCTGGAAGTGGAGGCCTGGGCATTGTTGTTTACTGGTTTGCTCCAATTGGGGAAGGGGTGGTGGGGTTGGAGGGTAATGAAGGGTAATGAAGGGAAATATAATTTAAAAAAGGATATGTGTGTGTGTGTGTGTGTGTGTGTGTATGGATGTATGTATTTATGTATGTATGTATGTATGTATGTATGTATGTGTATATATATGTGTGTGTATGTATGTGTGTATATATGTATATGTATATTTGCGAGAAAAAAACATATGGGGGATTGGAAGTGATGCAGACAATTACATTGATGGAAGTTACAATCTATCTGAAATATTAAAGCTGATCTACCCCCTAAAAAAATTATTATAATAAATTGCATCTTGAGGGGTACTTACTTGTAATTACTGTGTAGCTACAAAGTACGTTACCCATTCTGACAATCTAATTGCCAGCTTCTGAAATTGCCATCCAAGTGAGAAAATAAACACACTAATACAACACAGAGTACATATCTGTAATATCTGCATAAGAACAAGGTTGTCGCTAGTTGTTACACAGGATTTAGCTATTTAAAGTGAAATATAACTTTATAGTTACCTATGAGCAATTTCTATATAATTACTTATTAGAAAACTAGCTAGCTAGCTAGCGTGCTAGCTAATCCAAAAAAACTCTACAGATTGCATGGAAAGTCTATTCTGTAGATGGTAACTAGCTAGCCTAGTTGGTAGGCCCAACAAAAATGCCAGCTAATGCAACACTAGGCTAGCTAGCTAGAAAATGCTAGCTAACTACCCAAGCTAAATCGTCAAGCAGAATTCATGTATCCAAAAAGCAAAACAAATTGCATGGAAAACACACTTATTTTTTCTCCAATGTTGACGTTTTTGACCTACAACACCTTTGTTTCTTTCGCTTCAATCTTTCATGTCTGAATTTTGCACACTGACCTTCTTCTCAACTCCGTTCCTTGCACACTGCTACAGTACATTATGTCAGTGTTAACACGTGGTCACGTTCGAGGTCGTCATTATTTTGAGTGCGTTGCGCAGATAGGCAGAGCTTGCATTGAGATCTTGACATGATGCCTTAATTCCTGGGATACATAAATAATTGCACCAATGTATCCCATCCAAAAGTGAGAATGTTCCTCAACAGTGAAACCCTTGAAAGGTTACATTATAGGATAAGAGTTTGTCTTATGACCATTTTATGTGCATTTATATAGGCTTACAATTTGGCAAGCACAAATGACTATCTCACAATTTTGATCATAACTTTGTATTAATGTGTCAAAAAAAATGTAATTAATGGTTAAAGTAATTGACCCATTCTCAAATGCACCGTTAAATGATTTAACAATTTAAAATATTTTTTGATGAATCCGTTTTTGCCATTGGGCTTGGGCATCAGACTCCAGAGCCCTTTATTGCAGAGTTGTGTCAATGAGGTGTTTGATTTTCAATTGGCTAACACTTGGTTTGTGTAGGCTGAAAGATGCTATCGGATGCGTTGGGATACAATCAGAAACTTTAACATTTGTAAAAAGCATGGTAACAAGCATTCATGGTTACACCCCTGTAATTACAGACAGCAATTACCACCAGTTACATGTTGTTATTACAGTTTAACTATTAATAAAAACCTGTTTTCGCTTTTTCATTATGGGGTATTGTGTGTAGATTGATGAAGAAAACCATTTATTTAATCAATTTTAGAATAAGGCTGTAACATAACAAAATGTGAAAAAACGGAAGGGGTCTAAATACTTTCCAAATGCACTGTATGTGAATCTGAAATGTCATAGACTATAAATTGCAAGAACAGATCACTTTGGGTTCATATGTTAGCAGAATGTGTAATTTAGCCTATTAAACACAAAAACAATATTTCAAGTGAGAATTAGGCAGGTCTGATGCCAAAAAAGAAAGGAAACGATTGCCTACTTCACCCATATATCTTTTTTATTTTTTCAAAAGAAGCAGTGTGTGGTTCCAGTAGTTAGCTACACCGCTACAAGGCAGGTAATTAACTACTGAAAACACTACCTAGATTTGAATTTAGTTCAACTACCACCAAGTTAATGCAAAATGTAGTTCAATTACTAGTTGAACTAACTACATGTAGTTCACTACTCCCCAACACTGGGTAGCTGTAGATAGATCAGTTCTCCAGTAAGAGATGCTGCCCAGACTATTGTTATTTTTCTGATAGTGGAAGATCTGATGTGGTTTTAAAGGTACAAATTCAACATATTTTACAAGGTTTGTCTATGGTGAAAGTTGGTTACCATGATGACAATCTTGTGGTTGAAATTTCACCGTCAAAACAACAGTTTACGTTGATGACTTTTCCACATCACAGTATGTTGACAAATGACATTGAAACAACGTTGATTCAACCAGTTTGTGCCCAGTGGGACGCTGCTGAAGGAGGAGATAAGTCTTCTTCTTTCGACACCGCCAGTAACACACCTGTAATGCTACTGTTAATCGCTCGTGGACAGATTCTCGTGGACATTAAATGGTAAGAATCTGTCAATGCTCATGTAGAATTATGTGATTATGATCAGCAGTAGTTCCTGGTTTTGGGTTTTTGTCATTGATTATTTAGACAAATCAGGATTGGGCGAAGGCGGTGCTTAAACTGATGCAGTGATTTTCAAGCCCATGTGCGGATGATAAACCATTTCCACAAGATTCCACAGCCACAAAGTCAAAATTGCCTAGATTCTTCAGCTCTTAGCAATTTTCGGCCAATCTCCAACCTTCCATTCTTAAGCGAAATTCTGGAGAAATTGGTTTTCAAACAGCTAAATTATTTTTTAAGTGCTAACTGTATTTAAAAAAAAATCCAATCTGGTTTTCCACAACACAGGACAGACTTAGTTAAAGTGGTAAATGATCTTAGAGCCATCACAGATGCCAAACAGCTTTCTGTCCTTGTACTCTTGGATTTAAGTGCTGCATTCGACACTGTTTACCATTATGTTCTTCTGGACTGACTGGAGATGTGGGTTGGCCTCTCCGGTCCAGTTCTAAATTGGTTTAGGACCTATTTAACCGGTCAAGAGTTTTTTGTCACCCTTGGTGACCATAACTCCGAGAAAATACATATCACATGTGGCGTTCCACAAGGTTCAATTTTGGGTCCAGTACTGTTCAGTTTATATATGTAGCCCCTTGGCAGCGTTATCAGAAAGCACAGCATTGATTGTCACTGCTACGCAGACGATACACAAGTTTACATTTCTGTGTCACCAGAGGATTTTAGCTCCACGGATAAATTATTAGACTGTATTAGTGATTTAAATGCTTGGATGGCCCACAACTTCCTCCAGCTAAATCAAGACAAGACTGAGGTACTTATTGTTGGAGCCAAAGCGCAGAGAGAGAATCTGGCCGCACATTTTAATTCATGGGCAATAAAGATAAAACACCAGGTAAAAAACCTATGTGTTATATTTTTATATTTATTATTTTAGATTCTGAACTCAATTTCTAATCACACATTAGGAATGTGACCAAAATAGCTTTTTAACCACCTGAGGAACATTGCCAAGGTGCGGCCGTATCTCTCTCAGGCTGATACAGAGAGACTCATCCATGCTTTTATTACAAGCAGGCTTGACTACTGTAATGCGCTCCTGTCTGGTTTACTTTAGCTTTGCTATTCCTTAGGGTGCTTTTAAGTCATTCAGTTTTTATTGTTATTCTTTTATTTTTTTATCCTCTTATGTTTGTTGTGTAAGTGTCACGCTCGTTGAAGGACGGGACGGACCAAGGCACAGCGTGATATGCATACATGTTTATTATAACGAATAAACACAACGACAAAACAATAAACCAACGACACGTGAAGTCCTAAGGTAACACACAACAAACCTTAAACGGAACAAGATCCCACAACCCACTAGTGCCAAAAGGCTGCCTAAGTATGGACCCCAATCAGAGACAACGAGCTACAGCTGCCTGTGATTGGGAACCACACCGGCCAACATAGATCTACACATAATAGACCTACAACATAGAATATATATACAGTGGGGAGAACAAGTATTTGATACACTGCCGATTTTGCAGGTTTTCCTACTTACAAAGCATGTAGAGGTCTGTAATTTGTATCATAGGTACACTTCAACTGTGAGAAACGGAATCTAAAAAAAATCCAGAAAATCACATTGTATGATTTTTAAGTAATTAATTTGCATTTTATTGCATTTTATTGCATGACATAAGTATTTGATCACCTACCAACCAGTAAGAATTCCGGCTCTCACAGACCTGTTAGTTTTTCTTTAAGAAGCCCTCCTGTTCTCCACTCATTACCTGTATTAACTGCACCTGTTTGAACTCGTTATCTGTATAAAAGACACCTGTCCACACACTCAATCAAACAGACTCCAACCTCTCCACAATGGCCAAGACCAGAGAGCTGTGTAAGGACATCAGGGATAAAATTGTAGACCTGCACAAGGCTGTGATGGGCTTAGAAAATGGAAGAAGTTCAAGATGACGGTCATTCACCCTTGGTCTGGGGCTCCATGCAAGATGTCACCTCGTGGGGCATCAATGATCATGAGGAAGGTGAAGGATCAGCCCAGAACTACACGGCAGGACCTGGTCAATGACCTGAAGAGAGCTGGGACCACAGTCTCAAAGAAAACCATTAGTAACACACTACGCCGTCATGGATTAAAATCCTGCAGTGCACGCAAGGTCCCCCTGCTCAAGCCAGCGCATGTCCAGGCCCGTCTGAAGTTTGCCAATGACCATCTGGATGATCCAGAGGAGGAATGGGAGAAGGTCATGTGGTCTGATGAGACAAAAATAGAGCTTTTTGGTCTAAACTCCACTCACCGTGTTTGGAGGAAGAAGAAGGATGAGTACAACCCCAAGAACACCATCCCAACCGTGAAGCATGGAGGTGGAAACATCATTCTTTGGGGATGCTTTTCTGCAAAGGGGACAGGACGACTGCACCATATTGAGGGGAGGATGGATGGGGCCATGTATCGCGAGATCTTGGCCAACAATCTCCTTCCCTCAGTAAGAGCATTGAAGATGGGTCGTGGCTGGGTCTTCCAGCATGACAACGACCGAAACACACAGCCAGGGCAACTAAGGAGTGGCTCCGTAAGAAGCATCTCAAGCTCCTGGAGTGGCCTAGCCAGTCTCCAGACCTGAACCCAATAGAAAATCTTTGGAGGGAGCTGAAAGTCTGTATTGCCCAGCGACAGCCCCGAAACCTGAAGGATCTGGAGAAGGTCTGTATGGAGGAGTGGGCCAAAATCCCTGCTGCAGTGTGTGCAAACCTGGTCAAGACCTACAGGAAACGTATGATCTCTGTAATTGCAAACAAAGGTTTCTGTACCAAATATTAAGTTCTGCTTTTCTGATGTATCAAATACTTATGTCATGCAATAAAATGCAAATTAATTACACATACAATGTGATTTTCTGGATTTTTGTTTTCGATTCTATCACTCACAGTTGAAGTGTACCTATGATAAAAATTACAGACCTCTACATGCTTTGTAAGTAGGAAAACCTGCAAAATCAGCAGTGTATCAAATACTTGTTCTCCCCACTGTATATAACAAAGAATATACATACCCTGACTCAACATATAAGAGTCCCCTGCGTCAGGGCGTGACAGTAAGTGAATATTTAAGTTTTGTTTTGATTCTTTTTTTTCTGTGAAGCACATTGTGTTCAATTCCATGTCTGAAATGTGCTGTATAAATAAAGCTTGAAAATTAATGAAAACAAAACTTTGTTTTTTGGCCATGATAAACACGGGTGAAATTAGCGGAAGGGAGGGGTTTGGCTGAGAGTTTCCACTTGCGAGGATAATCTTCCTTTGCACAAGTTAATCACAATTGTTAACAGCATTCCCCCAGAAGTAAAACAGGAAATTACTAACTTTTGCTAAATAATTTTACTTCTGGGTAACGGAGATGATGCTACTGTAGAAAGATGTACAGATCCCAGATAGGCTGCTATAGGATCAGCTGATCAACATCAATCCTTGCTATTTGATTTAGTGAGTACTAACTATAAATGGAGAATCCTCCAGATCTCCTTTCTCTCTTTGAAAATGGACAATCCACAGCTAAAGAATGAGGATGTGAGAATGGTTTTTGAGTTAGATTAGACTAGACCTCTCTCATAGGTTGTCTTTATCTGTGTGATAATGTTCAGTCAGAGAGATTTGACTCATCAACTGTTAGTTGGAGCTCCTGTTTGGTCATGCAGTCTGGTTGTGTGAGACCACTGATAGCTTTACAGACCCTTGGTTCGCCCTTTATTCTCTCACTCTCTTTCTGTCTGTCCCTCCCGCCGTCCATCCCTCTAAGGCAAATTAACATGTAATAACCCATTGAAGTGTGAGTGGCAGAGGCGTCCTTGAGTGTCACTGTGGTGACATGGTGACAAGCCACATTTCATGGACCAGATGAAGCATTTTAAATTAATTAAATACCTTTATGGGTCTCACCCAGGGCTCAGTGGCTGCTCTCTCTCTATCTCACTGTGTGTGCATGCCTGCGTGTGTGGCAGCTTTAGAGGAAAGCAGCAGACCCCTTGTGATGACGTCTTATGACCTCCGTCACATAATCTAAAGACATGCCTTATATCAATAATCAGACTTGGCAAACAGTTAATGCTTTATTATAAGCATATATATTCATTAATTGCATAATGTGGGGTTAGCAATGTCCTTTTGGTGAATGATAACCTTTTATTTCCTAATTGATTGCAGTACGGGTAATGCGGTAGTAGCTTATCCGGGGGGGACGTATATGTTAATATCGCAATGTTCTTTTTATACATTAAGCATGGTTAGCACCTTTATTGAAATGTATGTTAAGGTATTTCATGTATGTTTATAATCTAAGGATGCTTTGATTATAAATCAAGGCTGTAAAATGTTAACTGATCATTGTATCGTGTCTTCTTCCTATTGCCTGATGCATGGGTAATGCTATAAGAAGCCAGTCCTTTCATTGTCTGTGAGACAGCGACAGGTAACAGGTCGGCATGCTGCCAGGTTTTCAGGCATGGTTGAAGTGTCACTGGTGTAGAGAGGAGTAGGCAGGAGGCAGTTGCAGGTTTAGAATACTGAATTTATTTAAGCACCATAGATCAAAGCGGGACAAAACCGAAACGCAAAATATATCTTAATAAACAAAAAGGCACAGGGCGAACCCAAAGTGCAAAATATAAAGTACTCAGGAAAGAGTAGGAGAGATTCCTCTCAGGAAAACAAGTAACATTTACAATGACTGACAAAGACAAATGGCAGAGGGAGTGTATATATACACAGTGATAGAGTGGGGATTGGAACCAGGTGTGTGTAATGATGACGAGACAAGTCCGGGGTTGATGAGTGAAGGGTGTTTGCCAGCAGTAGTTTCGGCAGCAGCTAGAAGGCCGGCGACGCCAAACGCTTGAGCTGGACAGGAGGAAGAGCCAAAGCGAAGGCTGGTGTGACAGTACCCCCCTCCCCCCTCCAGAGGCGCTGTTCCAGCAGCGGGGCACCGCCGACCTTGGGGACGACCCCGGAGACGTGGTGCGGGTCAGTCGGGACGATGCCTGTGGAAGTCCCGAATGAGAGAACGATCCAGGAAGTCCTGCGCCGGTACCCAACACCGCTCTTCGGGACTGTACCCCTCCCAGTCGACTAGGTACTGGAGAAACCCCCCACGACACCGTGAGTCCAACAGGCTGCGGACGGAGTACGCCGGGGCCCCCTCGACGTCCAAGGGAGGGGGAGGTGCGTCGTGGGGACCAGCACTAGCCAAGGGACCAGCTGCCACCAGCCTGAGGAGAGATACATGAAATGAGGGTGAGATACAGTAATTGACGGGGAGCTGTAATCTGTACGTCACCTCATTGACTCTCCTCAGGACTTTGAACGGCCCCACAAACCATGGGCTCAGCTTACGGAAGGGCAGGCGGAGGGACAGGTCCTTCGTAGAAAGCCAGACCCTGTCACCGGGGTGAAAGACCGGGGCCACACTGCAGTGACGATCGGCCTGCGCCTTCTGCCAGAGGACGACGTGCTGGAGACGGGTGTGCGCTGTGTTCCATACCTCCTCGGCGTGCCGGAACCAATCATCCACCACAGGAGCCTCGATCTGACTCCAGTGCCAGGGCCGGCTGATAGCCTAGAACACACTGAAAGGGTGTGATGTTGTGCGTATTCTGCCCAAGGCAGAAACGCAGCCCACTCCCCCGGCCGGTCCTGACAGTAACTACGAAGGTACATACCCAGTTCCTGATTTACCCTTTCCACCTGCCCATTAGATTAGGGACGGTACTCAGAGGTGAGGTTGACCTTGACACATCAGTTGTTCCATGAAGGCCTTCCAGACATGGGAGGTGAACTGAGGACCACGGTCAGACACGATGTCCTCCGGGATCCCGTAGTGCCGGAAGACGTGAGAGAAGAGAGCCTCTGCGGTCTGCAGGGCCTTAGGGAAACCAGGCAGAGGAATCAAACGACAGGCTTTGGAAAACCAGTCCACAATGACCAGGATGGTGGTGTGCCCCTCCGAGAGGGGAAGGTCTGTGACAAAGTCCACAGAGAGATGGGACCAGGGTCGTTGTGGAACCGGAAGCGGGTGGAGTTTGCCATAGGTGAGGTGTCTAGGTGTCTTGCTCTGTGCGCAGGTGGAGCAGGAAGAGACTTAAACCCGGACATCCCGGGCCAAGGTGGGCCACCATTACTTGGCGTAGAGACAGTCGATAGTACTGGCTATACCTGGGTGCCCTGACACAGGTGCTGTGTGTGCCCAGGCGAGGAGACGGTCCCGCACATCAGAGGGCACGTAGATACGTTCCTCAGGACAGTGGGCAGGTGAGGGCTCCTGTCGCAGGGCTTGACAGATGTCCGCGTCCACATTCCACACGACAAGAGCAACAAAGCGGGACAGGAGAATAATGGGTGTCACTTTCTCCCTCCGATCCTCTGTGTCATGCACCGGGACAACGCATCGGCCTTAACATTATTTTATCTCGGCCGGTAGGAGAGGGTAAAATCAAACCTGGGGAAGAATAGGGCCCACCTGGCCAGACGCGGGTTCAGCCTCTTCGCTGCTCGAATGTACTCCATGTTCCGGTGGTCCGTCCAGACAAGAAATGGGTGTTTAGCACCCTTCAGCCCCTACTCCAACCTCAGAGGCATCCATGCTTTCAGCGCCTTCTTGACGGCCAACAACTCATGATCCCCCACGTCGTAATTCCGCTCCGCGGGAGACAGCTTCCGTGAGTAGAAGGCGCATGGATGAAGTTTAGGCGGCGATCCAGTGCATTGGGAGAGAACAGCCCCTACTCCAACCTCGGAGGCGTCCACCTCCACGATGAAGGGCGAGACGGGTCAGGGTGAGCCAGAACAGGTGCATTAGTTAAATGTTCCTTGAGTGCACAGAAGGCTTCGTTGGCCTCCCCAGTCCAGCGCAGCTGTCGAGGACCTCCCTTCAGGAGGGAGGTGAGAGTGGCCACCACTGTGTTGAAACCCCTAATGAAGCGCCTGAAATAGTTGGCAAAACCAAGGAAGCACTGCACCACCTTGATGTTGGATGGAACAGGCCACTACCGTACTGCACTGACCCTCTGCTCTTCCATCTCCACTCCCGCGGTGGATATCCGATAGCCCAGGAAGGAGACCGCCTGCTGAAAGAAAAGGCACTTCTCCGCCTTGGCGTACAGGTGATGCCCTATCAGCCTCTCCAAAACGGACCTGACATGAGAGACATGTTGCTCGCGTGTAGTGGAGTACACCAAGATGTTGTCTATGTACACCACTACATAACGACCCAACATGTCTGTAAACACCTCGTTAATGAATGATTGAAACACTGAGGGTGCATTTGTCAGGCCGTAGGGCATTACCCTGTATTCGTAGTACCCGGTGCTGGTGCTGAAGGCGATCTTCCCTGCCTCTCTACCAGGCAGGAGTAGCCCATAGCAAATATCCACTTAGTTATTGAATGCAGAACCAGGGACGAGGCTGTTATGAATAAGAGGAATCTTATAATAGCTGGGGACTGTCTTGAAGTCATGCTGAAGGGACTTCCATCATGCATCATCAGACCAGCTACAGTGAGAGTCATATGCAGTCAGAAACACACACACAAACACCAGATCTACAGACTATACACAGTAGCACAGACATACACTCCCCCACAGTCTTGAAGGAGTTCCCACATATGCTGAGCACTTGTTGGCTGCTTTTCCTTCACTCTGCGGCAGCCTCTAATGTGCTAGTCAGTGCTGAAACCTGACAGTAAGTTTATTAGGCACATTCACACAACCATGATGATCTAAGCCTGCTCATTAAATGAGAGGAGGTCCAGTGAGCCTGTGACATCGCAGAGTTCTACGCCTGAACACATCTGATTGTATGTGTGTGTGTGTGTGTGTGCATGTGCACGTATATTTGATTGGAGTATGTGGAGATGATGATGAACAACTCTTAAGAGGATGTCCTGAGTGGAGAGGGGGTGTTTGCCCATAGAGCACATTAAAGACTACATGTATTGCATTTAATTACACTGCTATCCTCCTCCATACCCCTCTGATTACACACACACACTCCATTTCCATACAGACATGCTAGGCCCATCTCATGTCTGATGAAGGTCAGTAAGCATTGGAAACCACATTAGAATAATGGGTCAGTGACATGGCCTGCCTTAGTGAAGAAATCATTTACAGTATGCTGCCTTCCCCTTTCTCTCTCTCCTTCTGTCCCACTCCCCTTTCACCCCTTGCTCCTCTTAACACTCACACACACAGACACACGGCCTGGTTTAGTTTATGCAGGGTTGCTGTCTAAGGAGACGACAGAGCATGTTTCCCCTAGCACTGTGACAGAATGTGTGTGTGTCTGTGTGTGTGTGTGTCTATGAGCATGTGAGTCCACACTACACTGCTCAACTGGTGAGCCGGAGACATGACTAACACAAGGTTAAGATCTGTGTATAGTGTGTGTTAGTGTGTGTTTGTGTGATTTGTGTGCTGTGCACACTGCCTGAGTGTGCGCATGTACAGTATTGTGCTCTATATTTGAGTGTGTTTGTGCGCGCACGCTGTGTGTGTGTGTGTGTGTGTGTGTGCACGCTGTGTGTGTGTTTATGTGAACAAGTCAGCGCGCTCTGTGTGTGTGTGCACACCGTGCTCTGTGTATGTATCAGTATCTCTATTTGCACATAATCTCTTGCACATCTAGCATTCCAGTGTTAATACTAATTGTAATTATTTTGCACTATAGCCTATTTATTGCCTTACCTCCATAACTTGCTACATTTGCACACACTGTATATATATTTTCTGTTGTATTTTTTGACTTTATGTTTTTTTACCCCATATGTAACTCTGTGTTGTTGTTTTTATCGCACTGCAATGCTTTATCTTGGCCAGTTCGCAGTTGTAAATGAGAACTTGTTCTCAACTGGCTTACCTGGTTAAATAAAGGTGAAATAAAAATTAAATAAATGTGAGGAGCAGTGCCCCGGCTTGTTAGGCTTGGGCAATGTTTTGTCAAGGGTGTGTGTGCTACACCACTGCTTATAAACTATAAGTTAAGTAAAACTATAAGAATGTGTCAAATAAATTATATCCAGCTCAGGGCTCCAGCTACAGTTGAAGTCGGAAGTTTACATACACCTTAGCTAAATACATTTAAACTCAGTTTTTCACAATTCCTGACATTTAATCCTAGTAAAAATTCCCTGTTTTAGGTCAGTTAGGATCACCACTTTATTTTAAGAATGTGAAATGTCTGAATAATTGTAGAGAGAATGATTTATTTCAGCTTTTATTTCTTTCATCACATTCCCAGTGGGTCAGAAGTTTACATACACTCAATTAGTATTTGGTAGCATTGCCTTTAAATTGTTTAACTTGGGTCAAACGTTGTGGGTAGCCATCCACAAGCTTCCCACAATAAGTTGGGTGAATTTTGGCCCATTCCTCCTGACAGAGCTGGTGTAACTGAGTCAGGTTTGTAGGCCTCCTTGCTCGCACACGCTTTTTCAGTTCTGCCCACAAATGTTCTATAGGATTGCGGTCAGGGCTTTGTGATGGCAACCCCCTTTTTCCTCCAAACATAACGATGGTCATTATGGCCAAACAGTT
The DNA here is from genome assembly GCF_964263955.1 of Coregonus lavaretus. Taxonomy (NCBI): domain Eukaryota; kingdom Metazoa; phylum Chordata; class Actinopteri; order Salmoniformes; family Salmonidae; genus Coregonus; species Coregonus lavaretus. The sequence goes on from NC_139995.1 coordinate 27,193,737, forward strand.
CTATTTTTGTTTCATCAGACCAGAGGACATTTCTCCAAAAAGTACGATCTTTGTCCCCATGTGCAGTTGCAAACCATAGTCTGGCTTTTTTATGGCGGTTTTGGAGCAGTGGCTTCTTCCTTGCTGAGCGGCCTTTCAGGTTATGTCGATATAGGACTCATTTTACTGTGGATATACAGTGGGGAAAAAAAGTATTTAGTCAGCCACCAATTGTGCAAGTTCTCGCACTTAAAAATATGAGAGAGGCCTGTAATTTTCATCATAGGTACACGTCAACTATGACAGACAAAATGAGGAAAAAAAATCCAGAAAATCACATTGTAGGATTTTTTATGAATTTATTTGCAAATTACGTTGGAAAATAAGTATTTGGTCAATAAGAAAAGTTTCTCAATACTTTGTTATATACCCTTTGTTGGCAATGACACAGGTCAAACGTTTTCTGTAAGTCTTCACAAGGTTTTCACACACTGTTGCTGGTATTTTGGCCCATTCCTCCATGCAGATCTCCTCTAGAGCAGTGACGTTTTGGGGCTGTCGCTGGGCAACACAGACTTTCAACTCCCTCCAAAGATTTTCTATGGGGTTGAGATCTGGAGACTGGCTAGGCCACTCCAGGACCTTGAAATGCTTCTTACGAAGCCACTCCTTCGTTGCCCGGGCGGTGTGTTTGGGATCATTGTCATGCTGAAAGACCCAGCCACGTTTCATCTTCAATGCCCTTGCTGATGGAAGGAGGTTTTCACTCAAAATCTCACGATACATGGCCCCATTCATTCTTTCCTTTACACGGATCAGTCGTCCTGGTCCCTTTGCAGAAAAACAGCCCCAAAGCATGATGTTTCCACACCCATGCTTCACAGTAGGTATGGTGTTCTTTGGATGCAACTCAGCATTCTTTGTCCTCCAAACACGACGAGTTGAGTTTTTACCAAAAAGTTATATTTTGGTTTCATCTGACCATATGACATTCTCCCAATCCTCTTCTGGATCATACAAATGCACTCTAGCAAACTTCAGACGGGCCTAGACATGTACTGGCTTAAGCAGGGGGACACGTCTGGCACTGCAGGATTTAAGTCCCTGGCGGCGTAGTGTGTTACTGATGGTAGGCTTTGTTACTTTGGTCCCAGCTCTCTGCAGGTCATTCACTAGGTCCCCCCGTGTGGTTCTGGGATTTTTGCTCACCGTTCTTGTGATCATTTTGACCCCACGGGGTGAGATCTTGCGTGGAGCCCCAGATCGAGGGAGATTATCAGTGGTCTTGTATGTCTTCCATTGCCTAATAATTGCTCCCACAGTTGATTTCTTCAAACCAAGCTGCTTACCTATTGCAGATTCAGTGTTCCCAGCCTGGTGCAGGTCTACAATTTTGTTTCTGGTGTCCTTTGACAGCTCTTTGGTCTTGGCCATAGTGGAGTTTGGAGTGTGACTGTTTGAGGTTGTGGACAGGTGTCTTTTATACTGATAACAAGTTCAAACAGGTGCCATTAATACAGGTAACGAGTGGAGGACAGAGGAGCCTCTTAAAGAAGAAGTTACAGGTCTGTGAGAGCCAGAAATCTTGCTTGTTTGTAGGTGACCAAATACTTATTTTCCACCATAATTTGCAAATAAATTCATAAAAAATCCTACAATGTGATTTTCTGGATTTTTTTTCTCAATTTGTCTGTCATAGTTGATGTGTACCTATGATGAAAATTACAGGCCTCTCTCATCTTTTTAAGTGGGAGAACTTGCACAATTGGTGGCTGACTAAATACTTTTTTTCCCCACTGTAGATACTTTTGTACCTGTTTCCTCCAGCAGGTCCTATGCTGTTGTTCTGGGATTGATTTGCACTTTTCGCACCAAAGTACGTTAATCTCTAGGAGACAGAATGTGTCTCCTTCCTGAGCAGTATGACGGCTGCGTGGTCCCATGGTGTTTATACTTGCGTACTATTGTTTGTACAGATGAAGGTGGTACCTTCAGGCATTTGGAAATTGCTTGTGGAGGTCTACAATTTTTTTCTGAGGTCTTGGCTGATTTCTTTTGATTTTCCCATGATGTCAAGCAAAGAGGCACTGAGTTTGAAGGTAGGCCTTGAAATACATCCACAGGTACACCTCCAATTGACTCAAATGATGTCAATTAGCCTATCAGAAGCTTCTAAAGCCATGACATCATTTTCTGGAATTTTCCAAGCTGTTTAAAGGCACAGTCAACTTAGTGTATGTAAACTTCTGACCCACTGGAATTGTGATACAGTGAATTCTAAGTGAAATAATCTGTCTGTAAACAATTGTTGGAAAAATTACTTGTGTCATGCACAAAGTAAATGTCCTAACCGACTTGCCAAAACTATAGTTTGTTAGCAAGACATTTGTGGAGTGGTTGAAAAATGAGTTTTAATGTATCCAACCTAAGTGTATGTAAACACTTAAACTCCCGAGTGGCGCAGTGGTCTAAGGCTGTGCCACTAGAGATCCTGGTTCGAATCCAGGCTCTGTTGTAGCCGGCCGTGACTGGGAGACCCATGGGGAAGCGCACAATTGGCCCAGGTTAGGGGAGGGAATGGCCAGCAGGGATGTAGCTCAGTTGGTAGAGCATGGTGTTTGCAATGCCAGGGTTGTGGGTTCGATTCCCACGGGGGGCCAGTATGAAAAATAAAATAATGTATGCACTCACTAACTGTAAGTCGCTCTCGATTAGAGCGTCTGCTAAATGATGTAAATGAAATGTAAACTTCCGACTTCAACTGTATTTGGTTTGCTAACTTGCTAGCTAAGTGGCTGGACGTCAAGATCAAGCTTCTTGGTTACAGCAGAGACATTCAATCCCCTCGTGGATCAAGATCCCTGTTGCCTAAATTGTTCTTTGAAACCGTTGTGTGCACTTCCGGTAATACCGTATACCCCGGTATGGTACAGAAACATTATGACGGTATGAAAATCTGAATACCGCCCAACCCTACTGGTCATGTTATGTATAGGTCATGTTGAGTTTGGTCCCTATCCTGAGTCAGACAGAACCATCTCTCCTCTCACTGTCTCCACTTCCATTCCACCCTCACTTTTCCCTCCCCATCCTCCCTCTGCCTCTCCAATTTCATCACATCTTTCCTTTTTTTCCATTCGCCTTTTTTCCCTCTCTTCTTCCTCTGCCTCACCTCTCCTGATCCTAATATATCTCTCTCTCTCTCAATCTCTCTCTGGTATAGTGTGGTGTGAGGTTCAGGCAGGGTGGATAGAGAGAAGCCATTTTCTCCTCTCCTCTCCGCTCCTCTTCTTGCTGATTTAATAATAATAATCACTCAGTCGAGCAGTTAATTTCAAACACAGATTTAACCACAAAGACCAGGGAGGTTTTCCAATGCCTCGCAAAGAAGGGCACTTGTTGGTAGATGTGTAAATACAAATAAAAAAGACCAACAAAAAAAAACGGACATGAATATCCCTTTGAGCATGGTGAAGTTATTAATTACACTTTGGATGGTGTATCAATACCGCACATTGACTCTGCAACGGTACCCCCCTGTATATATAGCCTCCCTACTGTTATTTTATTTTACTTCTGCTCTTTTTTTTCTCAACACTTTTTTTGTTGTTGTTTTATTTTTACTTTTTTTGTTAAAAATAAATGCACTGTTGGTTAAGGGCTGTAAGTAAGCATTTCACTGTAATGTCTGCACCTGTTGTATTCGGCGCATGTGACCAATACAATTTGATTTGATTTGATCACTCCTCCTCCTCTCTGTTTAAAAGTAGATTAGTGTCTGATCCTGAAACCAAACTGTTTCCATGGTTGCCAGATTGGCTCTTTAACGACTATGCACGGCTGGGAGAGGGAGAGGGAGAGGGAGAGAGAGAGAGAGAGAGAGAGAGAGCATTCGTCCATGCTGGAGTTGTGAGGAAGGAGAGAAGGGACATGGATAGTCTGAAGTGTAGCAGTGAAATAGCCATTAACTACAACTACACACAGAAATAAGTCCTATGTGATTGTCACTTCATGGTTGTCCATTCTCATTGCTGTCTCTGGCTCTAGTGTGGTCCTTCTCACTCACATACAGTAGCTCTGCTGGTTGGGATGGCTTATCCAATCCTTGGAATGAATGATAATGTGTGACCATGTGTACAGTATTTACCTTTTTTCCCGCAGCGCATCATCGTTCTCCAGGCACACACACACACACACACACACACACACACACACACACACAGACCCTCTGCTCCTCCTGCTCCAACCAGGTGGGAATACACAGCTCAGAATGGCTCCTGTTTAACGCTGACCCAGCAGACTATGTTTCCGTCCCATCGGTTTCATTTACATTTTACATTTTAGTCATTTAGCAAACGCTCTTATCCAGAGCGACTTACATTTAGTGCATACATTATTATTTTTAAAATTTTCATACTGGCCCCCTGTGGGAATCGAACCCACAACCCTGGCATTGCAAATGCCATGCTCTACCAACTGAGCTACATCCCTGCCGGCCATTCCCTCCCCTACCTGGACGACACTGGGCCAATTGTGCGCCGCCCCATGGGTCTCAAACACACACACACACACACACACACACACACACACATGAAATAGCACGCTCCTCGTTTTCCAATTCCTCCTCTACTAAAGGCTACCAACTTTATCACAACAATTATGATATGCTGCATCCCTGCCTGCCCCTCTTTCTATCTCCCCCCCCCCTCTCTCTCTCTCTCTCTTTCCCTCCCCCTCCCTCTCTCCCTGCAGGTCTCACTGTTAAGTGTGGAGATGTGTGTGACAAATGGTGTAGTGCTCAGCAGTAATCCCCATTGTGTTCTAATGGGCCCTGAGTGGGTGTAATTGATAGTGACTGAGTGGTTGTGGGCAGGGCAGGTAGTGATTAAGAAGCAGGGCCTCCATGGGCTCTGCTGTATTTGCACACACACAGGATTGGAATTGATTTCATCTCGAGAGCATAACATGCGCCTTCGTCCTAGTGAATGAAGTACATACATACAGTACCAGTGTACGTATGCGTGTGTGTGTATGTGGTTGTGCAGACTCAGGGTTTTCTCTAGCTGGCTCACCTCCTGAGCCCCATGAATCTAGTCTCCATGGAAACAAGGGGGGGGGGGGGGTGTTGTATCTGGTGTTGACTTCCTGACACCTTCTGCCATCCAAGAAACCAGCCATCAGCAACTTTGTGTGTGTGTGTGCATGCGTGCGTGGATGTGTATGTATGCGTTAGAATCCACTTCTATCTCTGCTTACAGTCTCAGATAAGGCTTTACAGTATTACTGATGGTAACAAAAACACCTCTCTATTGTTTTAACCTTGAAAGCACTTTCTGATCTATTGCCAAAGCGCAATACATTTGTAATTATGGGGTATTGTGTATATATATATATTTTTTAAATCCATTTTGAATTCAGGCTGTAACACAACAAAATGTGGAATAAATCAAAGGGTATGAATACTTTCTGAAGGCACTGTATGAACTACACATTGACACATCCAGCCCAAAGCAGGAGGTTTAAAAAAAAGACTTAGTCGCCAACTTCCCGGAGCATGTCTTTAATTATGAATTCCATTCAGAAGCCATTATGACATCAAAGAGGGAGTTAAATTCATTTTGTAGTTAATGTAATTTTAGTTTTACACTTTGATCAGGGTCAGCTTTAGTGTTAGTGTTAAGGCTATGGTGTGTGTGTTCAGTAGTGATCATTCAGTCTTTTCCACTTTTACTCTCATTTAACTCATTTCCGTCTCAGACCCAGCACATAATCTAGTTGTTCCCAGAAGGTTCTGAGATGGCGGAGTGGCAGATAGGTGTTTCTCTATGACATCATCAGTGGCTCCACGTCGCCACTGCAGGCGGATGGCATCTGTATTATTTATAGACCCTCATAACACATGAGCTCACACACTGGGACTGCTCTGCTGGCTACACACTACGGCCGGCCACACACTAGGGCTGTCCACACACTAGGGCTGGCCATACACTAGGGCTGTCCACACACTGGCGGTTATGGATGAAGACCGTCATGAAAATAAAATAACCATATATATTTATTTTTTTAAGACGGCTGGGTATTTGTGCAATTGAGTCCATTTCTGGATTTACATGGACTCTTAACAAGGTGATGAAACTTAGTTGCTCCTTGCTGAAACAAGAAACTAGCAAATTAGTCTTCGATTGCCTAGGCAACATCCCACATCAATGCAGCACCAGCACACAGAAATAGAATGAATTCTAATTTCTATCAGTCTATTTCTATGGCAGCACAAACAGTCAGGAGCGAAAGAGATGATTTTTTTTTGCTATTATAATGGTTATTACGGTCCGTAGACCGTGGTCATTTGGCTGGTCAATTACCGTCATCCAAAATTCAAAGTGTTTAAAGTTAAGTTTAGGCATTAACTCCAAAGTCTTAAGGTTAGGCATTAACTCCGAATTGTTAAAGGTAAGGGTTAGGGATTGGGATAGACCTAAAACAAAAATCTAAAAAACGACTTTCTATCTCTATTCAAACTTGCAACTTTTGGAATTAGAGATCTACTTGAAGGTAACAGCACTCACTTTTGCCCCTAGTGGCTGGTTTCCACGTCATCTCCCGACGTCCTCAGACATGTTGGTCGTCGAATACTGGCCACACACACAAACACACACACACACACACACACACACACACACACACACACACACACACACACACACACACACACACACACACACACACACACACACACACACACACACAGAGAGAGAGAGAGAGAGAGAGAGAAAGAGATGCACTCACAGTCACACACACACACCGTGTGCCTGGCTCAGGGTTGGTACAGTAACTGGCTGCATCACTTTGGCAAGGCAGAGAGAGCAAGCAAGAATCTCTGTCAGTTGAGGATGTATGACTCATGAAGTGAGAGATCCTCCTGTACCAAGGCCAGTGGTAGGAGGAGGAGGATGAGGAGGAGGAGGGGACAGCAGAGTAGAGTGGAGTCTAACAGTGGCACTTAAGGCTGTAGGGTGTTACAGCACAGAGCCTTTGTACCAGCACAGAACAGCCTGCACATTCTTCACCGTCTATAGCAGTGGTGGCTCATCAGAGGAGGAAGGGGAGGACCATCCTCCTCAGGGAAATTCATAAAAATAAATATTGTAAAACATTAAAAAAGTTATCCTTTTTAGATAAAACTATACTAAATATAATCACGTCACCAGATAATTGATTAAAACACACTATTTTGCAAAAAAGGTCTACAGTAGCCTCAACAGCACTCTGTAGGGTAGCACCATGGTGTAGCCGGAGGACAGCTAGCTTCTGTCCTCCTCTGGGTACATTGACTTCAATACAAAACCTAGGAGGCTCATGGTTCTCACCCCCTTCCATAGACTTACACAGTAATTACGACAACTTCCGGAGGACGTCCTCCAGCCTATCAGAGCTCTTGCAGCATGAACTGACATGTTGTCCACCCAATCAAAGGATCAGAGACTTAATCTAGTACTGAAAGCATAAGCTACAGCTAGCTAGCACTGCAGTGTATAAAATTTGGTGAGTAGTTGACTCAAAGAGAGAGAAAGACAATAGTTGAACAGTTTTTAACAAATTAATTTCTTCCTAAATGAAGGAGAAGCAAGAGAGAAATAGAGTGTCATTTTTTCCCCAGTTTCACTTACTTAGCTAGCAAATGCAGCTAGTTTCTTAAACGGAAGTAAACGGAACAAAACGGGGATAAACATACCTGAATTTGTCCAATAGAAACTCTCGTTTGCAACTGTTGTACTAATGATTACACCCTATATCAGCTAGATTTTCTCCTGTAGCTCAGCTGGTAGAGCACGGCGCTTGTAACGCCAAGGTAGTGGGTTCGATCCCCGGGACCACCCATACACAAAAAATGTATGCACGCATGACTGTAAGTCGCTTTGGATAAAAGTGTCTGCTAAATGGCATATTATTATTATTATTAGATGCAGGCAAGAGTGTGCAAGGCGGTATTGAATGTCACTGTCTGTCCATGTGTCACTGTCTGTCACCTCAAATTTGTCTCTCGACCTGTGTGCACCTACGTTGTAAACTTTAATTCATAGGCTAGTGTCAAGCGACGTGTATGCGGTTAGCGAAGTCAAATGCAGGACACAGAGCGGCTGGCAACGTTCTTTACTGAACACAGTAAAATAAACGTGCAAAACAACAAACCTCCAAAACAGGGAGGAAAACACAAAGACCCGTACATACGAGAAACTGCCGGAATGACAAACGAACAATCACACACAAAATAACCAAATGAGAGACAGGGGTTAATATAGGGAATACAATTAAACATAATGGGAAACAGGTGCAAACAATAAAGACCAAACAAGACAAACACTGAAACATCGATCGGCAGCAGCTAGTACTCCGGGGACGACGAACGCCGAAGCCTGCCCGAGCAAGGAGGAGGAGCAGCCTCGGCTGAATCCGTGACAGCTAGGCTGTAGCAACCTCATGATGGGTATAGGGAACATTTGAGTATCCTGTAGTAGCCTAAACCTATCGCTGTTACATTGTACTGGGTGAATGGAATATGAATGAGAGTCATCCAATATGCTGTAATAGAATTAAGGCCATGCTCATGAAAACAAAATCGGCACTTAAACGGCACTGACCGCCACTGGTCTACAGTCGTGGTCAAAAGTTTTGAGAATGACACAAGTATTGGTCTTCACAGTTTGCTGCTTCAGTGTTTTTAGATATGTTTGTCAGATGTTACTATGGTATACTGAAGTATATCTACAAGCATTCCATAAGTGTCAAAGGCTTTTATTGACAATTACATTAAGTTTATGCAAAGAGTCAATATTTGCAGTGTTGACCCTTCTTTTTCAAGTCCTCTGCAATCCGCCCTGGCATGCTGTCAATTAACTTCTTGGCCACATCCTGACTGATGGCAGCCCATTCTTGCATAATCAATGCTTGGAGTTTGTCAGAATTTGTGGGGTTTTGTTTGTCCACCCGCCTCTTGAGGATTGACCACAAGTTCTCAGTGGGATTAAGGTCTGGGGAGTTTCCTGGCCATGGACCCAAAATGTCGATGTTTTGTTCCCCGAGCCACTTAGTTATCACTTTTGCCTTATGGCAAGGTGCTCCATCATGTTGGAAAAGGCATTGTTAGTCACCAAACTGTTCTTGGATGGTTGGGAGAAGTTGCTCTCGGAGGATGTGTTGGTACAATTCTTTATTCATGGCTGTGTTCTTAGGCAAAATTGTGAGTGCGCCCACTCCCTTGGCTGAGAAGCAACCCCACACATGAATGGTCTCAGGATGCTTTACTGTTGGCATGACACAGGACTGATGGTAGCGCTCACCTTGTCTTCCCCGGACAAGCTTTTTTCCGGATGCCCCAAACAATCGGAAAGGGGATTCAACAGAGAAAATGACTTTACCCCAGTCCTCAGCAGTCCAATCCCTGTACCTTTTGCACAATATCAGTCTATCCCTGATGTTTTTCCTGGAGAGCTTCCTCGCTGCCCTTCTTGACACCAGGCCATCCTCCAAAAGTCTTCACCTCACTGTGCGTGCAGATGCACTCACACCTGCCTGCTGCCATTCCTGAGCAAGCTCTGCACTGGTGGTGCCCCGATCCCGCAGCTGAATCAACTTTAGGAGACGTTCCTGGCACTTGCTGGACATTCTTGGGTGCCCTGAAGCCTTCTTCACAACAATTGATTAATATTTGTGTCATTCTCAAAACTTTTGACCACGACTGTATAGTTAACCCTGGCTAAGATAAGCCCAGGCCTAGGCCACAACACACAGACACACACACGATTTCTGTCATGTTTCTGATGTCCATTCGGCCTTCTGATTTGGGTCACTGTGATTTTCTCCTATGCTAAGTTTGATTTGATTTGAAGTTTCAGGGCCCGATATGACTTGGGTTACAGTGCCTTGCGAAAGTATTCACCCCCCTTGGCATTTTTCCTATTTTGTTGCCTTACAACCTGGAATTAAAATGGATTTTTTTGGGGTTTGTATCATTTGATTTACACAACATGCCTACCACTTTGAAGATGCAAAATATTTTTTATTGTGAAACAAACAGAAAACTTGAGCGTTTATAACTATTCACCCCCCCAAAGTCAATACTTTGAGGAGCCACCTTTTGCAGCATTACAGCTGCAAGTCTCTTGGGATATGTCTCTATAAGCCTGGCACATCTAGCCACTGGGATTTATGCCCATTCTTCAAGGCAAAACTGCTCCAGCTCCTTCAAGTTGGATGGGTTCTGCTGGTGTACAGCAATCTTTAAGTCATACCACAGATTCTCAATTGGATTGAGGTCTGGGCTTTGACTAGGCCATTCCAAGACATTTAAATGTTTCCCCTTAAACCACTCGAGTGTTGCTTTAGCAGTATGCTTAGGGTCATTGTCCTGCTGGAAGGTGAACCTCCACCCCAGTCTCAAATCTCTGGAAGACGGAAACAGGTTTCCCTTAAGAATTTCCCTGTATTTAGCGCCATCCATCATTCCTTCAATTCTGACCAGTTTTCCAGTCCCTCGGGGTGATGAGAGGTGTTGGGTTTGCGCCAGACATAGTGTTTTTCTTGATGGCCAAAAAGCTCAATTTTAGTCTAATCTGACCAGAGTACCTTCTTCCATATGTTTGGGGAGTCTCCCACATGGCTTTTGGCGAACACCAAACGTGTTTGATTATTTTTTTCTTTAAGCAATGTCTTTTTTCTGGTCACTCTTTCGTAAAGCCCAGCTCTGTGGCGTGTACGGCTTAAAGATGTCCTATGGACAGATACTCAAATCTCCGCTGTGGAGCTTTGCAGCTCCTTCAGGGTTATCTTTGGTCTCTTTGTTGCCTCTCTGATTAATGCCCTCCTTGCCTGGTCCGTGAGTTTTGGTGGGCGGCCCTCTCTTGGCAGGTTTGTTGTGGTGCCATATTCTTTCCAGTTTTTAATAATGAATTTAATGTGCTCCGTGGGATGTTCAAAGTTTTGTATATTTTTTTATAGCCCAACCCTGATCTGTACTTCTCCACAACTTTGTCCCTGACCTGTTTGGAGAGCTCCTTGGTCTTCATGGTGCCGCTTGCTTGGTGGTGCCCCTTGCTTAGTGGTGTTACAGACTCTGGGGCCTTTCAGAACAGGTGTATATATACTGAGATCATGTGACACTTAGATTGCACACAGGTGGACTTTATTTAACTGATTATGTGACTTCTGAAGGTAATTGGTTGCACCAGATCTTATTTAGGGGCTTCATAGCAAAGGGGGTGAATACATATGCACACACCACTGTTCCGTTATTTTATTTATTTTTATTTTTGAAACAAGTTATTTTTTTAATTTCACTTCACCAATTTGGACTATTTTGTGTATGTCCATTACATGAAATCCAAATAAAAATCCATTTAAATTACAGGTTGTAATGCAACAAAATAGGAAAAACGGCAAGGGGGATGAATACTTTTGCAAGGCACTGTAAATGTATTGCCTTCCCATGACGCTATGACATGGGCTCAGAAAGCACATCACAGATAAAGCCAAACATATACAGTCACCTCCAAAATTATTGGATAAAGATTAGCAAAAAAGACTGTTGTCACGTCTCCTCCCGTTGCTCCCCTCCGGTGCTCTGATTCGCCGGTCTACTGAGCCACCGGTCTGAGTGCACCACCTCGGCAACACCGGAATGGAAACCCAATGAACCCTAATCACCTCCAGCGCACCTGCACCTCATCATCTCATCACCACCCCTATATAGTCCTGGACTGTTCAGTGTTGTGTTGTGTGTGATTGTTATTGTCATGTCGTGTACTCGCTCTTTGTTGTTCTCTTGCTCAGTGTTAAGTAAACCTTTACATTGTTGATTCCTGCGTCTGCGTCCTACCTCTTCGTATCCTCAGTATTCGTCACAGAATCACACACCTCACGAAGATGGATGCAGCAGGTAATCCTCCTGGAGTTTCCCAGCACCTCGACCAGCACCAGCAGCAAATTGCCCAGCTGAACACCTCCATGCAGGAAGTGCTCCAAACCCTGCATAAACTAACCATCGCTCCGGTTCCACCTCAGGGAGCGGCGAGTGCACCTAGTCCACCTTCTCCTGTGCTATCACCAAGGGACCCCTCACCCTGCCGAAGCATTATGACGGGAAAACGACGAAATGTAGAGGCTTCCTGCTATAGGTTTCACTGTATCTGGTGCGTCAGCGTGGGGCATCTCCATCGGACCAAGCCAGGATAGAGCTAGTGATTTTGCCACTGAAGGGAAAGGCGCTGGATTGGGCCACGGCAGTCTGGGAAGGAGGTGAGGCCGCGGCGCTTCCCTACTCCACCTTCCTCGATCGGTTCAGGGCGGTGTTCGATCATCCCACAGAGGGAAAGGACAGGGGTGAGCGTCTCCTCCGGCTACATCAGGGAGAGGAGGCCGCGTACGAGTACGCACTGAGCTTTCGCACGGTGGCGCCGTCTTCTGGCTGGAATGAGCGTGCTCTGCGTACGTCTTCAGAAGATGCTTAAGGGAGGACATCACGACGGAACTTGCATGCCGGGATGACGAGATGGACCTTGATACCCTCATCTCCACGTCCATTCGTCTCGACGACATGTTGAGAGACCGACGGCGTTCCAAACACCACCCGGAGCCTCAACGCTCACCCCATCTGAGCTATGGAAGCCACCCTGCCTCCGAGTCCTCACCCATGGAGGTGGGCTGCACCCCCTACACCACCACAGACCACAGATCTCAGGGCGGCTCCTTATCTAGGCGGTATAACTCCCGTCGCCGCTCCGTGAGGGTTCCATCGTCACCTGTCACCAAACCATTGTTTTTAGTTCCCCTAACGGTGAATGGTTCTTCCTTCTCTTCGCTTTCCAAGGCAATGATAGATTCCAGATCAGCGGGGAACCTTATCGATAGGGAGCTGGTCTCTGAATGGGGGTTGCCCACTGTGCCACTGCCTTCTCCGTTACACGTCACCTCGCTGGACAATAAACCACTCGGATCAGGCACCATTACGCACATCACTCTCCCCATCACCATCACCATTCCCACAATACCGGAGCACCACGAGGAGCTGTCCTTCTACATCATCACTTCACCCCTTCACCGGATCGTCTTGGGATTGCCCTGGCTCAGACTACACAACCCCACCATCAGATGGATCACCAAGAGGATCACAACCTGGTCCCCCTCATGCCGGGGAGGACCTGCCTGCCGGTGGTTTGTTGTTCCACGTCAGTGGAGAGTCCGGAGTCCGCCCTCCAGCCCAACATTCCACGTGAGTACGCAGATCTCTCCGATGTCTTCTCTGCCTCCAAGGCTAATTGTCTCCCTCCTCACAGGCCCTGGGACTGCGACATTGACCTGCTGGAGGGACAACACTCCCCGAAGAGTCGCATTTACTCCCTTTACATAGCGGAGACTGAGGCCATGGAGAAGTATGTGGCGGAGACCCTGAAACAGGGGTTCATCAGACGCTCTACCTCTCCTGCCTCCGCCAGCTTCTTCTTCGTGGCCAAAAACGATGGAGGACTGAGGCCGTGCATTGACTACCGGGGGCTGAACGCTGTCACCAAGTACCGGTACCCCCTCCCTCTGGTTCCGTCGGCCATCGAGCAGCTGCGAGGGGCCCGGTACTTTACCAGGTTGGACCTGAGGAGTGCCTACAACCTGAACCGAATCCGGGAAGGAGACGAGTAGAAGACGGCATTCAGCACTACCTCAGGCCACCATGAATACTGCGTCATGCCCTACAGCCTCGCCAACGCACCTTCCGTGTTCCAGTCCTTCATCAATGACGTGTTCCGAGACATGCTGAGTAGACAGGTGGTGGTGTACATCGACGATATCCTGATCTACTCGGCTACGTTCGAGGAGCATGTCAGGGACGTCCGAGCGGTCCTACTCTGCCTCTGGGAACACAGCCTGTTGGTGAAGGGGGAGAAATGCGAATTCCACCAACAGGCCATCTCCTTCCTGGGATACCGGATCAGTCCTCACGGGGTGTTCATGGAAAGAGTGAAGACGGACGCCGTCAGGTCATGGCCAGTCCCCACCACCATCAAGGGCCTTCAGAGCTTCCTGGGCTTCGCAAATTTCTACCGGCATTTCATCAGGTCCTTCAGCTCCATAGCCGCCCCGCTCACCTCTCTTCTTAAGGGTGGGCCTCAGAAGCTGGCCTGGAACCCTGAGGCTGACGCTGCCTTCAAGAGGCTGAAGGAGAGGTTCACCACAGCGCCCCTCCTAAAACACCCAGATCCAGCTCGTCCTTTCATCCTGGAGGTGGACGCATCTGAGGAGGGCGTGGGTGGGGTCCTCTCCCAGCGGCAAGGTAAGCCAGAGAAAATGTATCCCTGTGCCTTTTTCTCGAAAAAGCTTACCCCTGCAGAGAGGAACTATGGAGTTGGAGACAGGGAGCTGTTGGCGGTGGTCCTCGCTCTGGAGGAATGGAGACACTGGCTGGAGGGCGCAGTCCATCCATTCCGGATTCTCACTGACCACCGGAATTTGGAGCACATATGGGCAGCGAAACCGATGAACTCTCGTCAAACCAGGTGGGCCCAATTTCTTACTCGCTTTCAGTTTATTCTGTCCTACCGCCCAGGATCCCAGAATGTGAAGGCCGACGCACTCTCCAGGACGCACCATACCGGAGAAAGGAAGGATCTGGGGGGTCCTATCCTGCCTCCGTCTCTCATCGTGGCACCTGTCATTTGGGATGTGGACGAAGACATCCGCCTGGCGGCTCAGGAGGACCCAGCGCCTGCCAACACCCCTCCGGGGCATTTGTATGTACCCACCATGGTCCGTGGCCGCCTGCTGATCTGGGCGCACATCACCCTTACGGCAGGGCACTCCGGTATGACGCGCACCCTACATTCTCTCTCACAAAAATACTAGTGGCCCACCTTGGCCACTGATGTCTCCCGCTACAGTATATCAACTCCTGTTCCGTATGTGCCCAAACGAAGACACCTCAGAACGCCCCGGCAGGCAAACTAGTTCCTCTCCCAGTGCCTCAGCGACCTTGGTCACACCTGTCCATAGACTTTGTCACTGACCTCCCATGTTCTGACGGCTTCACCACAGTCCTGGTGGTCGTAGATCGGTTCTCCAAATCATGCCGTTTATTCCACTGAGGTCCTGTTCCAACAGGTTTTCCGGCATTATGGACTTCCGGAGGACATCGTCTCGGACCGTGGCCCCCAATTTACCTCCCGAGTGTGGAAGGCTTTCCTGGAGAAGATCGGGGCCACGGCCAGCCTCACTTCCGGGTATAGGCCTCAGTCGAATGGGCAGGTGGAGCACATGAACCAGGAGCTGGGAAGGTTTCATCGTTGCCACTGTCAGGACCATATATGTCAGGCAGAATATGCCAAGAACTCCCTCGTTCACTCCTCCATGGGGCTCACTCCCTTCCAGTGCGTCCTGGGGTACCAGCCGGCCCTGGCCCCTTGGACACCCAACCAGACCGATACGCCCACTGTCGACGAGTGGTTCTGCAGGGCCGGACAGGTCTGGGATGCTGCCCATGTCCATCTCCAGAGGGCCATTCGTCGGCAGAAGGACCAAGCCGACCGCCACCGCAGTGAGGCCCCCGTATTTCAGCCTGGTTGCTCCCCTCCGGCGCTCTGATTCGCCGGTCTACTGGGCCACCGGTCTGAGCGCACCACCTCGGCAACACCGGAATGGAAACCCAACGCACCCTAATCACCTCCAGCGCTCCTGCACCTCATCTGTGTGTGATTGTTAGTGTCATGTCGTGTACTCGCTCTTTGTTGTTCTCTTGCTCAGTGTTAAGTAAACCTTTACATTGTTGATTCCTGCGTCTGCGTCCTATCTCTTTGTATCCTCAGTACTCGTCACAACTGTATTAAATAAATCAATAATACGAATACTGAGCTATATTGTATGCTCAAATAATTGTGAAAATTATATTATTTTATACTAATACAATTTCTCAGAGAAAGATATTTTGTTTAACAAGTTATGAAAACAATTCTCAAAAATATAGATGTCCAAATTATTGGCATCCTTAAAGATTCTTATAAATAAAATCAAACAAAATAAAATATTTTTTAAGTTAATCTTTCTGTTTTATTGGGGAATATAAAATTGGTAGCACGCATGTAAATTCCATTTGTTATCCATCACCATGTGGAAAAGCAAAGAACTAACAAAATAAAAGAGACAGGGTTGTTGACCTTCATAAATGAGGCAATGGGTAAATATAGGTAGATATACCACTTACAACTATTAGGGCAATAATTAAGAAGTTTAAAACCACTCGAACAGTGGTAAACTTGCCTGGTAGAGGACGCAAATGTATCTTGTCCCCACGCACATTGAGGAAGATGGTTCTGGAGGCAAAGAAAAATGGGCCACAGTTGGAGAATTACAGAACTTGGTCATATCTTGTGGTCACCAACAAATGTAAACGCCTGGAGTTTGCTAAACGGCATTGGCACTTGGATTGGAACCGGGTGCAATGGTCAGATGAGATGGAAATAGAGGTCTTTGGCCACGCATACCAGTGGTGGGTTTGGCATCGAAAGAAGGATGCATATTGCAAAAATAACCTCATACATACTGTAAAATATGGTGGTGGATCTTTCATGTTATGGGGATGTTTTCCTTCCACTGGTCCTGGGGCCCTTGTTAAGGTCAACGTCATCATGAACTCTACGAAGAACCAGGATATTTTAGCCAAAAACCAGGTTGCCTCTGCCAGGAGGCTAAAACTTGGCCACAAGTGGATCTACCAGCAAGACAATGAGCCCAATCCCGCATCAAAATCCACAAAGAAATGGTTAAACGACCACAAAATCAACGTTTTACAATGGCCATCTCAGTCTTCAGACTTGAACCACATTAAATACCTGTGGTTTGAATTGAAGAGAGCAGTCCATAAGCGCAGACCGAAGGATATTAAGGATCTGGAAAGATTCTGTAATGACGAATGGTCTAAGATCACTCCCAATGATTTCTCCAATCTCATAAAACATTATAGAAAAAGTCTCGGTGCCATTATCCTCACAAGGGGAAGGTGCTAATAATTCAATAAAGTATTGAAAACAGGTGCTAATAATTTTGACACCTATCTTTTTAAGAAAACAATATGACTTCTTAAACAAGATCTGTTTCTATGAGCAATTGTATTAGTATAAAATAATATAATTGTCTCTTTTTTTGCATACAATGTAGCTCAGTTTTTGTATTATTTATTTTATACAGTCGTTTTTGCTTTATCAAGGGAGCCAATAATTTTGTAGGTGACTGTATATACACACACACACACACACACACACACACACACACAGGGCTGCTGTGCATTGCTCTTTAAATATGGCCCTGCACTAATCCAACCCGTGCTGTGATGGTCGTGTGTGTGTGTGTGTGTGTGTGTGTGTGTGTGTGTGTGTGTGTGTGTGTGTGTGTGTGTGTGTGTGTGTGTGTGTGTGTGTGTGACTATCACTGGGCACTGGATGATTTATTTATGAAATGTGATTCTTCATTCTGGAGCTTTCCAGCCTTGTAACTCAAGCTCACATGCTCAAGTGCTATCGCTCTCTCTCTCTCTCTCTCTCACTCTCTCGCTCTCTCAATTACATTCAATTCAATTGGGCTTTATTGGCATGGGAAACAAATATGTTTACTTTGCCAAAGCAAGTGAAATAAACAAAAGTGAGAAGAAGCAAATTTAACAACATCAACAAAAAACGATTAGAAATTAACAATGTTGTTTGTGCTCCCCTGTTACCCTTTCATCATGGCAATGGGCCACACATCTTGTTGCTATGATCCTCTCTCTCTCTCTCTCTCTCTCTCTCGCTCTCTCTCTCTCTCTCTCTCTCTCTCTCTCTCTCTCTCTCTCTTCTCTCGATGCCATGGTCAGAAAAGGACAGCTTCTTTGGGTCAAGGGTAACTACAGTCAAGTTGCAGTGAAGGTGACGACGTCACTGCTGTACTAAGATAGTTATGTGTGCATATGTGGTGTGTGCTATGACCAGCAATGTATTTTAGAAATCTCTTTAAACAGTCGTTAAACAGAATGTCATAGTTATGATTCATGTTCCATGCTGCTCACACTGTCACACACACTCGCACACACACACACACAGACACACACACACACACACACACACACACACACACACACACACACACACACACACTTTGTCAGTAGCAACTTGCATGCCCCGCCCATCTGTCTTTTTCAGCCATTTATTTCCTGTGTTTGAGGGGTGCAAAATCCACGTGTCACTTAAATCTCACTGGATTAATAACTTTGATTTTACTCCTCCGACTCTTTCATACTCTTGCTTGTGCCTGTAGTTTTTTACCGTTAACGTTACCACCAAGAAAATGTTTGTAATGATATCTCAAGCACACCCGGTAATGGCTGAAATGGGCTCAATGGAGTACATTGTCTTTCCGTTGATTCTATAAGAACGGTAAAGCTTTGTCTGGGATTTAGCGCATCGTCTCGACACTTACATCACAAGAAAGAGAAGAAAGATAACTTTATTTTGATGGGTGTTCATTTTTTGTGGAAATGAAAAAATGTATAATTTAATACAGTGTTTACAAATTAGATGTGCAACCAGAGGAAAGAAAACTCTAGACCCCCTTTACTCCACACACAGAGACGTGTACAAAACTCTCCCTTTGGCAAATCTGACCATAATTTATCCTCCTGATTCCTGTTATAAGCAAAAACTAAAGCAGGAAGCACCAGTGACTCGGTTAATAAGGAAGTGGTCAGATGACGCAGTTGCTAAGCTACAAGAGTGTTTTGCTAGCACAGACTGGAATATGTTCCGGGATTCTTCCGATGGCATTGAGGAGTACACCACATCAGTCACTGGCTTCATCAATAAGTGCATCGATGACGTCGTCCCCATACGTATATACCCCAACCAGAAGCCATGGATTACAGGCAACATCCGCACTGAGCTAATGGGTAGAGCTGTCGCTTTCAAGGAGCGGGACTCTTATAAGAAATCCCACTATGCCCTCCGACGAACCATCAAAAAGGCAAAGAGTCAATACAGGACTAAGATTTAATCGCACTACACCGGCTCCGACGCTCGCCGGATGTGGCAGGGCTTGCAAACTATTACAGACTACAAAGGGAAGCACAGCCGCGAGCTGCCCAGTGACACGAGCCTACCAGACGAGCTAAATCACTTCTATGCTCGCTTCGAGGCAAGCAACACTGAAGCATGCATGAGAGCATCAGCTGTTCCGGATGACTATGTGATCACGCTCTCCGTAGCTGATGTGAGTAAGACTTTTAAGCAGGTCAACATTCACAAGGCCGCAGGGCCAGACAGATTACCAGGACGTGTACTCTGAGCATGCACTGACCAACTGTGTTTTCACTGACATTTTCAGCGTGTCCCTGACTGAGTCTGTAATACCAACATGTTTCAAGCAGACCACCATAGACCCTGTGCCCAAGAACACTAAGATAACCTGCCTAAATGACTACCGACCCGTAGCACTGACGTCTGTAGCCCCAACAAATCCACAGACTTCCTGACGGGCTGCCCCCAGGTGGTAAGGGTAGGTAACAACACATCTGCCACGCTCATCCTCAATACGGGGGCCCCTCAGGGGTGCGTGCTCAGTCCCCTCCTGTACTCCCTGTTCACCCATGACTGCATGGCCAGGCACGACTCAAACACCATCATTAAGTTTGCCGACGACACAACAGTGGTAGGCCTGATCACCGACAACGATGAGACAGCCTATAGGGAGGAGGTCAGAGACCTGGCCATGTGGTGCCAGGATAACAACCTCTCCCTCAACATGATCAAGACGAAGGAGATGATTGTGGACTACAGGAACAAAAAGAGGACTGAGCACGCCCCCATTCTTATCGACGGGGCTGTAGTTGAGAACTTCAAGTTCCTTGGTGTCCACATCACCAACAAACTATCATGGTCCAAACACACCAAGACAGTCGTGAAGAGGGCACGACAAAGCCTATTCCCCCTCAGGAGACCGAAAAGATTTGGCATGGGTCCTCAGATCCTCAAAAGGTTCTACAGCTGCACCATCGAGAGCATCCTGACTAGTTGCATCACACTCTGGTATGGCAACTGCTCGGCCTCCGACTGCAAGGCAATACAGAGGGTAGTGCGTACGGCCCAGTACATCACTGGGGCCAAGCTTCCTGCCATCCAGGACCTCTATACCAGCTGGTGTCAGAGGAAGGCCCTAAATATTGTCAAAGATTCCAGCCACCCTAATCATAGACTGTTCTCTCTGCTACCGCACGTCAAGCAGTACCTGAGCGCCAAGTCTAGGTCCAAAAGGCTTCTTAACAGCTTCTACCCCCAAGCCATAAGGCTCCTGGACAGCTAATCATGGCTACCCGGACTATTTGCATTGTCCCCCCCACCCCACCCCACCCCACCCCACCCCCCCTTTACACTGCTGCTACTCTGTTTATTATCTATGCATAATCACTTTAACTCTACCCACATGTACATATTACCTCAATTACCTCAACCAACCGGTGCCCCCGCACATTCACTCTGTACCGGTACCCCCTGTATATAGCCTCCCTACTTTTATTTTATTTTACTGCTGCTCTTAAAAAAAATGTTTTATATTTTACTTATCTATTTTTTACTTAACACTTTTTTTCTTAAAACTGCATTGTTGGTTAAGGGCTTGTAAGTAGCATTTCACTGAAAGGTCTACACCTGTTGTATTCGGCGCATGTGGCAAATATAATTTGATTTGATTTGAGATGCATTGAAATGAATGCAACTTCTGAAAATGAACACTCGGATTATAGTGATATTATGTCTGATCTCATAAACAATGTAAAGTATGTATCAGGGGTTGGAACCAAAATTATTTTAGAATCGTTTAGTTTTGAACAGAACCATTCTTTTTTTGGTTCCGTTCCACGGTTCCGACCAGCAAAATAGTTCCTTTCTGTTCCTTTTTAAACCTCTGAAATATATATATATATTTCTAATTTAGCTGGACATGAAATTACTTCAGCAATCATGCAGTGTGGATAGAGCAGCGTGAAATGGAGCGGGCAAGCTATAGCTCAGTGAGTTATTTACATGCATGATGGAAAGACAAGTGTACGGCTCATCGCATCTCACGCCCAACACTTTCCATCATGCATGTAAACAACTCACTGAGCTATAACTTGCCCGCTCAATAGCACGCTGCTCTATCCACACTGCATGATTGAAATTTTGCGGGTGGGGAGAGCAGCACCAGAATTAAATTCACGTCTTACCTTTTTGTAATTAATAAATCCAATGTGAAATGTGATAACTATATTATCTCTAACTAGCATTGAAAAAGTTAATCCATTCTTCTCTAATATCTCTCTCACTGTCTACTGAATCACGCTTGTAACTTCAGTAGGCTACAGCTATGCTTCGGAGGGGAGGGGGAGGGGCAGGTAGCCTACACATGCACACACACTGGCATAGATTTTCAGCTGGCAGGCAGACACTGGAATACGTTTCTGATTGATAGAGGGAGGGCTTTGAATAGGCGTTTTCTTTTGAGAGACTGTTAAAAAAAAATGCCTGGAAAGTAAAATAACGTTATTAACCAGTTTCCATGCTTTTAAAATAACGATTCTGTTCTGGAACACTATAGATCACTTTCGTTCCCTGTTCTGATTCTGTTCTTTGAAAAATGTTGTTATTTTCTGGTTTTCAGTTCTGTTCCCAGTTCCAACCCCTGGTATGTATCAGTGGAGGCTGCTGATGGGAGGACGGCTCATAATAATGACTGGAATGGAGCGAATGGAATGGCATCAAACACATGGAAACAATGTGTTGTAGGCCCCGTGTAGCTCAGTTGGTAGAGCATGGCGTTTGCAACGCCAGGGTTGTGTGTTCGATTCTCACGGGGGGCCAGTATTAAAAATGTATGCACTCACTAACTGCTCTGGATAAGAGCGTCTGCTAAATGACTAAAATGTAAAAATGTTTGATGTATTTGATACCCTTCCACCAATTCCGCTCCAGCCATTACCACGAGCCCATTCTCCCCAATTTAGGTGCCACCAACCCACTGAGGTATGAATAGATATGTGTAATCTAAAGCCGAACGTGTTTATTTTTAATCCGAGAGTATCCTGCTATTGACACACTTGTTGAATTATGCAAGAGAACGTGACAACAACAGTAATTAATGAGGCAGTCTAGACAACGCAGATGAGTGCAGGTAGGGTAAACAGAGCAATTGTTTGGTGGTTGCAGCCTTTATGTTAATTTATTTGTACATGCAAATACACATGGTGTATTTATGCAAATGAGGCACATATAATTGTCTTTGTTTTAACACAAAATATTTATTAAATACCTGATACAATAAGAACATGTATATATGAGTGTATTCTAAGAAATAAAAGTGAAATTTGACAAATGTAATACCTGAATTCCCAGTAAAATCCCCAAACTGTCTGTGCCATTAAAATGTTTTATGTGCTATAATTCAGTCAATATCGCCTGGATTATAGCAATTCAAAAAGTTTGGAGTATCTTCATCCATTGTCCAACTGTTGCATTTATTAGAATTGTTTTTTAAAACCTTTTAACAATTTTGATGACCATTGCAGGGATGTAGCTCAGTTGGTAGAGCATGGCGTTTGCAACGCCAGGGTTGTGGGTTCGATTCCCACGGGGGGCCAGTATGATTTTTTTATTTTTTTATTTAAAAATATAATAAAATAATGTATGCACTCACTAACTGTAAGTCGCTCTGGATAAGAGCGTCTGCTAAATGACTTGAATGTAAAATGTAATTGCTGCTGTCAGTCATCAGAGCTATCATTGTCTGAGAGATTCTGCTGATAAAAGCTAAAAGAAGAAGAAGAGGAGAGGAAGGATGTGAAGGGCAGAGGTCAGGAGTAGGATGGATGGATGGATGTAGCAGAGAAAAGGAAGGACGCAGGGAGGGGTGAGGAGGAGGCTGAAGGGAGGGGTGAGGAGGAGGCTGAAGGGAGGGGTGAGGAGGAGGCTTAAGGGAGGGGTGAGGAGGAGAGGAAGGGAGGGGTGAGGAGGAGGCTGAAGGGAGGGGTGAGGAGGAGGCTGAAGGGAGGGGTGAGGAGGAGGCTGAAGGGAGGGGTGAGGAGGAGGCTGAAGGGAGGGGTGAGGAGGAGGCTGAAGGGAGGGGTGAGGAGGAGGCTGAAGGGAGGGGTGAGGAGGAGGCTGAAGGGATGGATGAGGAGAGGAAGGAGGGGTGAAAGACAGGGGGCTGTCTGACGCCTCACTCGCAGGCGCCACCGAGGTTCCTGTCATGCCTCTTTCACTGGAGCCGCACACACGCATCCACACACACACACACACACACACACACACACACACACACACAGGGTGTAGAGTTTCACCATGCCACTGCAACGCTGCACACGGTGTCGTGTGAAGGGCAAGAGTAGCACCCTGACCTCCTACACACACATCCTTCTCTCCTCATCTCTCCCCTTCGTCATTGCCTCCTCTTCTCCCCTCTTTCTCCCTCCTCCCATCTCTTCTCCCCCCATTCCTAGTGCCAGTGAGAGCTGGTGTGATGCCATTGCTATACCCTACAGTCCTGTTCCAAGTCCTGTACTACACTACATATGGGCACCACAGTCATCTTAGAATGCAGGAGTTGACCTTTCCACATGTACATCTTATGCAGGACTGTGCTCCCCCAACGCCTGACTGTTTGTGTGTGTTCATGTGTGCTGAGTTGCTCTGCTGCTGACGACAGTAGGGGAGATGGAGCTGACACGTGTTTACAGGCAAAGAGGGAGAGAGAGAGGAGAAAAGGAGGGAGAGGGCAAGGGAAGGAGAGAAAGGTGGGATGGATGGATGGATGGAGGGGGTTATGGAGATTGAGAGATTGAGTGATTATTGTTCCTGACACCTGGATGACAGAGCTTTCTTTCTCACTACGCTAGATCCTCAACTAAGGGTGTGTCTGTGTTAGCTCAAACCATGTTATGTTGTGTTTTAAAATGGCTACTCAGAGAGGGCATGTTCTGCTGAGATAAACTCCAGTTATGCTCAGAGAAACAGCAGAGAGAGAGAGAGAGGGAGGGTGAGCAGGAGAGAGAGAGAGGGAGGGAGGGAAGGCCAAGGAGGGTTAGTTAGTAGGAGAAGTAGAGAGATGGAAAGAGTAAGAGAGGCAGACAGTGCAGAAAAGGGAGAGGCTGATGGAGAGAGAGTTGAGAGATTTTTCTGTTAATTCTCTGCTGCTGAGAGTGCTGCTTCAAATGTGTCAATCTTCTAGCCTTTTATTTTGTCTGTGCGTGTGTTTTTTTTTGTCATTTAGCAGACGCTCTTATCCAGAGCGACTTACAGTTTGTGAGTTCATACATTTTCATACTGGCCCCCCGTGGGAAACGAACCCTCAACCCTAGCGTTGCAAGCGCCATGCTCTACCAACTGAGCTACAGGGGACACATCCCAAAACACAGCGCTCTGTGTGTATGAGTGTAACCAAACCCAAAGCACAGCACTGTGTGTCTGTCTGGCTGACTGGTTACTGTCTATCTGTCTGTGTCTGTCTCTCACCAACTGCATCGGTGAAAGCTAGTGTGGAACCCCTGCTAAAAAGGCTTCTGTTCCAATATTATGAAATGGATCCTTCCTCTCTTCCTTCTCTCTGTCCTTCCACGTTAAGAATGAGTACCGTCTGTTGGCACTAGGTGTCTCTGTCTCCTTACTAATGTGACCAGCAGGCAGCAGGCTGGCTGCAATCACTATGTCCCAGTGGAGAGGAGATGACCACTGCTGGACTGACCTGAACCTCTCTATTTACCTGGACAACTGTTCCACGGCGATGTTGGATCTAGATATCATCAGAATTAATGAACTGGCATGGAGTGCATTGAGTGCAGGGAATGGTTCTTATTTGGCTGTGCACAGTTTAACATATAAGTTGTACCTTATATCAGAGTTTGTTTGGTTCCTTGGCAGCCATGGGAGTTATTCTGAGATTTTGAGGTGTGCTTTTGCACATCACAGGCCTCTCGCTGTGTCACTCACTCTCTCACTGTCACAATTTTTTTCTCTCACTCCCTCTCACTGTCACTCTCTTTTCCTCTCTAAATCTCACATTATCTTTCCTGTAGTCGCTCTCTCTCTAACCATGTTCATCTTGCTGTCTGTTGAGTTCATCTCTTTTGTTTCCTTGACAACCAGGTCCAAGCAGGGCCCAGACAGACAGACAGGCCTCACACCACCCCCCAGTGGCACTGAGGCAGACACACACACATGAACGTCTGCAGTAGGCTGTCTTGAGGCAGCAGGCTTACAACAGGCTGCATGTTCAGCTTCATGTTTGAGTTCTCATACACGTACGTTTACATTTACGTCATTTAGCAGACGCTCTTATCCAGAGCGACTTACAAATTGGTGCATTCACTAATAGCCAGTGGGAAAACCACTTTACAATATGTTTTTTTTTCTCTTTTTTTTTCTTTGGGGTGGGGTAAGGGGGGGGATTACTTTATCCTATCCCAGGTATTCCTTAAAGAGGTGGGGTTTCAAGTGTCTCCGGAAGGTGGTGAGTGACTCCGCTGTCCTGGCGTCGTGAGGGAGCTTGTTCCACCATTGGGGTGCCAGAGCAGCGAACAGTTTTGACTGGTCTGAGCGGGAACTGTGCTTCCGCAGAGGTAGGGGGGCCAGCAGGCCAGAGGTGGATGAACGCAATGCCCTCGTTTGGGTGCAGGGACTGATGAGAGCCTGAAGGTACAGAGGTGCCGTTCCCCTCACAGCTCCGTAGGCAAGCACCATGGTCTTGTAGCAGATGCGAGCTTCAACTGGAAGCCAGTGGAGTGTGCGGAGGAGCGGGGTGATGTGAGAGAACTTGGGAAGGTTGAACACCAGACGGGCTGCGGCATTCTGGATGAGTTGTAGGGGTTTAATGGCACAGGCAGGGAGCCCAGCCAACAGCGAGTTGCAGTAATTCAGACGGGAGATGACAAGTGCCTGGATTAGGACCTGTACCGCTTCCTGTGTAAGGCAGGGTCGTACTCTCCGAATGTTGTAGAGCATGAACCTACAGGATCGGGTCACCGCCTTGATGTTAGCGGAGAACGACAGGGTGTTGTCCAGGGTCACGCCAAGGCTCTTCGAACTCTGGGAGGAGGACACAACGGAGTTGTCAACCGTGATGGCGAGATCATGGAACGGGCAGTCCTTCCCCGGGAGGAAGAGCAGCTCCGTCTTGCCGAGGTTCAGCTTGAGGTGGTGATCCGTCATCCACACTGATATGTCTGCCAGACATGCAGAGATGCGATTCTCTCACTATCTCACACACATCGACAGGAGCGGGTCGAGAGCGTCATGTTCCTTGGTGTCCACATCACTAAGGACTTAACATGGTCCAAACACACCAACACAGTCGTGAAGAGGGCATGACAATGCCTCTTCCCCCTCAGAAGGCTGAAAAGATTTGGCAGTGGCCCTCAGATCCTCAAAACATTCTACAGCTGCACCATTGAGAGCATCTTGACTGGCTGCATCACCGCTTGGTATGGCAACTGCTTGGCATCTGACCGCAAGGCGCTACAGAGTGTAGGGCATATGGCCCAGTACATCACTGGGGCCGAGCTCCCTCCCATCCAGGACCTCTATACCAGACAGTGTCAGAGGAAGGCTAAAAAAATTGTCAAAGACTGCTCTCTCTGCTACCGCATGGCAACCAGTATGAATGCACCAAGTCTGGAACCAACAGGATCTTGAACAGCTTCTACCCCCAAGACATAAGACTACTAAATAGTTAACCAAATAGCTACCTGGACTATCTACATTGACCCTTTTTGCACCAACTCTTTTGACTCATCACATACTCTGCTGCTACTGTCTATTATCTATCCTGTTGCCTTGTCACTTTACCCCTATCTATATGTACATATCTACCTCAATTACCTCGTACCCCTGCACATCAACTCAGTACTGGTAGCCCGTATAGCCAAGTTATCGTTACTCATTATGTATTTATTCCTTGTGTTATTATTTTTCTATATTTTTCTCTCTGCATTGTTGAGAATGGCCCGTAAGTAAGCATTTTACTGTTGTTTAGGAAGCATGTGACAAATACAATGTGATTTGATTTAATCTATCTCAATATTTTTCACTCATCCTCTTCTCCCCCTCTCTCTAGGGCTGGTTGTAGTGCCAGAGGCTGTTATTTAAAGCCTGTTTTCTAAGCTGTGTGTGAACACATGCGTGTGCCTGTCGAAGCAGTGGGTGTGTGTGTCTGTGTGTGTGTCAAAGCAGCTAGGCAGCTGTGGAATTAGTGTGTGAACGCAGAAGCCAAATCCTCTGTGCTCTCTCTCTCGCTCTTTATCTCTCCCTGTCTCTCTCTCTTGATCCCCATAAGACTTATAGACCATATGTAGTCAAACCCTTACACACTGATTTACAGTTGAAGTCGGAAGTTTACATACAGTCATTAAAACTTGTTTTTCAACCACTCCACAAATTTCTTGTTAACAAACTATAGTTTTGGCAAGTCGGTTAGGACATCTACTTTGTGCATGACACAATCATTTTTCCAACAATTGTTTACAGACAGATTATTTCACTTAGAATTCACTGAATCACAATTCCAGTGGGTCAGAAGTTTACATACACTAAGTTGACTGTGCCTTTAAACAGCTTGGAAAATTCCAGAAAATGATGTCATGGCTTTAGAAGCTTCTGATAGGCTAATTGACATAATTTGAGTCAATTGGAGGTGTACCTGTGGATGTATTTCAAAGCCTACCTTCAAACTCAGTGCCTCTTTGCTTGACATCATGGGAAAATCAAAAGAAATCAGCCAAGACCTCAGAAAAATAATTGTAGACCTCCATAAGTCTGGTTCATCCTTGGGAACAATTTCCAAACGCCTGAAGGTACCACGTTCATCTGTACAAACAATAGTACGCAAGTACTGGTGTGGTCCTCTGTAGCTCAATTGGTAGAGCATGGCGCTTGTAACGCCAGGGTAGTGGGTTCGAACCCCAGGACCACCCATACGTAAAAATGTATGCACACATGACTGTAAGTCGCTTTGGATAAAAGCGTCTGTTTAATGGCATATTATTATATTATTATTAAATATAAACACCATGGGACAACGCAGCCGTCATACCACTCAGGAAGGAGACGCGTTCTGTCTCCTAGAGATTAACGTACTTTGGTGCGAAAAGTGCAAATCAATCCCAAAACAACAGCAAAGGACCTTGTGAAGATGCTGGAGGAAACCGGTACAAAATTATCTATATCCACAGTAAAACAAGTCCTAAATCGACATAACCTGAAAGGCCTCTCAGCAAGGAAGAAGCCACTGCTCCAAAACCGCCATAAAAAAGCCAGACCACGGTTTGCAACTGCACATGGGGACAAAAATCTTACTTTTTGGAGAAATGTCCTCTGCTCTGATGAAACAAAAATAGAACTGTTTGGCCATAATGACCATCGTTATGTTTGGAGGAAAAAGGGGGGATGCTTTGCAAGCCGAAGAACACCATTCCAACCGTGAAGCACGGGCTGGCAGCATCATGCTGTGGGGGTGCTTTGCTTCAGGAGGGACTGGTGCACTTCACAAAATAGATGGCATCATGAGGAAGGAAAATTATGTGGATATATTGAAGCAACATCTCAAGACATCAGTCAGGAAGTTAAAGCTTGGTCCAAATGGACAATACTTCCAAAGTTGTGGCAAAATGGTTTAAGGACAACAAAGTCAAGGTATTGGAGTGGCCATCACAAAGCCCTGACCTCAATCCTATAGAAAATGTGTGAGCAGAACTGAAAAGGCGTGTGCGAGCAAGGAGGCCTACAAACCTGACTCAGTTACACCAGCTCTGTCAGGAGGAATGGGACAAAATTCACCCAACTTATTATGGGAAGCTTGTGGAAGGCTACCCGAAACTTTTGACCCAAGTTAAACAATTTAAAGGCAATGCTACCAAATACTAATTGAGTGTATGTAAACTTCTGACCCACTGGGAATGTGATGACATAAATAAAAGCTGAAACAAATCATTCTCTCTACTATTTTTCTGACATTTCATATTCTTAAAATAAAGTGGTGATCCTAACTGACGTAAAACAGGGAATTTTTACTAGGATTAAATGCTAGGAATTGTTAAAAACTGAGTTTAAATGTATTTGGCTAAGGTGTATGTAAACTTCCGACTTCAACTGTATATATACACATACATATATATACATACATATACATATCATTTAAAAAAATATTTCCCTTTAATACTTTCCAACCCCACCACCCCTTCCCTAATTGGAGTAAACAACATTTTACGTCATTTAGCAGACGCTCTTATCCAGAGCGACTTACAGGAGCAATTAGGGTTAAGTACCTTGCTCAAGGGCACTTCGACAGATTTTTCACCTAGTCGGCTCGGAGATTAGAACCAGCAACCTTTCGGGTACTGGCACAACGCTCTTAACCATTAAGCTTAGGCCTCTACTTCCAGCTTATACATACTATATACATTTTATGGACACAGTCAATTTTACAATAATTATATTTTGTTTGTTTTTTACTCCTGAACTTCCTCTACCCTCAACCTCTCCGATCATTTTCATGATGTCCATTCAGTTTGCTTCTATATGCCATATCTTTCTAACTGTGCTCTTTCACAAAAGCTCTCAACCTATAACCTATATACTTATTATGGACACAGTAATATGTTCTTGCTCTAAAAGATATGCAAGCACATTAGTCTTTTCATTTTCTGTCATGGTATCTACACACACGGTATTGTACAGTCAATGACAGGTGTGCAGAGCAGGGTGTGCGTCGGATCAGTCAGATAAGCAGACCGACGGTCAACATCGCCCCACATCAGCTCCGCTAATCCGCCCCCTCTGCACTCAGCTAATGAGGTAACTAGCTACCGCTCACACCTAGCATCCTAGCCTCCACCACTAACAGCTACCTCTCACACCTAGCATCCTAGCCTCCACCACTAACAGCTACCACTCACACCTAGCATCCTAGCCTCCACCACTAACAGCTACCGCTCACACCTAGCATCCTAGCCTCCATCACTAACAGCTACCGCTCACACCTAGCATCCTAGCCTCCATCACTAACAGCTACCGCTCATACCTAGCATCCTAGCCTCCAACACTAACAGCTATTGCTCTCTGTACAGTGCCTTATAAAAGTATTCATCCCCCTTGGCGTTTTTCCTATTTTGTTGCATTACAACCTGTAATTTAAATGGATTTTTATTTGGATTTCATGTAATGGACATACACAAATTAGTCCAAATTGGTGAAGTGAAATGAAAAAAATAACTTGTTTCAAAAAAATAAAAATAAAAATAACGGAACAGTGGTGTGTGCAGATGTATTCACCTCCTTTGCTATGAAGCCCCTAAATAAGATCTGGTGCAACCAATTACCTTCAGAAGTCACATAATTAGTTAAATAAAGTCCACCTGTGTGCAATCTAAGTGTCACATAATCTCAGTATATATACACCTGTTCTGAATGGCCCCAGAGTCTGTAACACCACTAAGCAAGGGGCACCATCAAGCAAGCGGCACCATGAAGACCAAGGAGCTCTCCAAACAGTTCAGGGACAAAGTTGTGGAGAAGTACAGATCAGGGTTGGGTTATAAAAAAATATCAGAAACTTTGAACATCCCACGGAGCACCATTAAATCCATTGAAAGAATATTGAAAGAATATGGCACGACAACAAACCTGCCAAGAGAGGCCCGCCCACCAAAACTCACGGACCAGGCAAGGAGGGCATTAATCAGAGAGGCAACAAAGAGACCAAAGATAACCCTGAAGGAGCTGCAAAGCTCCACAGCGGAGATTGGAGTATCTGTCCTTAGGACCACTTTAAGCCGTACACTCCACAGAGCTGGGCTTTACGGACGAGTGGCCAGAAAAAAGCTATTGCTTAAAGAATAAAATAAGCAAACACGTTTGGTTTTCGCCAAAAGCCATGTGGAAGACTCCCCAAACATATGGAAGAAGGTACTCTGGTCAGATGAGACTAAAATTGAGCTTTTTGACAATCAAGGAAAACGCTATGTCTGGCGCAAACCCAACACCTCTCATCACCCCGAGAACACCATCCCCACAGTGAAGCATGGTGGTGGTGGCAGCATCATGCTGTGGGGATGTTTTTCATCGGCAGGGACTGGGAAACTGGTCAGAATTGAAGGAATGATGGATGGCGCTAAATATAAGGAAATTCTTGAGGGAAACCTGTTTCCATCTTCCAGAGATTTGAGACTTTGACGGAGGTTCACCATCCAGCAGGACAATGACCCTAAGCATACTGCTAAAGCAACACTCAAGTGGTTTATGGGGAAACCTTTAAATGTCTTAGAATGGCCTAGTCAAAGCCCAGACCTCAATCCAATTGAGAATCTGTGGTATGACTTAAAGATTGCGGAACCCATCCAACTTGAAGGAGCTGGAGTAGTTTTGCCCTGAAGAATGGGCAAAAATCCCATTGGCTAGATGTGCCAAGCTTATAGAGACATACCCCAAGAGATTTGCAGCTGTAATTGCTGCAAAAAGGGGCTCTACAAAGTATTGACTTTGGGGGGGGGGGGTGAACAGTTATGCATACTCAAGTTTTCTGTTTTTTTGTCTTATTTCTTGTTTGTTTCACAAGAAAAAATATTTTGCATCTTCAAAGTGGTAGGCATGTTGTGTAAATCAAATGATACAAACCCCCCCAAAAAATCCATTTTAATTCCAGGTTGTAAGGCAACAAAATAGGAAAAATGCCAAGGGGGGTGAATACTTTCGCAAGCCACTGTATGTTGTTGGCAACATCTCATCCATCTCACCCCTCTCAAATCTCCCTCCTCTCATGTCCCTCACCCTCAGTCCTCAGCCCTCCCCATACAGCGGGCATAGTTGTTATTCTCAATCTGGGAAATCCCTGCTTTTTTATGTATGTGTTGTGAGGTTCTGAGCACACCTCCATTTATAGATATATCAGAGAGAGAGAGAGGATAGAAAGAGAAAATGTGTATGTGTGTGTGTGTGTGTTAGAGAGACAGAGAATAGTATTTTGTGCTGATAAACCCCTTAGTGAGGAGTTGTATTGGTAGTCTGTCAGTTGTGAATACAAAAGGCTGATCTGGCAGTACGATTGGAACTAAAATGGGTCACCAATCTAAGAAATTGAGGTAATTATCTGATTGATTACTAAGCGAGTGACATCGTTACTTTAAGCTAGGTGATGCCAGTGAACATGCACACTTCTGTTTTAACCATGCATTCAACAGTAAAGCCAAGTTCGAACCCATGCCGGGTCGGACTGGCCACCTGGCATTTCGGGCAAACGGCAGATGGGCTGGTCCATTTTTAGCCCAGTGGGCCTGTCTAACTTGGGGGGGTTTTTGCGCAAAATTATCATTATCTGGCAAGAAATGAGGGCCAATGTGGGGGCCGGTGTGTTTGAAAAGGCCAGAGACGATTGCTGGTCCAAATCCACACCTGAACCCATGGACATATCGCTCTTTAAAGAGCAACATTTTGTGTTCTCCCAGGTGCTGGTTTCTCTGTGGAATGTGAGTTAGTAATTATTGTGAGACTTGGGAGATGAGAGGTAGAGAGAAAGAGGAGGGAGAGGGTGAGGGAAAGAGAGAGTGTGTTTGTGAACAGGTGGCCACACAGCCCCCCAGCGGTCCTCTAAGTCCAACCCTGTCCCAGTCAGCTGACCACTCACTACACACCTCTCCCATATCTCTCTCCCCTCCCTCCCTCTCTCTCTCTCTCTCTCTCTCTCTCTTTCTATACTGTATCACAACAACCCATATTTAGTGCAGCCCTGCCTCAACCATGCCCCCCCCCTCTCTCTCTCTCTCTCTCTCGCTCTCTCTCTCCTCCCTCATTCTGTCTCCCCTTCTACCTCTCCCTCTACTCCTGCCCCCCTCCCTCCATCTCTCTGCTGTAGCCCATGCTGTAGGCTGTTGTTGTAGCAGAAGAGTAGTGTAGCGCTGTCGTTCGTCCCAGCAGAGAGTAGACAGACCAGCAGAGGAACCTACTTTATTCCAACCAGGCTCACTGTCACACAGCAGGGATTTAGGAGCATAGGAGACAAACGGTCTCTCTCTCTTCTCTCTCTCTCTGGGCTTGGTTGGTCTGTTTTGGGATCTGATATGATATTCCATCATGAATCCGACAGTGAAGATCCATCTTCAGAATGGGATCCACTTTAACACCTACATGTACCAGGTAGGGATTCATTTTAGCACCGACATGTACAAGGTAGGGACCCACTTTAACGCCTTCATGTACCAGGTAGGGATCTAATCACATGGATCACTTATGGGACCACTAGAAACCGTACATAACTGTGTGTATGGCATTGATTATGGTGTGTGTATGTATCGTGTGTGGCTCAGTTGGTAGAGCACGGCACTTGCAACGCCAGGGTTATGGGTTTGATTCCCACAGGGGACCAGTATGGAAATGTATGCACTCACTACTGTAAATCGCTCTGGATTAAAGCGTCTGCTAAATGACTAAAATGTTTTTTAAATGTATGCCTCCGAGTCTGGTCAAGCACATGTCTGTGTTCATCACTACAGCTCACACTCATGTCCCCCCTTCCCCTACTCACCTCCCCGCCCAGCCTCTCCCCTCTCACTAACGTTGTTTTCAGGCAATGGAAAACGTTTTCAGATCAATGGTGTGAAGTGAATTCAGAATATGAGGTATTCAATATTTACTGAAAAGTTTTTTACTTTTGAGGCACTAAGGCAGGAGGCACAGCAGACAGCCTCTCTCCCAGGGAAACGTTTTGATTGGCCACTGTGGCTGCCTGCCATTCTGCAGCATTCAAACTTCAGGTTTTTGAAGCTGAATCTGTCTCTGCCTTATTTGATGGGGAGTTACTGTTACAAATAGTGTGTGTGTCAGTGTTTGTGTGTGTGTGTGTGGGTCAGTGTCGCTGTGTGTGTGTCGATGTCGGTGTGTGTGTCAGTTTCCTTTAGCAGTAGAGATAAAGGCCCTGGCGTGCGTGCGTGCGTGTGCTGTGATAAAGCAGACTGCTTGTGTTTCAGACAGACTGAAGCGATTCTACAGAAACTCTTTATGCTTCTCCTCTTAACTGTCCCCAGAGAGAGCATTCTCTCTATCTCTCCCCTTTTTTCTTCATTTCTCCCTCTTCCCCTCTCTCTTTTCTCTAGCCCTCCCTCTCCCCCTCTTTTTCTCTGTGATCCTGTACAGAGAGAGGAGTGCATGTTTTGTTTTTCTTTAATGAAGAAGACATGAGGACATGAATGGATGCTATTCTGGGCTCAGCCATGAAATAGGCACGGGATGCAGAGAGAGAGATGGAGAAAGAAAGAAAAGTTTGGTAATTTTAGGGGATTTGGCACTTCTATGTATGCATGGACAGAGAGCGCAAAACAGAGAGAAAGAGGAGTGGGAGAGAGAGATGAGATGAGAGAGAGGGGGAGAGAAGGAGAGGGAGAGAGATAAGAGCGAGAGGGGGGAAAGAAGGAGAGAGAGAGGAAGGGAGCAAAAGAGAGGGAGCAAGAGAAAGAGGGGAAGGCTGTGTTGTTGCCAGCTCTTTTCACTGCAGTCAGAATGCTGTCATGCAGACTGTCCCTGCATCTGTTTGAAATTCTTAAAGTATGAAGCAGGCTTTTATGCAGTGTCTCACTCAGCACTTACTATGACAATGTGACTTTTAAGCATATCATCTTTGGCACATAATTGCCATGCATCCGTAAGGCCTCCCTTACTATGTGGTGTGTGTTTAAATCATCTTTCTATTCACACCTGTCAGTGTATCAGATAAAGGAGCTTGTTCTTAATTAACACCTAGCTGAAACAGCCTGGTCTCCCCCCCCAGACACACACTCATTCTAACACCTCACTTTAGATAAAGCTTTCTTAATCCGTCTTAAAGTGTGTGCTTCAGTTCCCATTTACCCAACTGTCTGAACCAGGAATATTTCTCTCTCTAGCTTCTCTCCATACAGTGTATCTCTCTCTGACTGTCCTCTCCTCTCTGCCTGTCAATAGGATTGCTGGGTATTTTCAGACTCCTTCGTTGTTTTCTCAGTCTCACAGGAGTGATGGTAGCTTCTCTGTGGTGCTGTTGTTACAGTACAGTATGCTTCAGTTAATGCCTAGTTTGAGTCATGATGCTCATGCTGAATGTTCATTCATCATTTCACTGAGCCTGACTGTCTCGGCCGTGAAGCATTATCACAAGCTGTGTGTTCACTGAGGACTGTTGTTATTCAGTCTTTCATACAGTGAAGATACACTTGAAGCAGAGTTCTGATTTCACTTTATACAGAGATTGCTACTGTCAGTTCTTCTCACATGGTTCTTCTCTCTATTTTAATTCTACTCCCAGAGTTGTAGAGTCAGTAGTTGTGGTCTGTGATATGAGTATCATTATGTCAGTAATCGTTGTGCCTGAGGAGCTGAGGAGTGCTGTAGTCAGCTTCCCATGTGAGGGAGGCCCATAGAGCTGTCACACTGGGAGAGAGCCACCATGCTGTGTGTGTGAGTAAGTGTGTCAGTGTGTGTGTGTGTGTGGAAGTTTTTCTGCTATGTTAGACACTTTCCTAATGATGTGTTGTCATGGCAATGACAGATGTGTGCAGGCAGGAGCTGCGGATGAGAGTTAGTCACAGCCAATCAAAAGCCAACACCAGGGCAAGGTGTCGCCGCCGAGTATCACAGTTCTTGTGTGTGTTAGAGTGTGTGTGTGTGTGTGTGTGTGTGTGTGTGTGTGAAGGGCTGGCACAATTACCGTATAACCGTGTAACCGACAGTTATGAATGAAGACCGTCATGAAAATAAAATAACCGTCATAACCGTTTTTTTGGAACGAACAGCTGACTGAAGACGAGATGGCCGGGCATTCGTGAGGTTGAGTCCGTTACTGCGGTAACACGGACTCTTAACAATGTGATGAAACTTTGTTGTTCCTTGCTGAAACAAACAGGGTGTTGTAGCAAACGTATCTTCAGTTGCCAAAGCAACACCCCCCACAATGCAGCAGCACACATAGAAATATAATGAATAGAACAGGCTTGACACCACTAACCCTGGCAATTTCATTATATTTCTATAGCAGCACATGCAGTCAGGAGTGGAGGAGAGGAGAAAATGTGCGTCAAAAAAAATTCCGTCACAGCCCTGTGCGTGTTTGTGTGTGTGTGTTTTCCATCACAGAGGACTTCTATGGCATGTTACAAAATCATTTGGGGAAGTGTTGGGGCCACAAATACATTGTGCTTTTTTTTCCAACAATCCATGTTTCATAAAAACTGGAGGCCTATGTTTTTATGTTCTCAAAGAGCCTTGCAGACAAGGAGTCATGTCATGTCTGTCATTCACACGGACTAAACATATTGCATACCAGGATGCTTGATTAAAGGCAATCTGTTTCTTATACATGATGTGTCTGATTTATCATTATCAACCTCTCTCTCCCCCCCCCTCTCCCTCTCGCTCCCTCTCCCTCTTCCTCTCCCATCTCAGTGGTAGAGTTTCTCAGCCCTGATATCTGACTCTCCTTAAGGAAGCAGTCGTTCAGTGCTCCCCATCTCTTTCTCTCCTCCTGTCCTCCTTCCTCCATCCCTTTATTCTCTGCTCATTTCACTCTAAGGGTTCTATTTTAACAAACCTAACGTAATGGTATCTAAGTGCTGGCGGTAGCGCTATAGGTCCAGGGGTGTGTCATAAATATTTATTTGCTATTTTCACAGCCGTTATTATGAACGCAATAGCTGGCGGTAGTGTGAAAGGGCTGGGTTTTGATGAATAACCAAGTTGTAGGTGTGATGAGGGCTTGGCCACTCACTGGCCAATCAACGCGTCCCATGGCTTAATACTGCATGCGTTTGTCTCAAACTCTGTAGATTATTTACAGTCTTTGCATTGTCATCAACTCCAATTCGGCTGGGGGCATGGAATATTCTCGTCATAGTCCATTGTGGTTGATACTACAGTTGATTAAATAGCATAGGCTAAAGTAACGAGTGATTTCAACAGTACAAAACATTTAAAAAATCCAGTGTTTGGCGTGTTGTCAGTCAACATTGTGGTGATTGGCTTCAACAAGTATAGGCCTTTATGCATCACACTTCTCCTCAAATAATAAATACTAGGCACCCTCCCGTAAATTGTATTGTGTGAGGCACGTTGTCAATAAGCAAGATATAGCCCAGGCCTACTGTTGATATGGCGTTATAGGACTGAACATTTTGAATAGCCTACAGTATGTTTGGAGGAGCACGCTTTGGAAATGGGGATGGATATATACAGTGGGGGTAAAAAGTATTTAGTCAGCCACCAATTGTGCAAGTTCTCCCACTTAAAAAGATGAGAGAGGCCTGTAATTTTCATCATAGGTACACATCAACTATGACAGACAAAATGAGGAAAAAAAATCCAGAAAATCACATTGTAGGATTTTTTATGAATTTATTTGCAAATTATGGTGGAAAATAAGTATTTGGTCAATAACAAAATTTTCTCAATACTTTGTTGTATACCCTTTGTTGGCAATGACACAGGTCAAACGTTTTCTGTAAGTCTTCACAAGGTTTTCACACACTGTTGCTGGTATTTTGGCCCATTCCTCCATGCAGATCTCCTCTGGAGCAGTGATGTTTTGGGGCTGTCGCTGGGCAACACGGACTTTCAACTCCCTCCAAAGATTTTCTATGGGGTTGAGATCTGGAGACTGGCTAGGCCACTCCAGGACCTTGAAATGCTTCTTACGAAGCCACTCCTTCGTTGCCCGGGCGGTGTGTTTGGGATCATTGTCATGCTGAAAGACCCAGCCACGTTTCATCTTCAATGCCCTTGTTGATGGAAGGGGGTTTTCACTCAAAATCTCACGATACATGGCCCCATTCATTCTTTCCTTTACAGGGATCAGTCGTCCTGGTCCCTTTGCAGAAAAACAGCCCCAAAGCATGATGTTTCCACCCCCATGCTTCACAGTAGGTATTGTGTTCTTTGGATGCAACTCAGCATTCTTTGTCCTCCAAACACAACGAGTTGAGTTTTTACCAAAAAGTTATATTTTGGTTTCATCTGACCATATGACATTCTCCCAATCCTCTTCTGGATCATCCAAATGCACTCTAACAAACTTCAGACGGGCCTGGACATGTACTGGCTTAAGCAGGGGGACACGTCTGGCACTGCAGGATTTGAGTCCCTGGTGGCGTAGTGTGTTACTGATGGTAGGCTTTGTTACTTTGGTCCCAGCTCTCTGCAGGTCATTCACTAGGTCCCCCCGTGTGGTTCTGGGATTTTTGCTCACCGTTCTTGTGATCATTTTGACCCCACGGGGTGAGATCTTGCGTGGAGCCCCAGATCGAGGGAGATTATCAGTGGTCTTGTATGTCTTCCATTTCCTAATAATTGCTCCCACAGTTGATTTCTTCAAACCAAGCTGCTTACCTATTGCAGATTCAGTCTTCCCAGCCTGGTGCAGGTCTACAATTTAGTTTCTGGTGTCCTTTGACAGCTCTTTGGTCTTGGCCATAGTGGAGTTTGGAGTGTGACTGTTTGAGGTTGTGGACAGGTGTCTTTTATACTGATAACAAGTTCAAACAGGTGCCATTAATACAGGTAACGAGTGGAGGACAGAGGAGCCTCTTAAAGAAGAAGTTACAGGTCTGTGAGAGCCAGAAATCTTGCTTGTTTGTAGGTGACCAAATACTTATTTTCCACCATAATTTGCAAATAAGTTCATTAAAAATCATACAATGTGATTTTCTGGATTTTT
Source organism: Coregonus lavaretus (assembly GCF_964263955.1). Classification (NCBI taxonomy): domain Eukaryota; kingdom Metazoa; phylum Chordata; class Actinopteri; order Salmoniformes; family Salmonidae; genus Coregonus; species Coregonus lavaretus. Next base: position 27,232,458 of record NC_139995.1, read on the forward strand.
TTTTCTCAATTTGTCTGTCATAGTTGACGTGTACATATGATGAAAATTACAGGCCTCTCTCATCTTTTTAAGTGGGAGAACGTGCACAATTGGTGGCTGACTAAATATTGTTTTCCCCCACTGTATATATAAAGTCCAAAAGTTATGGGCGGAGTTAGAAAGTTGGCTGTCAGAAGTTTTACAATCTACATTTAATTTTAATTTGTCTATCTGTATATTTCAAGACATGGCATATCAGGGTGCGGTTCGACAATATTATTTTCGTCACTTATATTGAAGAAGCTATTACTTAAATACTGGAAGTCAAAGGATACTCCAACTTTAAGAGAATGGAAGAATCAAATGCTTTATTTTTTTAATATTAAAGAAAACTTTGGCTACAGACATAAACAATATAGCACAATCTGAAGCCATATGGGGCAGAGTCTTGCAAGCATTGGAAACAACCAATGGCTGAAACCAATGGCTTATGTTATTTTTTTTCTTTACTCATATTTTTATGTTTTGACTGTTGTGCAATAGTCATGTCGAGTCTTGTGGATCTATGTATGTCTAAATGTTTAATTAATTGTGGGAAAACTAAATAAAATCTTACAAAAAAAGGAAATGGGGATGGATAGAAGCCGAATGGAGTATGCACTGCAGGTAGGTCAATGTGAATAATGCAAACACATGTCGGCAAAAGCCTCACGACTCGTAAATGATCTAGACCATTTAGAAGCCTTTTATGGATGGACTACTTGGCTAATGCATGGCCAGGATAAGAAAGACACCAGACGTGTTACTGTTGAACCAGCTTTCGTTATAGTAGGGTAAGGGTAGCCTACTATAAGGGCTTGTTTTTTAATCAAATGAAACATAAAACAAGCAATTGTTACAGGAGAATGCATACAGCCTACATGGAGGGTTTTTTATGCACATCCAAAATAATAATAGGAACTTTTAAGCACATACAAAATATTATGTGCTTAAAATAAACCATGATTTGGCCTCATTTTTGGGGTCATGGCTAGAAGGGGTCCAGCTTTGTCAAATTAACGTCAGATTTGACTTTTCGTAGCAGGTTAGGATAATTAACATAGCAGGTTAGGATAATTAGGTTAAGGTTAGGAAAAGGGTTGGGGTTAGGTAAAATGCAAAAACATTCCTTCTAACCATGACAGGGAATTTCTTTAGCTGGCTCCTCAAGAAATGCTGACAGAAGCTAAACGTGAGTTGGGTTGGGGGTGTGGTTTGAAGTGAGTGTTTCTTGGGTGTATACTTGCCACCACCAAGATACACCCATCTGTCAGAACCTTGCCCGCAGCTGTTTTCCACCACTCAATCACAACAAACAAACCTCCTTCAGGTTGAGTTCAATAACTACAGGCAGATAGATGTATGGTGAGATGCCGGAGGAAGCTTTGAATAGGTCAGTAGCCTACAAAGTAATATGAGAAGAATGCAATTGCTGAATTTATGTAGATATTCTAAACAAAGTGTTTTGATAACTTACAAATATAGTAACAGGTCCTGTACCCAAGAAAGCAAAGGTAACTGAACTAAATGACTATCGCCCCGTTGCTCTCACCTCTGTCATCATGAAGTGCTTTGAGAGACTAGTCAAGGATCATATCACCTCTACCTTACCTGTCACCCTAGACCCACTTCAATTTGCTTACCGCCCCAATAGATCCACAGACGATGCAATCGCCATCACACTGCACAATCCCATCTGGACAAGAAGAATACCTATGTAAGAATGCTGTTCATTGACTATAGCTCAACATTCAACACCATAGTACCCTCCAAGCTCATCATTAAGCTCCCCCAGGTGGTGAAGGTGGTGAAGGTAGGAAACAACATCTCCACTTCGCTGATCGTCAACACTGGGGCCCCACAAGGGTGCGTGCTCAGCCCCCTCCTGTACTCCCTGTTCACCCATGACTGCGTGGCCAAGCACGCCTCCAACTCAATCATGAAGTTTGCAGACGACACAACAGTAGTAGGCTTGATTACCAACAATGATGAGACCGCCTACAGGGAGGTGGTGAGGGCTCTGGGAGTGTGGTGCCAGGAAAATAACCTCTCACTCAACGTCAACAAAACAAAGGAGATGATCGTGGACTTCAGGATACAGCAGAGGGTTCACCCCCCTATCCACATTGATGGGACCGCAGTGGAGAAGGTGGAAAGCTTCAAGTTCCTTGGCGTACACATCACTGACAAACTGAAATGGTCCACCCATGCAGTGTGGTGAAGAAGGCGCCATGCAGTGTGGTGAAGAAGGCGCAACAGAGCCTCTTTGGCTTGGCACCTAAAACCCTCACAAACTTTTACAGATGCACAATTGAGAGCATCCTGTCGGGCTGTATCACCGCCTGGTACGGCAACTGCACCGCCCACAACCGCAGGGCTCTCCAGAGGGTGGTGCGGTCTGCCAAACGCATTACCGGGGGCAAACTACCTGCCCTCCAAGACACCTACAGCACCCAATGTCACAGGAAGGCCAAAAAGATCATCAAGGACATCAACCACCCGAGCCACTGCCTGTTCACCCCGCTATCATCCAGAAGGCGAGGTCAGAACAGGTGCATCAAAGCTGGGACCAAGAGAATGAAAAACAGCTTCTATCTCAAGGCCATCAGACTGTTAAATAGCCATCACTAGCACATTAGAGGCTGCTGCTGCCTATTGAAATCACTGGCCACTTTAAGAAATGGAACACTAGTCACTTTAATAATGTTTACATATCTTGCACTACTCATCTCATATGTATATAGTGTATTCTATTCTATAATATACTACTGTGTCTTAGTCCATGCCGCTCTGTCATTGCTTGTCCATATATGTATATATTCTTAAATTACATTCCTTACTAGATTTGTGTATTGGGTATATGTTAGATATTACTGCACTGTCGGAGCTAGAAGCACAAGTATTACGCTACACCCGCAATAACATCTGCTAAACACGTGTATGTGGCAAATAAAATTTGATTTGTAGAATAAACAACCCTTTACATAATACCATAGAAGCAGTGTTCTGCTAATATAACAATGTGCATCTTTCACCTTTCATTGCCATTCCCAGCCGATACAGATACTGTGCCTATCGGTATTTTGTCTGGTGGTAATGGGGCTACCTTGGCAAACATGTCAGAGTGGTCATACCTTCCTGTGTGGTGTCCCGTATACAACAGGAATTCCCTGATCCTGGTGCAGAATACACAGGTTTTCTCCCTCCCCATATTGACTGATACCGTCAATTCAATAATAAAGAAAGACAATACAAGTGAAAGTTGTGTCTAGTAAAATGTTAATGCTGAGTGCTAGGTATCTCTCTATTCAGAGATGTCAGTATGAAGCCAGTCTGTAGGTCAGGACTCAAATCACATAATCTTGCAAGTCTCCAAGTGTCGGCTCCATAGATGCATCCGTGAACACACAAATAAGACCAAAAGGCAAATTTTTGTTTTCATGAATTTTTACGATATAGCCATATTTGGCTGCGGTAACTAGTGGAAACCCTAATTCTATGCTTAACAGATGAAGTAGACTGACTATAGCTCCAAATTGGATTAGATTCAGGATGGTGATGCAGTTTGTTGTTCCTAGTTCACTCTATTAGTCAGACTCAGACATTAGTTAGTTACCACCATATCTGCATCCATTATTTAGTTTTGCCCTAGACAATACAAGTTAGACCTACGAACTAACTTGCAAATCTGACTTGTAGGCTAACGTTAGCTAGCTAGCTAGCTAGCCTGCCTCACTAGCATTATCAAATGATAATGTTACATAACCAGCAGTATCTAGACAATGCACAATAAACTTGTATGCGCTACGACCTAACTAAGTTGTAATGATGTAGCTAGCTATCTAGTTATCTAGCTATGCTAACGTTAGCTAGCCTGCCTCGCTAGCATTATAACATGATAATGTTACATAACCAGCAGTATCAGACAATGCACAATAAACTTGTATGAACTACGACCTAACTACGTTGCAATGAGGTAGTTCTCTAACTAGTTATCTAGCTAGCTACGCTAACATTCGCTAGCTTGCCTCGCTAGTTAACGTTAGCTAGCCTGCCTCGGTAGCATTATCAAATGATAACGTTACATAACCAGCAGTATCTAGACAATACACAAACTTGTATGAGCTACGACCTAACTAAGTTGCAATGAGGTAGCTAGCTAGCTAGTTATCTACCTAGCTACGCTAACATTCGCTAGCTTGCCTCGCTAGCTTGCCTCGCTTGCTAACATTAGCTAGCCTGCCTCGGCAGCATTATCAAATGATAACATTACATAACCAGCAGTATCTAGACAATACACAATAAACTACGACCTAACTAAGTTGTAATGAGGTAGCTAGCTGCCTCGCTTTATCAAAAGACAGCTACTTACCTAACCAGCAATAACGTTATCTAACGTTGTTAGCTAAGTTATACCAGAGAGGTCATTATATCTCTGGTTATACTCAACACCGCTGGTCGTTGCACACCGGATCCCCATTCAATGGGCGGATTCGATTATGCTGAGCCATGTGCACCGGTCTAATGGGAAAAAGCGGTGAGCGGAGTTGAGCAGTTGGAAATCCCGCTCATCGCTCATGGAGCGGCACTCCCTCCATGTCCTTTTCTACCGCTCCGCTAAAAACCGTTCCACGCTCACAGGGGGAAAAAAACTCCCGCTCCAAATTCGCTCCATTCATTAAAATTACAATTTAACTGTCTGTGGCTTAAAGCTCATGCGATGGTGCCTGGAGAGCCAGCCAGCAGCGGAGAATATCCTCTCCACACTTGCAGAGCCACTGGGGATGCTAAACACCCTTTTGGCCACTGTTGCCAGGCTGGGCAGAGATGCAGAGTTTGTAATTATTTTGTATATATATACTGTAAGTAGGCCTAAAGGTTTTTAGGCAAAATAACCCAAAACGGAAATCTCCTTGAACGTGGGAATATGGCGGGTAGGAGCGTTGTGCCAGTAACCAAAAGGTTGCTGGATCGAATCCCCGAGCTGACCAGGTAAAAAATCTGTCGTTCTGCCCCTGAGCAAGGCAGTTAACCCACTGTTCCCCGGGCGCCGAAGACGTGGATGTCGATTAAGGCATCCTCTCTGATTCAGAGGGGTTGGGTTAAATGCGGAAGACACATTTCAGTTTAATGCATTCATGACTAGGTATCCCCCTTTCCCCCTATTGGGCCAAAATCAATTATTGCCTATTGTATAGATAATACAATGAAAATGAACTAAACGTTTAAGAGATCAGATTTTTAGTTTATAAATACTTTGCTACAGTGACACACTTAGTTATCTACCCACCTCATTCCTTTCTTTTGTTCCTTTCTTTTAACATGTGCACATAGTAATACTTTTTGGATTTCAGATTCCACAATGATTCCGCACTCCCTCTCTTGCTCTTGGTCCTCATCTTTGTAAGTCACCTTGATTTAGCACCTGTGTGTTTTATCAGTTTCTTTATGAAAATATTGAGCAAACTCCATGACAGTAGCTAAAGCAAAGGGCTATTAGCAGCACACAAGTAGACTACAAATGGGGCGGGCATGCCCTGAGCTCGTGAAGTGAGCGCTACTGGAGCGAAATTGGAGCAGGGAGAAGGCCAACGCTCCAGCCTTTGGGAATCTCGCTCCGCGCTCCTCATTCCGCTCCAGCCAAGCTCCGCTCACATACTCTGGCGTTGAGGGAGGACCGTCCTTCTCAAATCGAACAGTAATCTGTGTCGCTCGGTCATGTTGCAATCACTTTTGTATGTGAAAACACAGAATCCTACTCACGTGCTAATTACGTCACTTTTGTTTTGAGCCAACTTGGACATGGGCTTTGAACGGGGCAGCTAGCTCACACCCGGGAGGCAGCCCAGGTCCAAAACGAATGCAAGCAAAACACCCCTCAATGAAGGGAAGCGAAGTGAGCGGAGGGGCGATTTGCACATGGAGCTTGGCAAAAGGGGTCATAATTTGTTTACATATTTGTAATTCAAACCCAACCTTCATTAGCTCCCTGTGACGACGCACTGAGGTTCCAAACTCTGTTTTAGACGAGACTGACTTTTTGACCAAATTATCCTATTTACACTTTGTAGTACATTTTGACAATATAATACATGTTTCTGGCTCATATCAATGCCACATAGGCCATTTTCAAAGGGATTAGTTGCTTTTTAGGGGCAGTCGCTCTTTAAATATCCTGACCAGCGAATACTGAAATTGGCACTTTGGCGCACGTTTTTAAGAACAGACCTCAGATATTGCCATTCCTCCCACCTCAGCACAAGTGAGCTCATATAAGACAGGTAAATTACCAATCCTGGTGCTAGGGATTGAAAATAGAAGAGCGCTGGCATTAACAGGTCGAAATTGCAAACAATCGAGCGTTTGACAGTTGTGCTGGCTTAAGACCAGCCGAAAATAGAGCCCTAAGTGTCACTCAGCCATAGATAGAGTTAGAGAGAGAGAGTGTGTGTGTGTGCTTTAGTGCATCCTTGTTTGAGAAAAAGTGCTGATTGTGGAGCAGTCTTTAAAAAGAGAACAATGTGTAAGTCCCTCCTGAGGCTGGGCTTTATTGTGATTGACAGTTCCAGCACACTTTCCTCTAATGTGATTGGTCCAGGAAGTGTAGTGTTCATTATCTTTCCACCAATCCCAGGAGGACTGAGACACTAAACACACATGCACAAACACACACACAGACAAACACACAGGGGTTTACAAGTCAATTACACCACGACAAGATTAGCCAATTCTCTTATCCTATCTATAATAGCGACTGGAGGTGCACTAACACAGACACACACACACACACACACACACACACACACACACACACACACACACGGTGTGTTCGGATGTTGTAAAGGGGGTTGTGTCACTTGCGTGTCTCAGGGTTTGGCTTAATTTAAATGCCTAAGTGTATGACGTAGGTTAAAACTGTAAAACATCCCATGAAGAACCCTAACACACACATTTACACACACTTCTAATACAAGAGTGTGTTTATTCTATTTCTGCAGTACACACATACCCACACACACTGAAGTTCATTCTCTCTCAGCTGTAGAGACAGTAACTGGATGTGTTTGACTGACTGCTCTAAAATGACTCTGCTGCCTCTAAAATAGAGTGAGTGTGTTCTTGTGTGTTGATAATGTGTGTGTGTGTGTTTTGTTGTGTGTTCGATGTGGAATCTAGAGTTGATTTCCTTAGAGAGTTTGAGTCTGTCAGACTGCAGTACAACATCCTACATACACACACAGAGAACGAGAAACACACACACCAACACACACACATACACTTTTCAGTCCAGCATTTTGCTTTCATCCCTTAATCCCAAACTGCTTAAGGAAGCGAAGGAGAGAAATCCCTTTACAATGTCTGAGCTCAGCATTGCTTGGCAACGGCTCACAGTCTAACTCAGAAATACCAACACACTCACACATCTCACACATCGGATTGTGGTTTGTGGCAGACAAAATGGCCTTTTCCGGACTTCCAGAAGATTTTCCAGCTTCAATATGTAGAATTTGAGTGTGTATTAGAGAGATGGAGACAAAGAGTATTTGTCCTCTGTGTGAGCCCTTCCTACTAAAGAACTGTCATAGAATAACCAACATGACACTTGGAACTTCATTTCCCATCAGGCCTCAGTTACTGCTCCAGTTCACTCAGGGGTAACCATTGTCCTTAGAACCACAACAAGCACTAAAACCGTCTGGATCTTTTATTAACTAGTCTTACTGCTGCTTTACCCTCAGTGGAGGGCACCATAACATCACTCAATACACTCAGAATTACAGCTCAAATACAAAGCCATGATGTTGGTTGATTATTCTGTGTGAAAGGATGATAGATAAAGAGAGGAGGGGGGAGAGGGAGAGAATGAACACTCATCTCTGATCAAGGATGCATGTTTTCAATCCCCCTTTGTTTATTCTGAAGCGTTTATGAATCCATGTTTCTCCCAATTGCTTTTTCCTTACGTGACAGAGAAGCTGACAGGGACAGAAGGAGGAGAGGAGAGAGGGAGCAGCTAAAAGGATGAGGTGGAGGGGGGCAGAGAGAGGGGCCAGGAGGGGAGGAGAGGTAGAGGGGGGTGTTGAGGCTTTTGCTCTGATTCAAATAGACAGTGAGAGACAGTGAGATGGAACATCTGTTTGTGGGTTTCAACTGGCCTCCTGTCTATTGCTTTGCCCCTGTGGAAAAAGAACGTCAAAATGAACGCACTGACCCATTTTCCCCTTTCCTCTCCCTTTCCTTCTTCGTTTCCTCCCTCTCTCACTCCTTCTCTTTTCTTCTCTGCGCTACCAGTCAGGGTAATCTGAAAACCATACTCTGTGTGTGTATGTGGGGTGTTTGTGTGTGTGTGTTCATGTGAAATCCAAACTCAGTGACTCCGGACAGAACAGTCATTATAGAGATGGGAGCACAGACACTTGTCTTTGTCACATTGTGTGTGTATGTGGCCTAGCCCACGTAGGCTGAGAGGAGCAGCTGTGTTGATTGGTTTTAGTACTGAGGGCTTTTCCAAACTCATAACGTCACGCAAGACTGCAGTCTCACTGCTACAGGGCCCACCCAGCCTAGAGACTCACCACACTGCGTGTTTCTCTCTCTGTATGTGTGTGTGTGTCCGTGCGTCAATCTGTGTGTGTGTGAGTGTGTGTGTGTGTGTGTGTGTGTGTGTGTGTGCGTGTCTTTATCTATGTGTGTGTCTGCGTGTCTGAATATTAAAAGCTGCAGGGTATAGGAGTTGGATCAGAGCCAGAGACTCAGGGAGCTGCCAACAGAGTGCCAAGAGACATGCAGTAATACACACACACACACACAATCCCCTTCTCTCTCAGCCCTATCCCCTAAGTAACAAGAACCAATATTAGAGAACAGAGAGGTGGGTTTTAACAGACTAGTGTATCTGCTCCTGTATTATTATATGTATTGTCATTATTTCCCCCTGTACATATAGTATGTATTCATCTGTTAATCTCCCAACTGGGACACTTTGTCAGGTTCTGACTGACACTGGGATGAGCTGTGCTGTTTAGAGGAGAGGATCCTGGTGATTGGACATAAATACCCCAAGTAAAGTGGTGCTAGAATAAATAGTACCTGCCTGGTGTGGTGCAGGTGAAATGGCGTGGGCCTGTGGTGCAGGTGAAATGGCGTGGGCCTGTGGTGCAGGTGAAATGGCGTGGGCCTGTGGTGCAGGTGAAATGGCGTGGGCCTGTGGTGCAGGTGAAATGGCGTGGGCCTGTGGTGCAGGTGAAATGGCGTGGGCCTGTGGTGCAGGTGAAATGGCATGGGCCTGTGGTGCAGGTGAAATGGTGGGGCCCGTGTAGCAGGTGAAATGGCGTGGGCCTGTGGTGCAGGTGAAATGACATGGGCCTGTGGTGCAGGTAAAATGGTGTGGGGCCCGTGGTGCAGGTGAAATGATGTGGGCCTGTGGTTCAGGTGAAATGGTGGGGCCCGTGGTGCAGGTGAAATGGTGTTTGGCCTGCGGTGCAGGTGAAATGGTGTGAGATAAACATGTGATGTGAATGTGAAAGGTTCTACAAGCGCTGTCTGTGAACTACTGATACTCTGCAACAATGCATTATATTTTATTGTCCCAGATTCTTTAGAAAATGTGAAATCATCAATCTTATCTTGTGTTTGTTTTCCAGGAGTTTGCCACTCTGACCAAGGAGCTGAACATGTGTCGGGAACAGCTGCTGGAGAAAGAAGAGGAAATATCTGAACTGAAAGCTGAGAGGAACAACACCAGGGTAAGAGTGTGTGCATGTGTTACTGAGTGTATAATGTGTGTATAACGTGTGATGTCTCTATTCTAGCTTCTCTTGGAGCACCTGGAGTGTCTGGTGTCTCGTCACGAGCGCAGTCTGAGGATGACGGTGGTGAAGAGACAAGCTCCTCCTCCCTCTGGGGTCTCCAGCGAGGTGGAGGTCCTCAAGGCCCTCAAGTCCCTGTTCGAACACCACAAAGCCCTGGATGAGAAGGTGTGTGTGTACCTTTATCTCACTGAAAACCAGGCTTTAATTCCAATCCAAAATAACACTGTGGTTGTGTGTCTTACAGGTGCGTGAGAGGCTTCGGGTGGCTCTTGAGAGAGTGACTACACTAGAGGGACAGTTATCAGCCACAACTCAGGAGGTGTGTGTTTGTGTGTGTGTGTGTGTGTGGGTGTGCATGTATAACATCTGTCCTGTCCCCACCTGCCATCTGCTGATGCCCCCAGTCTGTTAGCTATTCTGAACAACCAACATGCAACCAAGGGACTGTCTCTTCTGCTCTCTGGACAAGACTGCAGAACCCCTCTCTCTCTCTCTCTCTCTCTGTCTCCCCTCTCTTCTGCTCGCTCTCTCTCTGTCTCCCCTCTCTTCTGTTCTCTCTCTCTTCCTTCTCTTAGCACACACACAGAACCAAGGCACACTCTCTTTCTGTTAAAATGTCTCTTACTCGTTCATTCAATAATTTGTTCCCTCTATGTTTCTCTCTCTCCCTTTCTCCTGTTCTCATCTGTTCAACAAGAATCCATTACAAAGGCAAATGAGACTAAATATTCAGTACAAGCTGTGCTGTGCACAGGAAAACCCAAATGCAATCCAAAGTAATAACTTGTTAGGTTCATTTTCTGGTCCTGTACTGTGTGTTGCACCTTTCACCTGCTGTCTCCCCAACTCACTGGAGCCTACATAGAATAGAACAGAATATAATAGAAAATAATAGAATAGAAAGTTATAGAATAGAAAGTTATAGAATAGATATGCCTAGTTTGGCAAACTGTTTGAGATAAGAATGTCAATGACCACAATATCGTCAGGAAAACATATTGTATTTTCTTTCTCAGATTATTCCAGAAGCAGTACTAAAAGAGACAGGAACTTTAGAGAAACGTTCATTGCCCATTCCACAGAATCCTCTGAATATTCCTGAAGTGTGTACCTGGTGTTGTGATGTTCCTGTGTGGAGCGATGGGATGGGGCGTCTAGGGCCTGCAGCAGCCAGGGACATCTGTCTCAACTGAGGACAGTCACAGCCTGTTAGAACTCTGGAACTGGGATCAGGACTTCCATTGGTGCTGCTGTAGGAAGCTGTAGAATAGACACACATAGAGAGTTAGAAAGGGAGAGATAGATAGGGAAGCACAGGTAGATAGAGGGGCAGAGCCATCTCACTCCCACACAGTCTGAGGGACCAGATGGCCTCACCAGGACTACAATATCACATCTAATCATCTCAGCTCAGAGGTGTGTGTGTGTGTGTACTTGTTTTCCTACCTTATCAGGACCCCAATGTCCAAACAATTCACCCAAATGTCCTGACAAGGTAGGAAAACAATAACTTTTTTTGAAATGTCAGGACTTTTTTCATGTCCTGAATTTGTTCAAATTCTATTTTAAGCTTAAGGGTTAGGGTTTTGGGGTTAGGGTTAGGGTTAAGGTTAAGGTTTTTGGGGTTAAGATTAGGGTTAAGGTTAGGGGTACGGTTAAGTTTAGGGTTAGGGGTTAGGGGTTAGGGAAAATAGGATATTTAATGGTTAAAAGAAAATACTCACCAAAAAGTCCTGGAATTTCACGAAAATAAAGCTGTGTGTTAATGTGTATGTCTCTGTGTGTGAGTCCCTGAAGAGCAATGTGATGCAGCTTTGGATCTCCTCCTTCATTTTGTGTAAAGCCAAAACATGCCTACCTACCAGCACTCAAACACAACCTAGTGTAGACAAACCTGCATCCAGCATCAGTTAGACCGCCTGATACTCCACCTTTACCTAGAGGTGACCCTTTGCCCTCTGTGTGTGTGTTTGTGTGGGTGTGTGTGTATGTGTGTGTGTGTGTGTGCGTGCGTGTGTGTGTCTGCAGCTGACCGTTGTGAGGCAGAGGAAGGAGGGAGAATCTTTGGACAGGAACGACGCATCCAAATCCACCTGGAAGGTCTGTCTTTCTCTCTGTCTCTGTCTGTCGGTATGTCTATCTATCTTTCTCTCTGTCTCGCTCTCTCTCACACACACGCTCACACACACACACATTGCTGATGAGTTAGGCTAAATGCAGAATCTACTCTGTGGTTTAAAGCTCTTTTGTCATTGTGGTGATTATAATGCAGTTTGAGCCCTACTGTACAACCAGATAGCCCTGTCCTCTCTCCCTCTCCTAGTAATATTCCCTGAAATGAGCATGTGTTATGTAACCCTGTCTGTGTCTGTCTATGTCTGTCCACGGGGAATAATGAAGCTTTATGTAGTTAATCATGGAGGACAGTTTGTGCCTGGTCAGTAATCCCACAAGAGGATCAGATGACAGAGCATTCATTGAGCATTAGAAACATGGCTGGAAGTTTACCTGGGATGTATGGGTTCTGTTATAATGCTTTATCATCCTAATAAGATAATTAGTTGTTCCTTTCTTTGGTCAAGAGTTTTCTATCCAAGATGGCGTAGCAGTGCGGTCGTGTTCTATGTTGTGTGTCCGTGTAAATAGCCTGTTTTTTGTATTTTTTTTGGTATTTTTCATACATATTTCCTTATCACACTTTTCATCCTTCTACTAAATATACTTTCCTGCAACCCGCCTCACTCAATGTGGAACGGATTCTATTATTTACTCACCTTTATCTAGAATCTCCAGTTGAAACTAGCTAGTCAGCTAACTAGCTACTTGCTATTAGCCACCGTTAGCGGTTTTCACCCAGAACATCGGATTTTCTGCCGGAATAACTGAATCAATGGACCTTAACACCGGATCGCAACTATCTAGCCGCAACCAAATGGACGTTGCTGTAGGCTAATCACCACTGCCCCCGAAGCAAGCACCAGTTGCCTTGAGCCAGGCCCATATCCCAGCTATCTACCTCTTTGTCTACCGGACGGGAGTAGCTAGCTAACTAGCTACTTGCTATTAGCCACCATTAGCGTTTTTCACCATTGTCCGTGGCCTGCACTACCTACCAGCCAGCTCTAGCCTGGACTATTATCGTCCAGTCTGCACTGTCTGCACAGCGCGTTATCGACCCAGAACACATCAGATTTTCTGCCGGAATCACTAAATCACTGGACCTTTAACACCTGATCATCACAACTAGCTAGCTGCAACCAAATGGATGTTGTTGTTGGCTAATCAGCTTTGAGCTAGCCTTGAGTCCGGCACATCTCCAGGCTATCTACCTCTCTGTCAACCGGACGGGAACTCCTAGAGTCGACACGGAGCCCCGCCGATCCATCACAACTGGTCTGCCGACGTAATGATCTGTGGTTTCAACAGGCTTCCCGTTGAAACGACCACGAACATCCATCTGCTAGCCCCGGCCCACTAGCACACGCAAACAACAGCCATGCTTCCTGCTCGCTGTGCTTTAGCACCAATTCGAACTGCTCTCAGACTCACATATTGCTGTTCACTGGACCTTATGATCACTCAGCTGCACAGCTGATGCCTGCTGGACTGTTCCTTTACACGGTACCCTGTCCTGTTTATCTGTTTAGCCTCAGCCCAAACTTTCATCGCCATTACCAGTTGTTGTCTTAGCTCTCTCTAATAACACCTGTGATTGCTTTATGCCTCTCTCCCATGTCAATATGCCTTGCCTATTGCTGTTCCAGTTAGTTCTTATTATACAATTTCAATATAGAACCCCAAGTCATTCTCAAACTGCCTCAAATAGCTCCTTTGTTCCACCCCCCATACACGCCGAGACCGGCTCAATCGGTGCCTCCAGTGATGCTATCTCTTTCATTGTTACCCAACGCTTAGGTTTACCTCCACTGAACTCATATCCTTCCATATCCTTGTCTGTACATAATGCCCTGAATCTATTCTACAATGCCCGGAAATCTGCCCCCATTATTCTCTGTACCCAACGCACTAGAAGACCAGTTCTTAAAGCCTTTAGCCATATCCTTATTCTAGTCCTCCTCTGTTCCTATGGTGATGTAGAGGCTAACCCAGGCCCTGCAGCCCCCAGTATCACTCCTACTCCCCAGGAGTTATAATTTGTTGACTTCTGTAACAGTAAAAGCCTTGGTTTTCTGCACGTTAACATCAGAAGCCTCCTTCCTAAGTTTGAGTTATTCACTGCATTAGCACACTCCGCCAACCCTGATGTTCTAGCAGTGTCTGAATCCTGGCTTAGGAAGATCCCCAACTACAACATTTTCTGTCTAGATAGAACTGCCAAAGGGGGTGGAGTTGCAATCTACTGTAGAGATAGCCTGCAGAGCTCTGTCATACTATCCAGGTCTGTGCCCAAACAGTTTGAGCTCCTACTTCTAAAAATCCACCTTTCCAGAAATAAGTCTCTCACTGTTGCCGCTTGCTACAGCCCCCCCTCAGCCCCCAGCTGTGCCCTGGACACCATATGTGAATTGATTGCCCCCCATCTATCCTCAGAGTTCGTACTGCTTGGTGACCTAAACTGGGATATGCTTAACACCTCGGCCATTCTACAATCCAAACTAGATGCCCTCAATCTCACACAAATTATCAAGGAACCTACCAGGTACAACCCTAAATCCGTAAACATGGGCACCCTCATAGATATCATCCTGACTAACTTACCCTCTAAATACACCTCCGCTGTCTTCAACCAGGATCTCAGCGATCACTGCCTTATTGCCTGCGTCCGTAACGGGTCCGCGGTCAAACGACCACCCCTCATAACTGTCAAACGCAACCTAAAACACTTTAGCAAGCAGCCCTTCCTAATTGACCTGGCCCAGGTATCCTGGATGGATATCGATCTCATTCCGTCAGTAGAGGATGCCTGGTTGTTCTTTAAAAGTGCTTTCCTCTCAATCTTAAATAAGCATGCCCCATTCAAATAATTCAGAACTAAGAACAGATATAGCCCCTGGTTCTCCTCAGACTTGACTGCCCTTGACCAGCACAAAAACATCCTGTGGCGTACTGCATTAGCATCGAATAGCCCCCGCGATATGCAACTTTTCAGGGAAGTTAGGAAAGCAAAGGCTAGCTTTTTCAAACAGAAATTTGCATCCTGTAGCACTAACTCCAAAAGGTTTTGGGACACTGTAAAGTCCATGGAGAATAAGAGCACCTCCTCCCAGCTGCCCACTGCACTGAGGCTAGGAAACACTATCACCACCGATAAATCTACAATAATCGAAAATTTCAACAAGCATTTTGCTATGGCTGGCCATGCTTTCCACCTGGCTACCACTACCCCGGCCACCAGCTCTGCACCCTCCGCTGCAACTTGCCCATGCCACCCCCGCTTCTCCTTCACACAAATTCAGACAGCTGATGTTCTGAAAGAGCTGCAAAATCTGGACCCCTACAAATCATCTGGGCTAGACAATCTTGACCCTTTCTTTCTAAAAATAGCAGCCGAAATTGTCGCAACCCCTATTACTAGCCTGTTCAACCTCTCTTTCGTAACGTCTGAGATCCCCAGAGATTGGAAAGCTGCCGCGGTCATCCCCCTCTTCAAAGGGGGTGACACTCTAGATCCAAACTGTTACAGACCTATATCCATCCTGCCCTGCCTTTCGAAAGTTTTTGAAAGCCAAGTTAACAAACAGATCACCGACCATTTCGAATCCCACCGTACCTTCTCCGCTATGCAATCCGGTTTCCGAGCTGGTCATGGGTGCACCTCAGCCACGCTCAAGGTCCTAACGATATTATAATCGCGATCAATAATAGACAGTACTGTGCAGCCGTCTTCATTGACCTGGCCAAGGCTTTCAACTCTGTCAACCACTGCATTCTTATTAGCAGACTAAATAGCATTGGTTTCTCAAATGACTGCCTCGCCTGGTTCACCAACTACTTCTCAGATAGAGTTCAATGTGTCAAATCGGAGGGCCTGTTGTCTGGACCTATGGCAGTCTCTATGGGGGTGCTACAGGGTTCAATTATAATATAATAATAATATGCCATTTAGCAGACGCTTTTATCCAAAGCGACTTACAGTCGTGCGTGCATACATTTTTGTGTATGGGTGGTCCCGGGGATCGAACCCACTACCTTGGCGTTACAAGCGCCGTGCTCTACCAGCTGAGCTACAGAGGACCAAAGGGCCGACTCTTTTCTCTGTGTATATCAATGATGTCGCTCTTGCTGCTGGTGATTCTCAGATCCACCTCTACGCAGACGACACCATTTTGTATACATCTGGCCCTTCATTGGACACTGTGTTAACAAACGAGCTTCAATGCCATACAACACTCCTTCCGTAGCCTCCTACTGCTCTTAAACACTAGTAAAACTAAATGCATGCTCTTCAATCGAACGCTGCTGGGACCCGCCCACCCGACTAGAATCACTACTCTCGACGGGTCTGACCTAGAGTAAGTGGACAACTACAAATACCTAGGTGTCTGCTTAAACTGTAAACTCTCCTTCCAGACTCACATTAAGCATCTTCAATCCAAAGTTAAATCTAGAATCGGCTTCCTATTTCGCAACAAAGCCTCCTTCACTCATGCTGCCAAACATGCCCTCGTAAAACTGACTATCCTACCGATCCTTGACTTCGGCGATGTCATTTACAAAATAGCCTCCAACACTCTACTCAGCAAATTGGATGTAGTCTATCACAGTGCCATCCGTTTTGTCACCAAAGCCCCATATACTACCCACCGCTGTGACCTGTACGCTCTTGTTGGCTGGTCCTCACTACATATTCGTCGCCAAACCCACTGGCTCCAGGCCATCTATAAATCACTGCTAGGCAAATCTCCGCCTTATCTTAGCTCATTGGTCACCATAGCAACACCCACCCGTAGTATGCGCTCCAGCAGGTATATCTCACTGGTCATCCCCAAAGCCAACACCTCCTTTGGCCGCTATTCCTTCCAGTTCTCTGCTGCCAATGACTGGAACAAACTGCAAAAATCTCTGAAGCTGGAGACTCTTATCTCCCTCACTAACTTTAAGCATCAGTTGTCAGAGCACCTTACCGATCACTGCACCTGTACACAGCCCATCTGAAATTAGCCTGTTCAACCTCTCAGATATAGCCCCGACTAGAATCACTACTCTCGACGGGTCTGACCTAGAGTAAGTGGACAACTACAAATACCTAGGTGTCTGCTTAAACTGTAAACTCTCCTTCCAGACTCACATTAAGCATCTTCAATCCAAAGTTAAATCTAGAATCGGCTTCCTATTTCGCAACAAAGCCTCCTTCACTCATGCTGCCAAACATGCCCTCGTAAAACTGACTATCCTACCGATCCTTGACTTCGGCGATGTCATTTACAAAATAGCCTCCAACACTCTACTCAGCAAATTGGATGTAGTCTATCACAGTGCCATCCGTTTTGTCACCAAAGCCCCATATACTACCCACCGCTGTGACCTGTACGCTCTTGTTGGCTGGTCCTCACTACATATTCGTCGCCAAACCCACTGGCTCCAGGCCATCTATAAATCACTGCTAGGCAAATCTCCGCCTTATCTTAGCTCATTGGTCACCATAGCAACACCCACCCGTAGTATGCGCTCCAGCAGGTATATCTCACTGGTCATCCCCAAAGCCAACACCTCCTTTGGCCGCTATTCCTTCCAGTTCTCTGCTGCCAATGACTGGAACAAACTGCAAAAATCTCTGAAGCTGGAGACTTATCTCCCTCACTAACTTTAAGCATCAGTTGTCAGAGCACCTTACCGATCACTGCACCTGTACACAGCCCATCTGAAATTAGCCTACCCAACTACCTCATCCCTATATTGTTATTTATTTTGCTCTTTTGCACCCCAGTATCTCTATTTGCACATCATCTCTTGCACATCTAGCATTCCAGTGTTAATACTCATTGTAATTATTTTGCACTATGGCCTATTTATTGCCTTACCTCCATAACTTGCTACATTTGCACACACTGTATATATATTTTCTGTGGTATTTTTGACTTTATGTTTTGTTTTTACCCCATATGTAACTCTGTGTTGTTGTTTTTATCGCACTGCTTTGCTTTATCTTGGCCAGGTCGCAGTTGTAAATGAGAACTTGTTCTCAACTGGCTTACCTGGTTAAATAAAGGTGAAAAAAATAACATTAAAATAAAGAGTGCTACAGTAGAACAGTGCAGTCTACAAGCCTAGCAGAGAACTAAGCAGTTCAGCTGATATGAGTAGCATGTCTACACTGAGTATACAAAACATATTGAGTTGCACCTCCTTTTGCCCTCAGAACAGCCTCAATTCCTTGGGCAATGGACTCTACAAGGTGTCAAAAGCGTTCCACAGGGATGGTGGCCCATGTTGACTCCAATGCTATCCACAGTTGTGTCAAGTTGAGAGAAGTGGCCCTGTGTAGCTCAGTTGGTAGAGCATGGTGCTTGCAATGCCAGGGTTGTGGGTTTGATTCCCATGGGGGGCCAGTATGAAAAAAAAGTATGCACTCACTAACTGTAAGTTGCTCTGGATAAGAGTGTCTGCTAAATAATGTAAAAGTGGTCCCTTTTCTGCAGACTGGGAGGGTAGCTGCTTTTGGCAGCGAGTCACTTACTCTAGACCTCCCTCTGGGAAAAGCATGCACCCTGAGAGAGAGAGAGAGAGAGAGAGAGAGAGAGAGAGAGAGAGAGAGAGAGAGAGAGAGAGAGAGAGAGAGAGAGAGAGAGAGAGAGAGAGAGAGAGAGAGAGAGAGGTTGTGCAGTGTTGTCCAGATTTCCTCTATTTCATAGCGCCACACTGCCCCATAGCCCTGTCAACACACTGTACTCTAACCCCTACCCAGCCACACATGCTTACCCTCACCACAACCCTTACCTCCTTCCTAATCCTTAGCTTAATACCTACCGACAGACTGGCAGCTCCTGGAATGCTTTCGAGGTTTAAATAGACCTTGCCTAACACACCCTAGGACAGAGTTTCCCAAACTCGGTCCTGGGGCCCCCCCTGGGTGCACGTTTTGGTTTCTGCCCTAGCACTACACAGCTGATTCAAATAATCAGCTAATCATCAAGCTTTGATAATTGGAATCAGCTGTGTAATGTTAGTGCAAAAACCAAAACGTGCACCCCTTGGTGTCCCAAGGACCGAGTGTGGGAAACGCTGCCCTAGGAACTCTACAGGAAGGAACAGACAGACAGACACTCTTATGTTCTCTAGCTATGATATGAATGAGAAATACAGTGGGGGAAAAAAGTATTTGTCAGCCACCAATTGTGCAAGTTCTCCTCACTTAAAAAGATGAGAGAGGCCTGTAATTTTCATCATAGGTACACGTCAACTATGACAGACAAAATGAGGAAAAAAAATCCAGAAAATCACATTGTAGGATTTTTAATGAATTTATTTGCAAATTATGGTGGAAAATAAGTATTTGGTCAATAACAAAAGTTTCTCAATACTTTGTTATATAGCCTTTGTTGGCAATGACACAGGTCTAACGTTTTCTGTAAGTCTTCACAAGGTTTTCACACACTGTTGCTGGTATTTTGGCCCATTCCTCCATGCAGATCTCCTCTAGAGCAGTGATGTTTTGGGGCTGTCGCTGGGCAACACGGACTTTCAACTCCATCCATTTTCTATGGGGTTGAGATCTGGAGACTGGCTAGGCCACTCCAGGACCTTGAAATGCTTCTTACGAAGCCACTCCTTCGTTGCCCGGGCAGTGTGTTTGGGATCATTGTCATGCTGAAAGACCCAGCCACGTTCCATCTTCAATGCCCTTGCTGATGGAAGGAGGTTTTCACTCAAAATCTCACGATACATGGCCCCATTCATTCTTTCCTTTACACGGATCAGTCGTCCTGGTCCCTTTGCAGAAAAACAGCCCCAAAGCATGATGTTTCCACCCCCATGCTTCACAGTAGGTATGGTGTTCTTTGGATGCAACTCAGCATTCTTTGTCCTCCAAACACGACGAGTTGAGTTTTTACCAAAAAGTTCTATTTTGGTTTCATCTGACCATATGACATTCTCCCAATCCTCTTCTGGATCATCCAAATGCACTCTAGCAAACTTCAGACGGGCCTGGACATGTACTGGCTTAAGCAGGGGGACACGTCTGGCACTGCAGGATTTGAGTCCCTGGCGGCGTAGTGTGTTACTGATGGTAGGCTTTGTTACTTTGGTCCCAGCTCTCTGCAGGTCATTCACTAGGTCCCCCCGTGTGGTTCTGGGATTTTTGCTCACCGTTCTTGTGATCATTTTGACCCCACGGGGTGAGATCTTGCGTGGAGCCCCAGATCGAGGGAGATTATCAGTGGTCTTGTATGTCTTCCATTTCCTAATAATTGCTCCCACAGTTGATTTCTTCAAACCAAGCTGCTTACCTATTGCAGATTCAGTCTTCCCAGCCTGGTGCAGGTCTACAATTTAGTTTCTGGTGTCCTTTGACAGCTCTTTGGTCTTGGCCATAGTGGAGTTTGGAGTGTGACTGTTTGAGGTTGTGGACAGGTGTCTTTTATACTGATAACAAGTTCAAACAGGTGCCATTAATACAGGTAACGAGTGGAGGACAGAGGAGCCTCTTAAAGAAGAAGTTACAGGTCTGTGAGAGCCAGAAATCTTGCTTGTTTGTAGGTGACCAAATACTTATTTTCCACCATAATTTGCAAATATTCATTAAAAATCATACAATGTGATTTTCTGGATTTTTTTCTCTCAATTTGTCTGTCATAGTTGACGTGTACCTATGATGAAAATTACAGGCCTCTCTCATCTTTTTAAGTGGGAGAACTTACACAATTGGTGGCTGACTAAATACTTTTTTTCCCCACTGTATGTAATAATTGGAGTCATACTGATTCTGAGTGGCAACATGTGGGTCTGTGCGTGCGTATGAAGACAGATGAATAGGAGAGAGGGAGGGGGGTCCTGATAGTGGGGCTGCCCGCTGTGCTGCCTGTCTCAATGTGTCTCCCTGAAGGTTCTTCTCATTAACACCACATCATTAATTTTACTTTGGGCTGAGAGAGAAACGTCAAAACAACAAAATCTCACCACACAAACACATACACACACGCCACACAAATTGTGCCTTTCTGGGTCACTAAGACCTCCAACATTAGCAGAATAAACTTTCTTCAAGTGTAAACAACATCAGCATCACAACATGCCACCTCCCCTTTGTCTATTGCTCTCTCTCTCTCTCTCTTTCCCTGAATAAACATGTGTGTGTTTTGTGTGTGTGTGTGTGACCCTTCAGAGGCTACCTAACGGTTCCATAGACGCCCATGACGATGGGAGCCGGTCGGTGGAGCTGCAGGAGCTTCTGGATCGGACCAATCAGGAGCTGGCTCAGAGCCGTGAGCGTTCGGGCACGCTCAGTACACGCGTGGCAGACCTGGAGGCGGAGCTAGCCAACACTCGCCGAGACCTGAGTCGCAGCGAGGAGCTATCAGTCAAACAACAGAGGGAACAGAGAGAGGTGAGCGTTATTGAGGAGATAGGAAAAGAGAAGGGGGAATCCAATATGTCTCATTCATAAACATAAACACTGTTGATTCTATAGAACTCGCCAGTGTCTAAATGAATAGGCAATGCTCTATGTTATGTTTCCTGGTATGAACACACACAGTATTTATATGCCTGTTGTAGGGGCTGGCACAGAGGGAGGATATGGAGGAGCGGATTACAACGTTAGAAAAACGTTACCTGGCCGCTCAGAGGGAAACCACCCACATCCATGACCTCAATGACAAACTGGAGAACGAACTGGTTACCAAGGACTCTCTGCACCGACAGGTAACACACACATGCTGAATAAGTCACCATTGACTGTGCATGGGCAGGTATGACACTGGCCCTGTGTAGCTCAGTTGGTGGAGCATGGCGCTTGCAACGCCAGGGTTGTGGGTTTGATTCCCTCGGGGGGACAGTATAAAAAAAAATAATGTATGCCCTCACTAACTGTAAGTCGCTCTGGATAAGAGCGTCTGCTAAATGACATAAATGTAAATATGAACACATACACACCTCGGGAGTTTGGAGGGGGTCCATACTGGTTCACAGAAAGAGGGGACAGGGTGAGGTAGGGGACACACACACACAAGGGGGTGAATGAAGGTTTGTAAACCGTTCAGTTGAGGGTGAAGTTCAGTTCATCTCCACTTGATGCCAGAGAACGTGAGGGTGACACAGAGTATCCATTACTACCTCAGAGACATTATCGGGGACAGGCCTCTAAGGTTCCATCTATCACATACCAGTTAGTATCAGGGACTTGTGTCTGAGCTAGCATAGAAGTAACAGTGTGAAGTAACAGAAATAGAAGAGACGTGAATGGTTGGTATTTGGTTTCAGTAAACTCTGACATGTACACAAACCTATAGTGCTTGGACAGCAGTCTGAAGGCCTACCAGATAACTAAGCAGTTCAGCTGAGATGAGTAGCATGTCTACACTGAGTGTACAAAACATATTGAGTTGCACCTCCTTTTGCCCTCAGAACAGGCGCAATTCGTCGGGCATGGACTACAAGGTGTTGAAAGCATTCCACAGGGATGCTGGCCCATGTTGACTCCAATGCTTCCCGCAGTTGTCTATGTCATGTTTTGTACATTCAGTGTATATGGAGCAAACAGTGCTTTTGTAACCACTGATAATAAAAATACAACATTTTAAGGTATGCCAATGACATTGAGTCCAAACATCTGTATGACCTCGCATATGTATGTGATCATCTCTCTCTTTCTCTTCTCTTTCCCCCTCTTTCCCCTCTCTCTCTCCCTCCCCCTTTATCTCTCTCCCTATCTATCTCTCTCCCTCCCCCTCTCTCTTCCTTTCTCTCTCCCTCCCTCTCTCCCTTTACCTCTCAGAGTGAGGAGAAGGTGCGCCAGCTACAGGAGTTGTTGGAGTTGGCAGAGCAGAGACTGGCTCAGACCATGAGGAAGGCTGAGACACTACCAGAGGTGGAGGCAGAGTTAGCACAGAGGGTGGCAGCCCTCACCAAGGTAACAACACACACAGTCACAGTCCTAAATATACAGAGGCTGGATGTCAATCGAACCCACCATAGCAATCTTGATGCACGCACACTTGTTATTCTGACAACAGGAAAGTATCTAGCTGTAAGGGGACGGTATCTGGTATTAGTTGTAGGATTTCACAGTAACCAAAACAGTACCTATTTTTTGACAATGTGAAAAAGGAATGCAGGTTTGATTGAGTTGGGTCCTGTGTCTCCCCCTGCAGGCTGAGGAGCGACATGGCAACGTGGAGGAGAGACTCAGACAGCTGGAGTCACAACAGGAGGAGAAGAACCAGGAACTGGGCAGGGTGTGTGTGTGTGTGTGTGTGTGTGTGTGTGTGTGTGTGTGTGTGTGTGTGTGTGTGTGTGTGTGTGTGTGTGTGTGTGTGTGTGTATGTGTGTGTGTGTGTGTGGGCGTGCGTGCGTGCGTGTGTTATACTGTAGTCTTGGCAACAGTTTGGGGAAGGCCCTTTTCCTGTTTCAGCATGACAATGTCCCCGTGCAAATGGTTTTTCGAGATCGATATGGAAGAACTTGACTGGCCTGCACAGAGCCCTGACCTCAACCCTACCGAACACCTTTGGGATGATTTGGAATGCCGACTGCGAGCCAGGCTTAATCGCCCAACATCAGTGCCCAACCTCACTAATGCTCTTGTGGCTGAATAGAAGCAAGTCCCCGCAGCAATGTTCCAACATCTAGTGGAAAGCCTTCCCAGAAGAGTGGATGCTGTTATAGCAGCAAAGGGGGACCAACTCCATATTAATGCCCATGATTTTGGAATGAGATGTTCGACAAGCAGCTGTCCACATACCTTTGGTCATGTAGTGTAGATATCCTTCACATTTAGAGCATCACACACTCACTATGCCGTGCTCTATAAATATGAGCAAAATCCACACATTTCTAGCTTTAGCCTGTTTCCCCTACCCCACATAGCTCTGATTGGCTGATATATTTAGAATTTGAATAATTCACGCATGTCTAGTTTCTATCTCTGCATATGAGCTCATGAGTATAATTAAATGAGTCCTATGAGGAAACAGCTGTGAATGTGTGTGTGTGGTTGAGATACGATATCAAGGTAGTTTTCCCTCTGACTGCATAATACAATGTTGTCAAATCAAGTCCTTTCACTCTCATTCTGTTTCCTGGTGCTGTGCTCATGGAGTGTATGGAGTGCTTCTGTATTTGGGTGACAATAGTCATGAACTTGTTTAAACCTCTCTCTCTTTCTAACACTCTCTTTCTCTGTCTCTCCCTTTCTCTCTCAGGCACGTCAGAGAGAGAAGATGAATGAAGAACATAACAAGCGTTTGTCTGACACAGTGGACCGTCTGCTCACTGAGTCTAACGAGAGACTGCAGCTCCACCTTAAAGAACGCATGGCAGCACTGGAGGACAAGGCATGGCCCGCCACACATACACACACACACACATACAGTGAGGGAAAAAAGTATTTGATCCCCTGCTGATTTTGTATGTTTGCCCACTGACAAATAAATGATCAGTCTATAATTTAAATGGTAGGTTTATTTGAACAGTGAGAGACAGAATAACAACAACAAAATCCAGAAAAACGCATGTCAAAAATGTTATAAATTGATTTGCATTTTAATGAGGGAAATAAGTATTTGACCCCCTCTCAATCAGAAAGATTTCTGGCTCCCAGGTGTCTTTTATACAGGTAACGAGCTGAGATTAGAAGCACACTCTTAAAGGGAGTGCTCCTAATCTCAGTTTGTTACCTGTATAAAAGACACCTGTCCACAGAAGCAACCAATCAATCAGATTCCAAACTCTCCACCATGGTCAAGACCAAAGACCTCTCCAAGGATGTCAGGGACAAGATTGTAGACCTACACAAGGCTGGAATGGGCTACAAGACCATCGCCAAGCAGCTTGGTGAGAAGGTGACAACAGTTGGTGTGATTATTCACAAATGGAAGAAACACAAAAGAACTGTCAATCTCCCTCGGCCTGTGGCTCCATGCAAGATCTCACCTCGTGGAGTTGCAATGATCATGAGAACGGTGAGGAATCAGCCCAGAACTACACGGGAGGATCTTGTCAATGATCTCAAGGCAGCTGGGACCATAGTCACCAAGAAAACAATTGGTAACACACTACGCCGTGAAGGACTGAAATCCTGCAGCGCCCGCAAGGTCCCCCTTCTCAAGAAAACACATATACAGGCCCGTCTGAAGTTTGCCAATGAACATCTGAATGATTCAGAGGAGAACTGGGTGAAAGTGTTGTGGTCAGATGAGACCAAAATCGAGCTCTTTGGCATCAACTCAACTCGCCGTGTTTGGAGGAGGAGGAATGCTGCCTATGACCCCAAGAACACCATCCCCACCGTCAAACATGGAGGTGGAAACATTATGCTTTGGGGGTGTTTTTCTGCTAAGGGGACAGGACAACTTCACCGCATCAAAGGGATGATGGATGGGGCCATGTACCATCAAATCTTGGGTGAGAACCTCCTTCCCTCAGCCAGGGCATTGAAAATGGGTCGTGGATGGATATTCCAGCATGACAATGACCCAAAACACACGCCCAAGGCAACAAAGGAGTGGCTCAAGAAGAAGTACATTAAGGTCCTGGAGTGGCCTAGCCAGTCTCCAGACCTTAATCCCATAGAAAATCTGTGGCGGGAGCTGAAGGTTCGAGTTGCCAAACGTCATTCTCGAAACCTTAATGACTTGGAGAAGATCTGCAAAGGGGAGTGGGACAAAATCCCTCCTGAGATGTGTGCAAACCTGGTGGCCAACTACAAGAAATGTCTGACCTCTGTGATTGCCAACAAGGGTTTTGCCACCAAGTACTAAGTCATGTTTTGCAGAGGGGTCAAATACTTATTTCCCTCATTAAAATGCAAATCAATTTATAACATTTTTGACATGCGTTTTTCTGGATTTTTTTGTTGTTATTCTGTCTCTCACTGTTCAAATAAACCTACCATTAAAATTATAGACTGATCATGTCTTTGTCAGTGGGCAAACGTACAAAATCAGCATGGGATCAAATACATTTTTCCCTCACTGAAAATATATGATGTACTCAGGCGTCTAGACTAGTGATTCCCAAACTATAGCTGAACAGTGATATCATATCCTCTTCCTGTTGGTTCCAGAACTCCCTGATTCAGGATCTGGAGAACTCCCAGAAACAGCTGGAGGAGTTCCACCACACCAGGGTGAGTCTGGCCTGGACACACAACACATCCCTCTATCCATCCAACGTGATATTCATTTTAACTTTTCACACACAAACAATGTCCAATCCCACAATGCCTTTCTTCGTCAGGAGCGTTTGATTGGTGAGATTGAGAAGATGCGGAATGAGATCGACCACTTGAAACGCCGAAGCGGAGTGTTTGGAGATGGATCACACCCACGGTACACAGACACACACACACTAGTCCCACACTTGCTCCATACTAGCACCCTATACTGACCAGGTCTTCTCTGTGTGTGTGTGTGTGTGTGTGTGTGTGTGTGTGTGTGTGTGTGTGTGTGTGTGTGTGTGTGTATAGGTCTCACATGGGCAGTGCCAGCGACCTGCGTTTCTCAGTGGTAGAGGGGCAGGATGGACACTACAGCTCTGCGGTCATCAGACGGGCACAGAAGGGGCGCCTGGCAGCGCTACGCGACGAACCCAACAAGGTAACCACATACATACATACACACACACACACACACCTGTGTCAAACTTGGTACCCTCCCCTCTGCCCGTGTGTCCAATTTCTGTGCCCATCCCAAGCTATGTCATGAAACACCACATATCCTGTCTTCGTCTCCACATATCCCCTCTCCTCCCTTTTGTTAGTGTCTCCTCTATCCCTCCTCTCTTCCCCTCCTCTCTTTCCCTCCTCTCCCTCATGGCTGATGATCTGATGAGGGCAGTAATATGGCTGATGGTTGTTAAGCTCAACACACTGCATTTGTCCCTCATTGCATAAAGCTCTCACCTAACCAATCTTTCTCTCTCTGACCCCTGCTACCTTGGACGTATGTGTGATGTAAGTGGTATTTCTTTATCAACATGTGTGTTTATAAAGTGTTTAAATATATGAGGTGTGAGTGTGGATTTGTTTGGGTATCTGAGCAGACTGTGTTTAATCTAATGTGTGTAATGTGTAACTACCGTACAGGTGTATGCCGTGTGTGTGTGTATCTTTAAAAAAATATATATATACAGTATATAACTATTTTAAAATTAAAAATGTTACCCCCATTTTCTCCCCAATTTCAATCTTGTCTCATCGCTGAAACTCCCCAACGGGCTCGGGAGGTGAAGGTCGAGTCATGCGTCCTCCGAAACATGACCCGCCAAACCGTGCTTCTTAACACCTGCCCACTTAACCTGGAAGCCAGCCGCACCAATGTGTCGGAGGAAACACCGTTCAACAGACGACTGAGGTCAGCCTGCAGGCGCCCGGCCTGCCACAAGGAGTCGCTAGAGCGCGATGAGCCAAGTAAAGTCCCCCCGGCCAAACCCTCCCCTAACCCGGACGACGCTGGGCCAATTGTGCGCTGCCCTATGGGACTCCCGATCACGGCTGGTTGTGATACAGCCCAGGATCGAACCCGGGTCTGTAGTGACTGCAATGCAGTGCCTTAGAACGCTGCGCTACTCGGGAGGCCCATGTGTGTATCTATCGTAATGGTGTGTGCGGTGTCTAACAGTGTGTGTTTGTGTATTTACCCTACAGGTGTGTGCGGTGTGTGAGCAGGACTACTCGTCTCTACGCAGCAGCGTCAGTCACCTCCTGGGCAGTGACATGGAGGCGGAGTCAGACCTAGATGATGATGTTAGCTCCGTCCTCCTGTCACCCAGCGGCCAATCAGATGCACAGACTCTGGCTCTGATGTTGCAGGAGCAGCTGGATGCCATCAATGAGGAGATCAGGTAGGAGAACACAACAACGTAG
Organism: Coregonus lavaretus; assembly: GCF_964263955.1. Taxonomy (NCBI): domain Eukaryota; kingdom Metazoa; phylum Chordata; class Actinopteri; order Salmoniformes; family Salmonidae; genus Coregonus; species Coregonus lavaretus. The sequence goes on from NC_139995.1 coordinate 27,260,271, forward strand.
ACACTATCACAATACCCACTATCTCCCTCCCTACCTTCCACCATAATATCTCCAGCATTTTCCAGAATCTGAAGCCTTGACTTCCTCCTTTACAGAGGGTTTTGTTACTCCTAGGCGATGTGAAAGTTCTTTCCCTCATTTTTGATGCACCATTATTCTTTAACTCACACACCCATGAAACATGCTTTATACTGCTGGTTATTATGTGTGTATTTTATTTATTTATTTTTATTTAACCTTTATTTAACTAGGCAAGAACAAATTCTTATTTACAATGACGGCCTACACCGGCCAAACCCGGATAACGCTGGGCCAATTGTGCGCTGCCCTATGGGACTCCCAATCACGGCCGGTTGTGATACAGCCTGGAATCGAACCAGGGGGTCTGTAGTGACGCCTCAAGCACTGAGATGCAGTGCCTTAGACCGCTGCGGGAGTATGATGTAGTTATTATGTGTGTATGATGTAGTTATTATGTGTGTATGATGTAGTTATTATGTGTGTATGGTGTAGTTATTATGTGTGTATGATGTAGTTATTATGTGTGTATGATGTAGTTATTATGTGTATATGGTGTAGTTATTATGAGTGTATAGTGTAGTTATTATGTGTGTATGATGTAGTTATTATGTGTGCATGATGTAGATATTATGTGTGTATGATGTGTGTATCATGTCTCATCCCACTGTACTCTCTCTGGTGTTTAGGATGATCCAAGTGGAGAGGGAGTCTGCTGACCTCAGGGCAGATGAGATAGAGTCTCGTGTGAACAGCGGTAGCATGGACGGACTCAACGTTACACTCCGCCCCCGAACCATGCCCACCTCAGCCACTGCCCAATCCCTGGCCTCCTCCTCGTCCCCGCCCAACAGCGGACGCTCCACTCCCAAACACAACACCCACAACGCCAGCCACCAGCTGGGAATCATGACCCTGGTGAGACGCACACATGCACATGCACACACACAAACACACACACTCAACCATCAGAGATGACTAACCTGAATGCATGTTTGGATTGATATACTCACACGCAATGTTTACAGTGTGAAACAAAAAGTCCCTCAACTGCTGCTTATGCATTCTCTCTTCAGTAACTCCAGTAACTGGTTTTGATTGTATGTCTAACACCTGGTTGTTTCTAACTATGTGTTGGTGTGTCTGTGCCTCCCTCCTGTCTCTAACAGCCTAGCGACTTAAGGAAACACCGCAGGAAAATAGCAGTAAGTCGGTTTTCGCTTCATCTACAAAACTAAGAGAGGCAGTACAGTTCCCACGATTTGGAGAGGTACTGAAATTAACACAGCGATAGGAAGGACAGGATCATTCCCACTGGACAAGCTGTTGTCACAGCCTCTCTGAGAAAGTGTTGGCTCCTATTTGAAGTCTACTGACACAGGTAAAAGAGGCTTTCTCACCTTTCTCTCTCCCTTTTGCTCTCCCTCTCTCTCTCCCTCCAGTCTCCAGTGGAAGCTCGTGAGGATAAGGCTACTATCAAATGTGAGACATCTCCCCCCTCCTCCCCTCGCAGTCTGAGACTGGAGACCAACTTCGCCCAGCTCACTGGCAGTCTGGAGGACGGACGAGGGTAAACACACACACACACACACACAGACACACAACCCTCCCTCCCCCACATACACACACTTATTCTTTCAATCACACTTATACTTTGTGACTCTCTCTCTCTCACTCTCTCTCTACAGGGGTAAAGCGAAGAAGGGCATCAAGTCGTCTATAGGTCGTCTGTTTGGGAAGAGCAAGGAGAAGGGCAGGATGGAGGGAGGAGGGACACTGGGGAGGGAGGGACAGCCTCTACCTGCCCTGATGCCGGGAGGTAACACACCTGTACCTGTACCTGCCTCACCATTACATGTGTCTCCTGTAGGCTACTGTATGTACAGGTATGTGTGAGTGATGCTATGTCTATTATGTTGTGTGTCTCAGTAGACTTTGAGATGACCATCGGAGACACCATGACTCTGGGCAAGCTGGGCACCCAGGCAGAGAGAGACCGCAGGATGAAGAAGAAGTAAGATCTGTCTATATCTCTCCCTCACTCTCTCTCTCTCTCACACACACTCTCTCTTTCTCTCTCTATCTAAATACAAGGTCAGCTGGTTGTGTCTCTGTCAGTTGAATTGTGAATACAATTTTAGAAGCTGTGAAACCCTGGCCTCAGGCTGTTCTGTAGTGGAATAATGCATTAGTGTGCTCCAGAGGCCATACTAACATTAGTTGTTTACTCTCTCTCTCTCTCTCTCTCTCTCTCTCTCTCTCTCTCTCTCTCTCTCTCTCTCTCTCTCTCTCTCTCTCTCTCTCTCTCTCTCTCTCTCTCTCTCTCTCTCTCTCTCTCTCTCTCTCTCTCTCTCTCTCTCTCTCTCTCTCTCTCTCTCTGTGTGTCTCACTCCCTCTTTCTCTCTTTCCCCTCTGCCCCTGTTTCTCTCTCTCCCCTGTCTCTGTGTCAGACATGAGCTGCTTGAGGAGGCCAGGAGGAGAGGACTGCCCTTCGCCCAGTGGGATGGACCCACCGTGGTCTCCTGGCTAGAGGTATAACCTCTAACCCCTGATGCCTAACCTCCACCACAACCTTACCCTATCCCTAACCCTTCAGATTCCCCTAAACCCTACCTTAACGTTGTCCTACCATATAATCACCTGGAGTGTCATACAGTTGGTAGAGCATGGCGCTTGCAACGCCAGGGTTGTGGGTTCGTTTCCCACGGGGGGCCAGTATGGAAATGTATGCACTCACTAACTGTAAGTCGCTCTGGATAAGAGCGTCTGCTAAATGACTAAAATGTCAAATGTAAATGATGGTGATGTTGATGGTGGTGGTGGTGATGATGAAGGTGATTCTCTCTCTCACCAACGTAGCTGTGGGTGGGTATGCCTGCCTGGTACGTGGCAGCGTGTCGTGCCAACGTGAAGAGCGGTGCCATCATGTCAGCCCTGTCTGACACAGAGATCCAGAGGGAGATTGGCATCAGTAACCCCCTGCACCGCCTCAAACTACGCCTGGCCATACAGGAGATGGTCTCCTTAACCAGCCCCTCTGCCCCGCTCACCTCAAGAACGGTACACACACACACATACACACACAGCCTCTCTGTATCGCTCACGGTACATATATACACACACACACACACACTGGCCATCACCTGTCACTTCTCACCTATGACCCTGTAATGATAGTGCTTTTGGAGTTGACAGTACTCTTCACTCTGTCCACTGTGCTGCATGGGGTGGAATGGGAAACCTACTCTCTCAACAGTGTGCCAGATACTGCCTGCCTGACACACTCCCTCTCACTACAGTCACTGTATGTGTGTGTGCGTGTGTGCGCGTGCTTCTTTGTGTGTGTGTGTGTAATTGTGTGTGTGCGTGCGTGCTCTCCCTCTCTGCGCAGTCCTCTGGAAATGTGTGGTTAACTCATGAAGAGATGGAGAACCTGGCTTCCTCCACTAAAGCGGTCAGTGCCATCTGGTTGGCCCCCTCCCCACCACACACACTTCCCTCACACACGCACCACACGCACACTCTGCCCCGCCGTGTTACACATATGCCTGCTTCCGCAAACACTCATCCCCAGCCTCCTATAACTACAACGCATACTGCCTGTATGTTTGTGCCTGGGTTAGCATGTCTTTGGTGTACCATAGTAGGCTCTGTTGTTTTGGTGGGTTATTGTGCGTACATTTATGCTGGTTGTCTGTTATGTTGTGTTGTGTGTGTTGTGCTGTGTCGTATTGTGATTAATTGTGTCTCAGCACTCTGGTGTTAAAGTTGATCCATCTCTCCATATGGCTTTCCTGGGTTCTGTACCTGGTCGGTTACATTGGTGCATGGGACTCGGATCACTTAGTGTATGTGTGATTAGCATTAGCTAACTGTGTGAATGTGTGCGTCTAACCCAATCCGTCCTGTCTCTGCCACGCTGTCAATCACTCAGGAGAATGAGGAGGGCAGCTGGGCTCAGGTGAGATAACTCCTCCCACTAACACTGGTTGTTGTTATCACAACAGTTACCTGAGCCAGGGGGCGTTGTCACCATGTCACAGAGAGCACAGTCTCAGACCACACACACATACACACACACCTACCCTTTTGGTTAGTCCACATACACAGATGGACCTCTAAATTGTATCTAATCTCAGCCAAACATACTCACTAACTGTGTCCCTCCTGACACACAGACTCTGGCGTACGGGGATATGAACCATGAGTGGATAGGTAATGAGTGGCTGCCCAGCCTGGGTCTGCCTCAGTACCGCTCCTACTTCATGGAGTGTCTGGTGGACGCCCGCATGCTAGACCACCTCACCAAGAAAGACCTCCGCACACACCTCAAGATGGTCGACAGCTTCCACAGGTCAGTCACCATGGTAACCAGCCAGCCACCACGGCAACAACAACCGTTCTTAGGAGCTGCCATGCAACACTTTCAATATTAATATAGGAAAAATAGGCATACACGTGATGACATATGTATTCAATTTGTGCAGTCAACAATGACATTGTACCAATAAAAATGTGGGAATACAGAATTCACAAAAAAGATTGTGTGTACCAGGGCCAGTCTGCAGTATGGGATTATGTGCTTGAAGAGACTCAATTACGACAGGAAGGACCTGGACCGTCGTAGAGAGGAGAGCATGCATGACATGAAAGGTAAACATCCATGCTCATAGACAGGATCTCTCATTATACAGTGCCTTGCAAAAGTATTCATCCCCCTTGGCGTTTTTCCTATTTTGTTGCATTACAACCTGTAATTTAAATGGATTTTTATTTGGATTTCATGTAATGGACATACACAAAATAGTCCAAATTGGTGAAGAGAAATGATAAAAATAACTTGTTTCAAAAAATTATAAAAATAAATAACTGAAAAATGGTGCGTGCATATGTATTCACCCCCTTTGCTATGAAGCCCCTAAATAAGATCTGGTGCAACCAATTATCTTCAGAAGTCACATAATTAGTTAAATAAAGTCCACCTGTGTGCAATCTAAGTTTCACATGATCTGTCACATGATCTCAGTATATATACACCTGTTCTGAAAGGCCCCAGAGTCTGCAACACCACTAAGCAAGGGGCACCACCAAGCAAGCGGCACCATGAAGACCAAGGAGCTCTCCAAACAGGTCAGGGACAAAGTTGTGGAGAAGTACAGTTGGGTTATAAAAAAAATATCATAAACTTTGAACATCCCACGGTGCACCATTAAATCCATTATTAAAAAATGGAAAGAATATGGTACAACAACAAACCTGCCAAGAGAGGGCCGCCCACCAAAACTCACGGACCAGGCAAGGAGGGCATTAATCAGAGAGGCAACAAAGAGACCAAAGATAACCCTGAAGGAGCTGCAAAGCTCCACAGCAGAGATTGGAGTATCTGTCCATAGGACCACTTTAAGCCGTACACTCCACAGAGCTGGGCTTTACGGAAGAGTGGCCAGAAAAAAGCCATTGCTTAAAGAAAAAAATAAGCAAACACGTTTGGTGTTCGCCAAAAGGCATGTGGAAGACTCCCCAAACATATGGAAGAAGGTACTCTGGTCAGATGAGACTAAAATTGAGCTTTTTGGCCATCAAGGAAAACGCTATGTCTGGCGTAAACCCAACACCTCTCATCACCCCGAGAACACCATCCCCACAATGAAGCACGGTGGTGGCAACATCATGCTGTGGGGATGTTTTTCATCGGCAGGGACTGGGAAACTGGTCAGAATTGAAGGAATGATGGATGGCGCTAAATACAGGGAAATTCTTGAGGGAAACCTGTTTCAGTCTTCCAGAGATTTGAGACTGGGACGGAGGTTCACCTTCCAGCAGGACAATGACCCTAAGCATACTGCTAAAGCAACACTCGAGTGGTTTAAGGGGAAACATTTAAATGTCTTGGAATGGGCTAGTAAAAGCCCAGACCTCAATCCAATTGAGAATCTGTGGTATGACTTAAAGATTGCTGTACACCAGCGGAACCCATCCAACTTGAAGGAGCTGCAGTTTTGCATGAAGAATGGGCAAAAATCCCAGTGGCTAGATGTGCCAAGCTTATAGAGACATACCCGAAGAGAATTGCAGCTGTAATTACTGCAAAAGGTGGCTCTACAAAGTATTAACTTTGGGGGGGGTGAATAGTAATGCACGCTCAAGTTTTCAGTTTTTTTGTCTTATTTCTTGTTTGTTTCACAATAAAAAATATTTTGCATCTTCAAAGTGTTGTGTAAATGAAATGATACAAAACCCCAAAAAATCAATTTTCATTCCAAGGGGGGTGAATACTTTCTCAAGCCACTGTAAATGTTATCATGTCTCTCAGTTGTCTGTAGACACAGCACCATCAGGTGGTGTAAGAATGACTTACATTTACGTCATTTGGCAGACGCTCTTATCCAGAGTGACTTACAGTAGTAGTGAGTGCATACATTTTTTTGTTCTTTTTTTTGTTCTCCTTTTTGGTTCCCTGTGGGAATCGAACCCACAACCCTGGCGTTGCAAGCACCATGCTCTAACCAACTGAGCTACACGGGACTTAAGGTGGCTGGATCTCTATGTATGGACAGCTGAGCCTTTTACTGCTATCTCCACACACACACACACCACACCACACCACACCACACCACACCACACCACACACCACACACACACCACACCACACACACACCACACCACACCACACCCACACCCACACACACACACACACACCACACCACACCACACCACACCACACCACACCACACCACACCACACTACACCACACACACACACACACACACCACACCACACCACACCACACCACACCACACCACACCACACCACACTACACCACACACACACACACACACACACACAGAGAGAGAACCAGCTAAAGCTTTGCTACCTTATGACCTTCAGCACTGCATATGAACTTGACTCAGCTGTCCTGTCACATCATCAGAAACCCCCCGCCTCACACACAACACCTGTTCCTCACTGAAAAAGCTGGGTGACAGCTGTGCTTATTCAGAACAAAGGGAGTATGCCATTGAGTGTACACTATTGGAGTGTGAATACTTCTGATATGATATTCTCTGTCTGTTTATTAGATGCACTGGTCTATATGCTGTGATAGTAAGATACCTCTCTCTGTCTCTCTCTGTTTATCCCTCTCCCTCTCTCCTCTCCCCCCTCTTTCCATACCCCTCTACCTCCTTCCCCCTTCCCCCTCTTTCCATACCCCCCCCCCCCCCCTTCCCTCCCTCCCCCCTCCCCTCCCTCCCTCCCTCTCTGTAGATGCGCTAGTGTGGACCAATGAGCAGGTGGTCCACTGGGTCCAGAGTATAGGTCTGAAGGACTACAGTACCAACCTGATGGAGAGTGGAGTCCATGGGGCTCTCATTGCTTTGGATGAGACCTTCGACTACAGCAGCCTGGCTCTCATACTGCAGATCCCCATGCAGAACACACAGGTACACACAGACACACACCCTTGGTCAAGGGACTAGCGTTGTGTAGGAATGACTAGTGCTGTCACGGTGACCGTATTACCGCCACACCGGCAGTCACGAGTCATGACCCAGTCAAATTCCCTGTGACCGTTGGTCACTGTAATCTCATCCAAAACTGCGCAAATGAATGCCGCTTATGGGTAGCCTACCAAACTTGCTAACGGCCCTTGCTAATGGCCTGGTACTCAGCGCTCTATTGTCCCTCTAATTACTCTCTAAACACTTCATAGTTGAATTTGAATAATCTGAATGGTGATGACAAATGGTGATGAGAGTTAGAGCTCCTGTTCGGAAATGGACACGGGAAAGCCCCGGAAAATGCATAAATACATTTTAAAAAGCCGTTCTGAAAGGACCTAAAAGACAACCGGTCCAATCTGAGTGAGGGAAGCAGCAGGAAAGCCAATTGGAGAGAGAGAGAGAGAGAGAGAGAGAGAGAGAGAGAGAGAGAGAGAGAGAGAGAGAGAGAGAGAGAGAGAGAGAGAGAGAGAGAGAGAGAGAGAGAGAGAGAGAGAGAGAGAGAGAGAGAGAGAGAGAGAGTGAGACACTGAGAGTGAGACACTGGAGGCTCGGAGCACCAGACCAGGCACGGAGGGAGAGACCACAACCACTGTTATCTCACGGTAGACTAACTTCTTGCTAGTTATTTATCATCCCATTACATAGTACCTGTCTTGACTGCTTCAAACCGAGAGAAGCTAGGTTTATTGAGGCTAGCCATAACGTTACTGCTCTTCTCACCGTCCTACAGTTAGCCTATACATAATAGAACGGACGTCCCCATTCAAGTCAATGATGGCATAATAGGTGGACTGGCAGCCATTTTGAGTGTACCCGTTGGAGCAAAGCAGGAAGTAAAAGCAGGAGGTATACCCATCAGTCTGTGCTGTGATTTGTTGATTAAACTCAAAAAATACAGTCCATTGCATGAGCCACATCAGTTAGCATCATCTGAATGAACATTCTACATTACCATGGAAATGATTGCATCACAATACCAGGCAGCCATTGCGAGTGTACCGATGAGTTTACCAGTCAAATTGCCAGGGTTAGAGGTTCCAAACCTGTCCTATTCATTCTATTTCTATGGTGTGGAAGCCCGGAGATGCTAAACATGTTTATGTTAATTAACGGTCAATTACCGTGAGACCGGCAGTCATTTGCATGACAATTACCGGCTGACAGCCCTAGGAGTGACGCCAGCTGTCTATATGCTGTATATCTATATGCTGTGTGTGTGTGCAACAGGCTCGGCAGGTTCTGGAGAGAGAATTCAACAACGTCCTGGCCCTGGGCACTGACCGCCGATTGGAGGAGGTGAGTAACAAGGAAATAATGGACCACAAGTGTTTCAGTTTTGCCGTCTTCCTGTGAAATATGGAATCTGTTTCTTTATAACCATTTTGCTTGGTTTTACATGACTGTTTACACTCTCTCTCTCTCTCTCTCTCTCTCTCTCTCTCTGTAGAGTGGGGATGATAAGACGTTCCGCCGCTCTCCATCGTGGCGTAAACGTTTCAGAGCGCGGGAGGGAGGGGGGGGAATGGGCATGATGGCGGGCTCCATGGAAACACTGCCCGCTGGGTTCCGTATGCCCTCCATGTCCATGCCCCCGTCTATGGCCCTGGTGCCCAAGAAACAGCTGCAACCAGAAGGTGTGTGTGTTTGGAAGGGGGTACTGTGTATTCATAGTTAAATGAATTGCAGTCGTGTGGATGTGATGTGAGTTTGTTTTGCGATTCACTGACAATGCAAGCACTAACAATAAAAGCCACCAAATAATTTCATCTTAACGCTCGGTGTGTGTGAGGGCATTCATGCGTTTGTGAGTGTGTGCCGTTCTCTCTGCTTTGCCTGTCTCACTGCACGCTGTCTCCTCTCTGTCCCGCTCTGCCACGCCCACTTCTGCCACACACTGTCTAGCTCCTCCCCCGGCTCCCCAGAGACTCGACCCCTCTGCTGTACGGACGTACTCATGCTAACTCCACTCCACTTACTAACAGGAGCTAACGCTAACAGGTAAGACAACCTAGCAATGCTAACAAATGGCTAGGGCCATTAGCCTATTCCTGACTGAGCAATGCTAACAAAGGGGATAGGGAAACCTCATGCTAATTCCACCCCAGTTACTAACATAAGAGTAAATAAATAAATAAAATAAGAGCTAATCCTACTCTCTCTCTCCATCTTTCTTTCTCTCCCTCGCTTTCTCCTTCCTTCTTTCTTTGTGTCTCTCTCAGTGCATTCCCATTATCTGTATGGACACATGCTTGCGGCCTTTCGAGAGTGACATGCCGAATTTGGGAGAGATCTTGACGTTTAGGGACCTGTATCCAGCGTCACCTCTCACCTTCTCCGTGGGACACGTGCAATACGGAGGTGACCTCTGACTTTTTGACCTTTGAACCCTGACCGTGCTCAATGGCCACACTCGCTGCTGTAAAGGAGACTCGGCCTAGTCTCTATTCCCAGTAAACCCAGTACCCCCAGTAGCCTTGTTGTTGTGGTGTTGTGCTCCCGCGTAGTCCTAATTCCTAATCTGTGGGTTCTAGTCCTAATTCCTAATCTGTGGGTTCTAGTCCTAATTCCTAATCTGTGGGTTCTAGTCCTAATTCCTAATCTGTGGGTTCTAGTCCTAATTCCTAATCTGTGGGTTCTAGTCCTAATTCCTAATCTGTGGGTTCTAGTCCTAATTCCTACTCTGTGGGTTCTAGACCTAATTCCTAATTTGTGGGTACTAGTCTAACTCTAGTCTAACTCCTGGGTGTTTCCCACCTACACGTCGTCCCCTCTCGGTTATGCAAGGTATTCATCATTTATTGTCTCTCTTTGTAAATAAAATGGATGACATATGTTTTTTTATATAAATATATATAAATATATATATTGGAATTATATATGGAGAATATTATAATAATATCATTGCTGTATGAAACCCAATGCCCTGTATTCGGTGGTGACTGTTCTATTTGTGTGTTGGACCTCTGTGTGTCTTATATGCTGTCAGTGTCTGGAATGCCAGTTATATGAGGGACTCACTAAGCAGGGGTCTGTTACTCTATGTCAATACTACTACTATGATTCTCAGCCACAGGTTCTTGGGTCCAGACCTAAACGGTTCAGTTACCTTTCCTGCCTTTTATCCCCTACTTTCCTTCTCTCTTGTCATATCTCCTTTCCTCCTTCCCCATCTCCTTTCCTCCTTCCCCATCTCCTTTCCTCCTTCCTCATCTCCTTTCCTCCTTCCCTTTCTCCACTTGTTTCCTCCTTTCCTTCCTTTATTTTACACTATGTGGCTATCATGAGTAGAGTAAGTGATCCTGTAGATATGAGAGGGTACAGTATGAGCTGTGTGTGTAAATGAAAGCAATAGGCTCAAATATTTTAGACTTAAGGGAAACAGCAAGTTATGAAAGCCAAACCCTAGACTAACCTCCATGGATGGATGGTGTTGTTTTTCTCTACTTCGTTTCAAATCAAACAGTAAATTGCTGCTAGGCATCAGCCAAATAAAATCCTCACAAACAGGACACCTGACAGAAACAGTGATGATGCCATATATGGACTTTTCCCCTGCCGCCCCCTTCCTGTCCAGTTGCCATGGGGATGTGAAAGTGGCCAATGATGCTGCCTGAGCACTAGCAAGTGTTGTGTGTATGCCCTCCTCTCCTCCAATGAGAGAGCTCTATCAGTGAACTAGTGAAGTGTTGGATGGGTGTATTCCTTTTTATTTTACAGCCAATGTTTTAAAGGTGTCTAAAAGGTGTAATGTGCTACTGTGGCAGCTATGAGTACTGTATGTGTATTTATTCCAGGTGTGAAATTATGCTGACAAATCAAGATTTTATTATTTGGCTATTTAAAAAGTGTATTGTATTTATGACACTATAGACATAAGTAAAGCTGTTTTTTTAAAAGATAAATGTTGATGTTGTGTGTTCATTTTCAGGTGATGGTTGGCATGCAAGTGTGTGCGTGCGTGTTAAGACGTTAACAGTGGCCAAGTATTGAAAATGGTCTTTAATGCAAGTTTAGACAGAAATATCACTTCTTGTGACATCTACAAATACACAACAATCTTTATTATAAAACTCAAAAATAAGTTAGCAAAAAAATAGAAAATAAAATAGCAAAACCACTCTGTAGAAAACGGAACGTATTTACATCACTAGCATTCATTACTAGTTTAAATTAAGCAGATGTCATTGGTCAAAACTGCCATGGTACATATTGGCCCCACAAATAATAAACTAATGTTTTTAAGCATAACACACGCAAACAGAATGCAAGATAGATCAGGGAAAGATTTAGAAAAGGAGGAAAAATAGATTTCTCTGCATTAAGTCAGGACAGAAAACCATCATTCTCATTGCTCCTTTCCAGTGGCACTTAGGGCCTCAGTCCTAACTTGAGATCCACACAGGTAGCTGGATTTTTGTCCTAAAACATGCATTGATTGATGTCAGTGGGTTCTCAGGTTAGGATCTGACCTGTAACCTACTGGGAGGGAGATGTGGACCACAGGGTTTGGTAGGTAGGAAATAAGGCCTCAGGCCTGGAAGATGTGTGAGGGCTTTGGGTTTGGGTTAGGGCCAGGAAATAGTCCTGCTCACATGACCTGACTAGGAAAAACCTCCTGGCCCATGTTGGTGTGTGTGGTGTGTGGCTGTGTATGGTGGTGTGTGGGTGTGTGTGGTGTGTGGGTGTGTATGGTGCTGTGTGGTGTGTAGGTGTGTATGGTGCTGTGGTGTGTGGGTGTGTATGGTGCTGTGTGGTGTGTGGGTGTGTATGGTGCTGTGTGGTGTGTGGGTGTGTATGGTGCTGTGTGGTGTGTGGGTGTGTATGGTGCTGTGTGGGTGTGTATGGTGCTGTGTGGTGTGTGGGTGTGTATGGTGCTGTGTGGTGTGTGGGTGTGTATGGTGCTGTGTGGTGTGTGGGTGTGTGTATGGTGCTGTGAGTGTGTATGGTGCTGTGTGGTGTGTGGTGTGTATGGTATGTGGGTGTGTATGGTGCTGTGTGGTGTGTGGGTGTGTATGGTGCTGTGTGGTGTGTGGGTGTGTATGGTGCTGGGTGGTGTGTGGGTGTGTATGGTGCTGGGTGGGTGTGTATGGTGCTGGGTGGTGTGTGGGTGTGTATGGTGCTGGGTGGTGTGTATGGTGCTGGGTGGTGTGTATGGTGCTGGGTGGGTGTGTATGGTGCTGGGTGCTGTGTGGTGTGTATGGTGATGTGTGGTGTGTATGGTGCTGAGTGGTGTGTATGGTGCTGGGTGGTGTGTATGGTGCTGAGTGGTGTGTATGGTGCTGGGTGGTGTGTATGGTGCTGGGTGGTGTGTATGGTGCTGGGTGGTGCTGTATGGTGCTGGGTGGTGCTGGTTGGTGCTGTGTGGTGCTGGTTGGTGCTGTATGTTGCTGGGTGGTGTGTATGGTGCTGGGTGGTGTGTATGGTGCTGGGTGGTGCTGTAGGGTGCTGGGTGGTGCTGTATGGTGCTGGGTGGTGCTGTATGGTGCTGGGTGGTGTGTATGGTGCTGTATGGTGCTGGGTGGTGCTGTATGGTGCTGGGTGGTGTGTATGGTGCTGGGTGGTGCTGGGTGGTGTGTATTGTGCTGGGTGGTGCTGGGTGGTGTGTATGGTGCTGGGTGGTGTGTATGGTGCTGGGTGGTGTCCCAGTGATAGTTTGTACCTAGCTGGGACATACAGGCCCTGCCCTTCTTTCCTCCCTTCATTGAAGTAGTCACTGATCTAACATGATTGGATAGGTGGAATGTACAGTAGGTTCCGCTGCATAGCTTTCACCTATCCAGTTATATCACATCAGTGACTACCTCCTCACGGAAGGGAGGAAAAAAGGGTGGATTTGTGCTGTATTGGACCTGTTAACAGCACACGTGTGGATGCTGCTCTGGGTTTATTTGGGAATGTCCACAGGTACAGGGTAGGCCACCGGAGCCCCCTCTGCTGCTGTGATGCTGTCCACGATGGACGTCAGAGAGCGCAGGTTAGTCTGCTCTGGAGAGTCTGCACTCAGGAGGTCTAGAGACAGGAGAGAGAGAGAGCTTCAAAACTAACATTTTCAACAAGTTCTGGGTGCAATGCTGAAATGTAATACAGTGTGTGTTTACCCTCGTTGCTGTAGCTCTGGGTACAGTGGTCTGAGGTGTTGCTCCACTCTGGGCTGCTACAGCAGGTGCTGCCTGATCCCTGCTCGCTCGACGACGAGACCTGTTACCATGGAGACAAGGCACTGTCAGTCACCCCGCTTTATATGACACGTCACGCCCCGACGATGCCAGTGACACACACATAATCTCATTCACAACTATACAAACACACTACGCTACTCACAACGACAAACACACACTACTATTGATAATCTCTGTCTGTCGTAGCTAAGAAGCTTGTGTTGCCTGTCTAGACAGCTCTTTTCAATGATTCATCAAACAAACATTATTATTATTTGTATGTCGTTTAGCAGACGCTCTTATCCAGAACGACTTACAGTAGTGAGTGCATACATTTTCATATTTTTTTTTACTTGTCCCCCGTGGGAATCAAACCCACAACCCTGGCGTTGCAAGCGCCATGCTCTACCAACTGAAACACACACACTACGCTATCCACAACTCCGCTCACTACACTCACAGCTTTATCAATTACTTTATGAATGAACTATTGTACTACTGTGTCATAACAAATCATCCATTACAACTGTTTCTGAAAGCTGGTAGGTTAAGATGAATCTAAATCAAGATTAGGTGAGCACTCAGTGAGTGTTGTGTTTGAAGTACTTAAGAGGGATAAGAAGAATGTATGTAGCATGTCTCTTAAAACCAAAGCCATAGCAGCACTCTCAAAGGAATTCACACACGCCAGGGTAAAATGTTTAAATATCCCTCTAAGTGCTGTTCTGTCTGTGTTGTTAGTGGATGGTTTGATGAGGGCTCTGTCCGTGGTACTTGTCTATGACAACTGTCAATTAAGAGTTCTGTTCTGGAGCTGCTCTGTTGAAACCGTGTATTCTACGAGAGGCGAACCCCATATATCAGAGTTTAAACACCACACATATACCTACCCTCCTACCAGACTCATACTAGCACACACAGACATATAAAAAGCCTGCACTTTACACCTAACATACCCAACCGCCATACCTGCCTTACCTAAAGCACTGTTTATACCTGTAGGCCTACGTGTAGTAAAATAACATTATTTCCCACATTTTGGGGGGCGATTATCCCCATCCATGTAATGCGCATCCGTTTCCAAGTCTCTCTGGTCCCTCTTCCTTCACGCCTCATTCCCTTCATCCCTCACCGGTCTGCCTCTCCCTCTTTGACACCTCTCTCCTCCACTGTGTCATTCCCTATTCACCTCTTTTCTCTCATTGTGCCTTTTCCTCTTTCTCTTCCACCTCAATCTCTGACCCTCCAGTCCTCATTTATCTCTGTTAACCTCCCTCCATCCCTCTCTCCTCCCTTCTACCTTGCTCTTTCTCCCAGTCCTCTACTCTAGGTTGCTGTGGTTCCTCCATCCCTCACTCCGTCCATCCCTTCCTCCCTCCCTCCGTCCCTGTCTCCTACTCACCCTGGGTTGGGCAGGTCCGGTGCGGTAGTGTAGGCCCTGTGCTCCCTGGTCGTTCTCCTGCTGGTTGAGGGAGGAGACAAGTGCCTGCAGCCTCTCAATGTACTGGATGGCACTCCTCAGGATCTCCACCTTGGGCAGCCTCTGGTTGGGGTTCATCAGGGTGCTCCTCTTCAGGGCCTCGAATGCCTCGTTCACCTTCTTCAGCCTCCTCTTCTCCCGCATCGTGGCCGCTTTCCGTCGGTCCATGGTCACAGTCTTGCGTTTGCACAGCTTGCAGGCCCAGGGTAGGCACTGGCCGGGGCATTGGGGCTCCGGGTGGGGGGAGAGACCAGAGGAGGATGCCTTGTCCTCCATACCTCCACCCACCCCTACCCCGACCCCCCCAGATAGACCCCCACACAGCCCCATCATGGAGCCCCCGCGCTCCTGGTAGCCCCCCTGGTCATACCCGCCCGGCAGCCGGGACTGGTAGAAGTTGTCCCCCCCTTCGTAGAAGCGCTGGTCGGGGAAGAAGTAGGGGTTGGTCTCGAAAAGCTCCATACTGGTCGACACTGAAGTTTAGGGGACGAAGACTCCGGTTTGGATCCTCTGGGCTCTACTGTGTGTGTTCTATAGGGGTGTTAGGTCTGATTGTGTTGGAGGGAGTGTGTGAGTGAGCCTCTCCCACTCCTGGCCTGGGTTAGTAGAGAGAGGAAGATGTGTGGAGAACAACTGGTGTGGAGCAGCAACTGCAGGGTGGCATTTAAACCCTCTGACTGCTGCAGGATCACAGGGTTAAATTTAGCACGAGCACAGAGAAACCTGACACGACGTTTAGCTGTTGCTGCACATCTAAACTTCACATCTCTGTTGGGCCCTGCTCTCCAGGGCTTTAGGACCGTGTATATGTGTGTGTGTATGTGTATGTGTGTGTTTGTGTGTATATGTGTGCATAGGAAGCTATGTCTATGTGCGTGCTCTCGTGTGTGTGTGCATGTGTGCAAGGTAGAGCATCGGCCCATGGTGTAGTAGAGAATGGAATATGATCTGGTTGCCATGGAAATTGATCAGATTACCTCAGATCTGACCCTGGGATCAAAGATGGCTGCCTGACGTCCCCCTCCATGACACCATACCTGAAGTCCCCTACCATACAGTCTACACACAGCTGTCACCTCCACTCTCAAGTCACCATACTTGATGACAGAAAGTATCACAGTAGCTTTTGTTGAAGGAAAGTTATTTAGATTAGTTCTGAAAATAAGGTATGAACGATTTACCTTGGAGATTTTCAGTTTGGACATGTTTGACTGATGTTTTATCACTATGAAGTTCATGGAGTTAAATCTCGACATGTTTTCCACATCCAATACGGAGTCCTTATTATTTGGCTTTAAGCCCAAGAGAATGGATGGAGACACATAACTGGACACCCCTGAGTGACTGTGGGCCTATTTTCCACTGTCTGGTACAGTCTGTACAGTCTGGAATTGACATTACCTGGTATGTGTCTTAACAGTGAGAGTCACATCCGGTAAGATATTTGTGATGGCCTTGGTTGTCCTGACCCTGGACATAGCGTTAGCCTAGCCGCCGGGCGCTAATCCCTCAGGACTCGTCTCACCTCGTAGCTCACAGGCTAATTCTGACAGGCTTCCGCTCGGACGACCCATCAACTACACAGGCTTATCTACTGGTCCTGACACTGCGGCGGTCGTCCAGGCAACCTGGCATGGGGACGTTTCCACACTTTTAGGTGGCCATTAAACCTGTCTGTCACAGTCCTATCTATCCCGCTCATAGCCCTGTCTGTCTCTCTGTCTGTCCCTATCATAGCCATGTCTGTCTGTCTGTCTGTCTGCCCCTATCATAGCCCTGTGTGTCTCTCTGTTTTCCCCTCTCATAGCCCTGTCTGTCCCTCTCATAGATCTGTCTATCTCTCTGTTTCTCCCTCTCATAGTCCTGTCTGTCCCTCTCATAGACCTGTCGGTCTCTCTCATAGACCTGTCTGGTGGTCAATAAGGCTCTTTAGTGGTCTGTCTCTCATGGAATGAGGCACCGATCAGATTTTTTCATAGATCACTGACATACTGTAAAAATTGGCCCGATGCCTGCAGAATGGGTTGTTGGGTGAGCCAGAGCTGTGTTGGGGTAGTGGTCTGGGCTGGACTGGGTAGTAGTCAAGGTTGGTAGTGCTGTAGTTGAGCGTAGGGTTCGCTAGGGCTAGGCTGGGTAGAGGTCTGGGACAAGGCTGGGTAGAGGTCTGGGACAGGGCTAGGTTGGGTAGTGGTCTGGGACAGGGCTAGGTTGGGTAGTGGTCTGGGACAGGGCTAGGTTAGGTAGTGGTCTGGGACAGGGCTAGGTTGGGTAGTGGTCTGGGACAGGGCTAGGTTGGGTAGTGGTCTGGGACAGGGCTAGGTTGGGTAGTGGTCTGGGACAGGGCTAGGTTGGGTAGTGGTCTGGGACAGGGCTAGGTTGGGTAGTGGTCTGGGACAGGGCTAGGTTGGGTAGTGGTCTGGGACAGGGATAGGTTGGGTAGTGGTCTGGGACAGGGCTAGGTTGGGTAGTGGTCTGGGACAGGGATAGGTTGGGTAGTGGTCTGGGACAGGGATAGGTTGGGTAGTGGTCTGGGACAGGGCTAGGTTGGGTAGTGGTCTGGGACAGGGATAGGTTGGGTAGTGGTCTGGGACAGGGCTAGGTTGGGTAGTGGTCTGGGACAGGGATAGGTTGGGTAGTGGTCTGGGACAGGGATAGGTTGGGTAGTGGTCTGGGACAGGGCTAGGTTGGGTAGTGGTCTGGGACAGGGTAGAGGGTAATAGTACTATAGTTGAGTGCAGGATTGTGAGGGGGGGGCTGTCAGGTTAGCCAGTGATGGATGGTCACTGATGGTGGAGGGAGTACAAAGATCCCTGTGTGGGTCTCAGTGAGAGGGGGGCAACAGTGTGTTAGAGTCACTCATAACACCCCCCCCACACACACACACACACACACACAAATCTCTCATACACATACACACTCAAGCACCTCCCCACGTCATTGTCAGCAGAACCCGAGAACGTGTGTGTTTGCCAGCCGTACACTCCCCCAACACCCCCCAGGTTGGGGAAAAGTCCCCTCTGCATTTGGAAGTGAAGGGGAACAGTGAGGTACAGTCACCAGGGGGTCCACAATGTTTACTTCTGGTCTGCAGTTGTTCTATATTAGTTTATCTTTGGAATTCAGCACACAAGCCCTGAGACTCAGTCACAGTTCTGTGGGACTGATGAGTACTCTGAGTAGTCATCATATCCTGGTTGGACATTTTGACAGGCATTGTCATTGTTGTCAAAACAGACCTGTTCACTTTGAAGATGCATAGTTACATTTTGTACGTGTGCGCATGGGTGCATGTGTGTGTGTGGTCCGGTTATTGCCAACAGTGCTCCACTTTTCCTCAATGACAAGCAGCAGCACATTGCAGGACAGCTGAGATGGGCTGGGGGTGAAGTGTGGGGGTGAGGGGGGAGAGGAGAGGGGTAGTGTTTTGAATCTTACTCTTAATTCTAAAGCTGTAATTGTTACAATGAAGAATATTCCTTCCAGTTGCTCTGGATAAGAGTGTACTGTATGTCAATCATATGACCTAGATGTAAATGTCCTTGTAGATTGTAAGGAAAAGGATGACAGAGTAGGGTGAAGTTGCCCCTACACACTGATCTATGGCCAGTTTGACATTTTTCCCTCTGATGGTTGAGATTAGGAATTGAGGAGGGTAAGCAGTTGAGGATCCAATTTGTCTCCTAGTGTAGATACCCAGAGTGTGGCTGTATTAGTCCAGGAATGTGTCCTCTCTCTGGCTTGGCTCTCAACTC
The DNA here is from genome assembly GCF_964263955.1 of Coregonus lavaretus. Lineage (NCBI taxonomy): Eukaryota > Metazoa > Chordata > Actinopteri > Salmoniformes > Salmonidae > Coregonus > Coregonus lavaretus. The sequence continues at coordinate 27,279,181 of NC_139995.1, forward strand.
TTAGAAAAATATTATGGGCTGCATAACCATAGTGACAGCGACAGATGCCCCCTTGTCCATCGTCACGGAGATGGGCTGTTGCTATGGGGAACTCTCCACGACAACCCCTCAGTCTACAGTTAAATGGGAGAAGGGAAAGTATGACTATATGTCAATCAATCACTCAATCAATACATTAGCCAATCAACCAATCGCACATATCACATGCCCATGGTTGTAGTAGGTTGATATGCCCATGTGTGGGGAAGGCACAGGTGTATTAATCAACCAATCTACCTATAAGTCAATTAATAGTGACATCAAAGACAGTACAGTATGAAGATAGGCAGAAACTGCTTCTCCAATAGAAATCCCCGATCACGCTTGCAGGCGATTTCATGGCGATGCTGGCTAGTAGGGCTGAGCGATTAGTGCCTTTTGAGGTCAATTCTGGTTCAGTTTTTGAAAAATAATAATTTTCGATTTCAATTTTGATTATTATAATTTTTTACAATAAATGTATTATGTGGGTTCAATGCTGTAACATCACAGAATAAAATAATTGATGGTAGTGACGGCCTATTACAGTTTCAAGTTGTATTATTATTATTACTATCACTTATTAGGCTCTAACCATAATTTATTCACATTACTTTATATTTTGGTTGTGTATATTACATATTTGTTTTTAGTATCATATATGATCATATATTTCATTAATAAAACCCCAATGATGGTAGTGACTGCCCATTACTGCATATCACTTATTAATAAACCATCCTTTATTCACATTACTTTACTTTAATAAATTATTTCAGTTGTGTATATAATTTTTTATTTATTTGATGACTTATTATTTTATTCCAAATCATCATCTCACCTCTGCTCAAGTAGTAGCAGCAAGCCAGCCATCTATCTATCTCTATGCTCTCCAAATAATCATCCTTCAGGCTAGTAGGTTAGCATAGCTGGCTAGCTGCCTGCTGTCTGACAAAATCACTATTTCAGTAGTTCTTCAAAGTTGATAAGGCATACTTTTAAGCAGCAGCGCAACTTTGGTTTTAGAAGTGGGGGGGACATACACTACCAGTCAAAAGTTTGGACACACCTACTCATTCAAGGGTTTTTCTTTATTTTTACTATTTTCTACGTTGTAGAATAATAGTGAAGACATCAAAACTATGAAAGAGTGTGCAAAGCTGTCATCAAGGCAAAGGGTGGCTATTTGAAGAATCTAAATTCTAAAATATATTTGGATTTGTTTAACACCTTTTTGTTTACTACATGATTCCATATGTGTTATTTCATAGTTTTGATGTCTTCACTATTATTCTACAATGTAGAAAATAGTACAAATTAATAAAAACCCTTGAATGAGTAGGTGTGTCCAAACTTTTGACTAGTACTGTATATATATATATATTTTTACTGCAACCGCCAACCACAGGAGGATTCAGGACCCTGCTCTCATTGAGTGTAGACAGCCTGCTGCTGCCTGCTGCCTCTCTGCTAATCGTCAGATGGGGGGGAGGAGAGGAGGTTGGGGGCACACGTGGGTAACTGTGGGGCCCTGCCTTGATTGGATAACTGATTAATAAAACAATTAACTGCATAATAAATTAATGTGACTGGTCAATTGTGTGAGCTAGGGGCTTGGCCCAAGAGGCATTTTTTGTATTTGTTTTATTAGAATTTTTTATCCAACCACAGGAGCCCGCTCTCAATGTTGAAAATACACCAAAGAGCATAATTTAGCCACAGAGGATCAATAGTTTCAAAAATATTACTGTGGATTACATTTTATCACACGCACATTCAGGAAACTGTCAAAATAAAGAAAACACCAACATTGTGTCTTAAAAGGGTGTTTGGCCACCACGAGCTGCCTGAACAGCTTCTGTGCACCTTGGCATAGATTCTACAAGTGGACCTAAACCACGCCAGGAAAATGCACCCTACACTATAAAATATTATTTGTATCCCACATTTACTCAAGTGTTTCCTTTATTTTGGCAGTTACCAGTTACCTACAGTCGGGAAAGGCACGATTTGGCCAGTATGTGTGCCAAATACACAACTTGTTGCATTGTGGCCATAGACTCCAGAGCACTCAGGACCTCAGACTAGGGCGAAGGTTCACCTTCCAACAGGACAACGAACCTAAACACACAGCCAAGACAACGCAGGAGTTGCTTCGGGATAAGTCTCTGAATGTCCTTGAGTGGCCCAGCCAGAGCCCGGACTTGAACCCGATCTAACATCTCTGGAGAGACCTGAAAATAGCTGTGCAGCGACGTTCCCCATCCAACCTGACAGAGCTTGAGAGGATCTGCAGAGAAGAATGGGAGAAACTTGCCAAATACAGGTGTGCCAACCTTGTAGCGTCATACCCAAGAAGACTCGAGGCTGTAATCGCTGCCAAAGGCGCTTCAACAAGGTACTGAGTAAAGGGTCTGAATCCTTACGTAAATGTGATATTTCAGTTTTCTATTTTAAAAAACTGTTTTTGCTTTGTCATTATGGGGTATTGTGTGTAGACTGACGAGGGGAAAAAACCATTTAATCAATTTTAGAATAAGGCTGTAACGTAACAAAATGTGGAAAAAGTCAAGGGGTCGGAATACTTTCCGAATGCGCTGTATAATATGTATAAATCATATGTTTCCTTTATTATTATTTTTGCTGCCTCTTGGGCCCCAAATGGGCCTGGGCCCAGGGGCTTCAGCCCCGGTAAACTCCTGCATTAATCTGGCCCGGGTCCTATAGGCTTATGGGAAGTGGACCTGTTTTCTGAACTACTGACCAACCCCCTGTCTCTGTAAATTAATTGAAGACAATAATAAAAAAAAAACACTGTCCATTTGCATTGGAACATGTAATAACACATGCATGATACATACAGTAATAACCTTCTTTTGATTATTTTCTCATGACCCAACATAGTATGAGGTAATACCTTACTCTGCTTCGCCATCATAACTACTGTAATAGCCAACCAGAACACTAAGGTCTGCTCCGCCATCATAACTTACTGTATGTAGCCACCCCCGTGTCTGTTGTTGAGTCATGAACAACTTACATCATGTAATTTCAGTGATTTCTAAAAGTTATGTGACACCAATCATCATTTGAATACTCCCCTTCATCCTTTTTCAGAATGAAGCATCCCACCTGTGTTCTTCCAGAGCCCTGGAGGCCGGGGGAAAAGCCTTCTAAGCTGGGGGGAAACAGTAATGCTCTGGGCCCAGCCACGCTACTCCTCACTGGGCCTTTTATCGCAGCGTAAGCCCCTACAACAAACAGAATGGACGACATGTGCATACGCAGCTGTCGCAGTCTTAGTGCAAGTGGTGTCATGTTAAATCACAGGAATGATCTGAGTCTCTGAGTCTGTCCACTGCCCTGCCCTGCACTGGCATCCCACTAACTGGCAGTATACATACATACATGACATACAGGACATACCCCACTGTATCACATACCCCCATTCACTGACACAAACACACAACACATACCCTCACTCACTATCTGTAACACAAACCTCAATCACACACACTGTACACAGCCCTAACTTTATTTACTGTCACAAACACACGTTCCTCACTCACTGCCAACATAACCCACATACTGTCACAAATACACAGGACACATACCCCCTCACAAACAAACAAGCCGAGAGGTTTGCTATAAAACATACCCGGTTCACCAACCCGCTTCCAGTTGCCATTCTGAAAGATGATCTGACAGAGGGCCTATGAGAGCATGCATGACTCCTCATAAAAGCCATTTGAGTGTAATAAATGAAAGCGCTTTACAATTAAAGTTATTATTATTATCATAGTGAGCTTAGCCCCTATAAGGTAGACTATTCTGAACCATATGTTTAACGACCCTTAAAAAAAGTTAATGAATTATGTCAGTGTTTCCAGCATGTTTGTGTGTTAACTGTTTACCCATGCAGAGTAATGTTGCAAGGTTGTGGTAGATTGTTATCTGGAAACTATGTGTGCAATGGTTCCACTTCAGCTCCACTTCCAAATCCGGATTCCTGGTGGGATAGGGAGGAAAGCTGACCCACTCGCAGACCCAGTTCTTACAGGGAGAGTAGGGACCCAAGCTCTCTCTCTCTCTCTTCATCTCTCCTTCCCCCTCTCTCCCCCTTCCCATGTATTCCCCTTCCTTCTCTCTCTCTCTCTCTCTCTCTCTCTCTCTCTCTCTCTCTCTCTCTCTCTCTCTCTCTCTCTCTCTCTCGCTCTCTCTCTCTCTCTCTCTCTCTCTTCTCCCTCTTTCTCTTTGTTTATCTCAGGCTCCATTGACCTCTCTCAGCACTGGGACAAATTTAGCAGCCTGGTTTCTGGAGTGTCCAAACAGCCGGAGACAATAGAGAGAAAGTGGATTTGAGTGTGTGTGTTCATATATGGGTGTTTCTAAGAAAGAAGTTGAGAGAGCAGAGAGCTCCCGGTTCCACAGATCCAGTTAGACACAGAGACACAAACAGCCGAGCAGGGAGTAAACAGGCCCGCTGGTCCAGAGGAATGCAGACAGGGGAGAGTGACACAGATACCAGCCAGATACCTTCCAGTCTCCACACACCAACAGCACCAAGGACACACAAGCTCTATCTCAAATAATGTAAGCTGGCTTGTTGTCCTTGTCTCCTTTCTTTCATCTGCATTTAGTTGAAAGAAATGGACAGGTGAAAGTTAATTCCCAATACGTAACCAACATATTACTTTTTCCTATCCTGTTTTCAGATCAGTGGAGTTGAAGGAAAGGAGAAGAGGCTAGGGTTAGGCTTAGGGTTGAAGCTTGGGTTAGGCTAATGGCTAGGGTAAGGGTTGAGCTGGGGTGTGGACATCAAGCTAGGGTTAGTGTTAAGCTAATGGCTAGGGTCTCTGAATTCCCAATTTAACCCGACTGTATCCTTCCTTCCCTAAACTTCCAACCGGCCTCAACATGGTTGCCCGCTTTGACAACCCACCTCTAGACTGATAGAAGGCTAGGTAGAGTTTCCTCCATACCTCCCACACCTGTCTGCTCCCTTCAGATTAGGGTTATGGGCTAGATGGAGGGCTTGTTTTCCATCTGGGCTGGGGACATTCTATCTGCTTTCAACAGGAAGTATTGCAGCGGTGACCCAGTTTGTTGCTCGTAGTGGGGATGAGTGGGGAATGTGGCTGGGTTATTCTGGGATGTTGGGATGGTCACTGTAGTCATAGCAACACGTAGATCCCCTTCTACTCCCCAGCCCACAGCATTCTGGAACTGCCATTGGTGCCATGTCACTGTGCTGCCATGCCATTCACTTGTACCAACCCAGATTCCATACCATGCACAAACCAGCACTCCACTCTCTGAAGCCAACTGTATGCTCCAATGAAGTCAGAAAAGCAAGGTTGAGTTACTACAGGTGTCAGGGAAGGTGACGTCACAGAAGCTACACTATACAGTGCCGTGAAAAAGTATTTGCCCCCTTTCTGATTTTCTCTATTTTTGCATATTTTTGATACTGAATGTTATCAGATCTTCAACCAAAAGCTAATATTAGATAAAGGGAACCTGAGTTTACAAATAACAAAAAAAAAATGTATACTTATTTTATTTAATTAACAAAGTTATGCAACACCCAATTCCCCTGTGTGAAAAAGTAATTTCCCCTTTACACACTGGTTGTTCCACCTTTAGCTGCAATGACTGCAACCAAATGCTTCCTGTAGTTGTTGATCAGTCTCTCACATCGCTGTGGAGGAATTTTGGCCCACTCTTACATGCAGAACTGCTTTAACTCAGCAACATTTGTGGGTTTTGTTTTCAAGCATGAACAGCTCATTTCAAGTCCTGCCACAACATCTCAATTGGGATTAGGTCTGGATTTTAACTAGGCCCTTCCAAAACTTCAAATGTGTTGCTTTTTAACAATTTTCATGTAGACTTGTGTGTTTTGGATCATTGTCTTGCTGCATGACCCAGCTGCGCTTCAGCTTCAGCTTCAGCTCACAGACGGATGGCCTGACATTCTCCTGTAGAAGTCAGTTGGTCAAATTTCTGCCCTGCTATAGCTGCCCCGGTCAACTGGAAGTGCTGTTATTGTGAAGTGAAAATGTCTAGGAGCAACAACGGCTCAGCTGCAAAGTGGTAGGCCACACAAGCTCACAGAATGGGACCGCCGTGTGCTGAAGCGCGTAAAAATAGTCTGTCCTCGGTTGCAACACTCACTACCGAGTTCCAAACTGCCTCTGGAAGCAACGTCAGCACAAAAACTGTTAGTCAGGAGCTTCATGAAATGGGTTTCAATGGCCGAGCAGCTGCACACAAGCCTAAGATCACTATGCGCAATGCCAAGCGTCGGCTGGAGTGGTATAAAGCTAGCCACCATTGGACTCTGGAGCAGTGGAAACGCGTTCTCTGGATTGATTAATCACGCATTACCATCTGGCAGTCCGACAGACAAGTCTGGGTTTGGTAGATGCCAGGAGAATGCTACCTGCCCCAATGCATGGTGCCAACTGTAAAGTTTGGTGGAGGAGGAATAATGGTCTGGGGCTGTTTTTCATGGTTCGGGCGAGGCCCCTTAGTTCCAGTGAAGGGAAATCTTAACGCTACAGCATACAATGACATTCTAGACGATTCTGTGCTTCCAACTTTGTGGCAACAGTTTGGGGAAGGCCCTTTCCTGTTTCAGCATGACAATGCCCCCGTGCACAAAGCAAGGTCTATACCGAACTGGTTTGTCGAGATCGGTGTGGAAGAACTTGACTGGCCTGCACAGAGCTCTGACCTCAACCCCATCGAACACCTTTGGGATGAATTGGAATGCCGACTGCGAGCTTGGCCTAATCGCACAACATCAGTGCCCGACCTCACTAATGCTTGTGGCTGAATGGAAGTCCCTGCAGCAATGTTCCAACATCTAGTGGAAAGCCTTCCCAGAAGAGTGGAGGCTGTTATAGCAGCAAAGGGGGGGGGGGGGGGTAACTATTCATGCCCATGATTTTACATTTACATTTTAGTCATTTAGCAGACGCTCTTATCCAGAGCGACTTACAGTTAGTGAGTGCATACATTTGTTATTTTTTCATACTGGCCCCCCGTGGGAATCGAACCCACAACCCTGGCGTTGCAAACGCCATGCTCTACCAACTGAGCTACATCCCTGCTGGCCATTCCCTCCCCTACCCTGGACGACGCTGGGCCAATTGTGCGCCGCCCCATGGGTCTCCCGGTCACGGCCAGCTACGACAGAGCCTGGATTCGAACCAGGATCTCTAGTGGCACAGCTAGCACTGCGATGCAGTGCCTTAGACCACTGCGCCACTCGGACAACCTGAACATGCTCAATACGTAACGCTCATTTATGTTTTCTGTTGCAAAATGTTTTGTTTTCCTAATGAACACAACCCAGGAGAGAAAGAGACAGAGAGGAGAGAGACAGGAGGGAGGGAGGAGAGACAGACAGACGTGAGGAGAGACAGACAGGAGGGAGGGAGGAGAGACAGACAGGAGGGAGGGAGGAGAGACAGTGCTGAGATGACGGGTGGAAGCATGGGTGCGGTGTTAGCTGGGATCAGGGGTGGCCGTCTTGCTGCACAGTCGACCCAGGAGGCTTGCCATCTGCAGTAGTGAGTTCACGCCCTCCGCCACCTTCATGTGGGTGTATCCTATCTCCTTGATGAACTCCAACTTGAGATACTCAGGCATCTGGAAAGTCTTACAAACTCTGAAGATGTTATGAGATGTTCGACGAGCAGGTGTCCATATACTTTTGGTAATGTAGAGTACCTCCATTTTTTAAAATATTTTTCTCCACTCCAAAAAAATATCTCACATGTATTTTGTTGTTTCCTGACAAAGTCAAATGAAATTTGATTGGTCAAAAACAAGTTTTTTCTGGAATAGCTTACCCATCTGGGACTGTCAGTATTGATGAGTCTCTCCATAGGACAGACATTTAACAGAGAGGGGACCTCCCTATGGAAGTGCCCATGCAACCTGGTGGGGATTTATTTTGGGACTCAGAACACACACAGTTTTATTAAACACTTCATAATGGGGCGGCAGGTAGCTTAGTGGTTAAGAGCGTTGTGCCAGTAACCGAAAGGTCGCTGGTTTTAATCCCAGAGCCGACTAGGTGAAAAATCTGTCGATGTTTCCTTGAGCAAGGCACTTAACCCTAATTGCTCCTGTAAGTCGCTCTGGATAAGAGCGTCTGCTAAATGACGTAAATGTAATAATGGCAATTAGTGAGGTTAAGTGGAGTGTGAGAAGTAACTTAAAGAGATTTTGCTGTCCGAGGTAGAGAGAGGGAGAGGGAGAGAGAGAGGGGCAGGTGGCAGGGCCGGTCCTGTCGTGAAGGAGAGGGTACAGGACAGCTGGACTGTCATACAATGACTTATTCTCCAGCCTCAGTGCAGCAGATACTGTACATCAACAGGTTTATTGTGTGTATGCACGCGTGTCGGAGCGAGATAATTATCCAATGATAATGGGATATTCATACTGTACTACTACCAGTAAACTGTCAGAAATAAACAGACATGTCAAAATAAGAGTAGTTGGCCTACACAATTAGTTGTACTTGTTACTTTATTCATAATACCGCACTACAAACAGAATTAGAACGAGCATAACTAACCTTCCAATTCAAAGCAATGTTCCATGACATGAGGACAGGCAACCATATTGGGTATACCATGTTCTTCTGGAATGTTCCGTTGCATTCATGCTTATCACAGCTCTCCGGATTTGATGCCTTTCTCAGTATTCAACAATCACAACAATGACACATTCTGATGTGCCTCCATGTTAGGTAGTAGGTTAGAGCTCTGTGGCATATGAGTAGGGCAATACAAGGGGATCAAAGCAGGGTTCCTTTACAATATAGCAGATCTAATATAGCTTTAATACACATTGCTAGTATAATTCTCACACCAGCACAGTTCTGGGTTTAGTCTCACACTATCAGCCATACTCTATGTAGATTATAACATGTCTAATACTATACAGCTGCAATGGGCGAGAGCTGTTGGAGCACTGAGGACCACTGCTATCTAACACCACCTGGAGGCAGAGGGAATAAGTACAAGTAAAGAGATGAACAGTTGTGGAAGGTAAGGCCATTCCCTTCAGTCAGGCAGAGCACGGCTAGGACAAGGAATAAAGAGCTCTCTGTACAAGTGCGTGGGCCAGTATGTTTCGGAGTAGGCCTGACAGTGTCTGTTATAAGCAGCAGAGACTGGAGAGGACAGGTCACATTGTTACAGGTCACCTGCCTGCAGCCTGCCATCCACACACTGAGGGACAGTTACCAACTAGGTCAGAAAGGAGGACCCTCACAAAAGCATAACAGAAAACAGCACTGTGCACACAGAGGAACAACACATCACTTTCAAGCAAACAATGTCAGAATCAATATCAATTGAAACCAAAAATCATTTCCATAATAACATACAAACACGCAAAAAACAATCATTACATTTGGCAGTGAAACGCTTCCCTTAAACAGAACTCTACAAGCACACTCATATGCACCTTCATGGGGAAAACCCCAAACACGTCTTTATCTACATTAGAATGATAGAGGAAACGCTTTTGGCCTCCAGAAACAAAGAGCCTGAGTATTACTGTGCATTTCCACGTGTACAAAGTTTGCATCTAGAAATAGAAGACAAAGCTAAATACACCTTTACCGTCATCTATATAGCTTTATTCACACCTTAAGATCTTGTAATTTTATATTTTGCCTTTAGTCCTACCTTTAAAAAAGGGGCAATCTGCAGTTGCTACAACTTTATATGGGGATTTATAAATTAATGATATGTATTGATTTTTGAAGAATATAAATTAAATGCCTCATATGGCATACCCCATCAGAACCCCCAAAATAAATCATTTTACTCCAATGTTTGTAAACAAAGTCAATTTAAACAAGCACTGTATCGCCTCAAAACATGGTTAAACTATAATTTTGATATCATGGATGGTCAGTCCTTCTGTCCATCCACGGTCAGCTCCATTTATGAATTTGAGCGGTTACATTTCTCCTGACCAATCCCTCAACTTTTGACAGAAACAGTGGTGGGGAAAACACTGTTATTGTTTCAACTGCAATTGCCGCTTTAATGTTTTATTTCTTCTAACTATCAAGTGGCAAACTTAGCACAGGCGAAAAGGCTTAGCGAGCCTGTATTCTGTGGAGTAGTGTACACCTCCATCCCTACTGTCCCAACACTCATTCATCTGATTTAATGTAGGATATCGGAAGAGGTTAACAAAAATCATAAAATAAAACATATTTTGGGAGGAATTAAAGGATGCCAAATACTCCTGATATCAATAACAACACCTCTTAAAACAGGAAAATAATGAATCATTGGTCTAAAGAAATTGCCATTTGTTTCCACTACAGACAAAAGAAACCAAGTTCAAAATCACTGCACAAAACTGGGAGGATTTAAAGCGAGCAGAACTAGAATTTAAGCAAATTGGCAATTGTGAATATTTATTTTAAGATTCATATTTAAGACCAAAAAGGAAATACTTATCTGGAAAGGAAAAATGGCAGCCCTTGCGAGTAGGTACATTACATGACCAAAAGTATGTGGACACCTGCTTGTCGAACATCTCATTCCAAAATCATAGGCATTAATATGGAGTTGGTCCCTCCTTTGCAGCTATAACAGCCTCCACTCTTCTGGGAAGGCTTTCCACTAGATGGTGGAACATTGCTGCGGGGACTTGGTTCCATTCAGCCACAAGAGCATTAGTGAGGTCGGGCACTGATGTTGGGCGATCAGGCCCGCAGTTGGTGTTCCAATTCATCCCAAAGCTGTGGGAGGTCAGGGCTCTGCAGGCCAGTCAAGTTCTTCCACACCGATCTTGACAAACCATTTCTGTATGGACCTCGCTTTGTGCACGGGGTCATTGTCATGCTAAAACAGGAAACGGCATTCCCCAAACTGTTGCCACAAAGTTGGAAGCACAGAATCGTCTAGAATGTCATTGTAGCGTTAAGAATTCCCTTCACTGGAACTAAGGGGCCTAGCCCGAACCATATTAAAAAAACTGCCCCAGACCATTATTCCTCCTCCACCAAACTTTACAGTTGGCACTATGCATTCCGGCAGGTAGCGTTCTCCTGGCATCCACCAAATCCAAATTAGTCCGTCTGAGTGCCAGACGGTGATGCGTGATTCATCACGCCAGAGAACGCGTTTCCAACGCTCCAGAGTCCGATGGCGGCGAGCTTTACACCACTCCAGCCGTCGCTTGGCTTTGCGCATGATGATCTTAGGCTAGTGTGCGGCTGCTCAGCCATGGACGAACAGTTCTTGTGCTGACATTGCTTCCAGAGGCAATTTGGAACTCGGTAGTGAGTGTTACAACTGAGGACAGACGATTTTTACGCGCTACGCGCTTCAGCACACGGCGCTCCCATTCTGTGAGCTTGTGTGGCCTACCACTTCGCAGCTGAGTCGTTGTTGCTCCTAGACATTTCCATTTCACAATAACAACACTTACAGTTGCCTTGGGCAGCTCGAGCAGGGCAGAAATTTGACAAACTATGACGTGCCACGTTGAAAGTCACTGAGCTCTTCAGTAAGGCCATTCTACTGCCAATGTTTGTCTATGGAGATTGTATGGCTGTTTGCTTGATTTTAAACACCTGTCAGCAACGGGTGTGGCTGAATAGCTGAATCCACTCATTTGAAGGGGTGTCCACATACTTTTGTATATAGTGTATTTCCTTATTGAAATGGGCTAATTTACAAAAACTCCACATTGTGGGCTCTAGACGTGCCTCTTCAACTATATTTCAGACTGGTTATCGTTAATATCAACTAATTTTTACTAACTAGCCTTTGAACAGAGGCAAATACATTTATCTGAGCAGTACATTCCCTTGCATTGTGAGTACAAGGACAGTAAGACAAAGCATTCTGATCAGTGCTGCAGGGTAAAGACTTCTCCCTGGGGGTATGTATACTATTGAAAAACAATGACAATGGGATAAAAAGGAGATGTTTCTTATTGATTTATCTTGAAAATAGGCCTTGCAACCAAAACGTTGTCAATAAATCAGATTTTTTTTAAAAAGTATGTATCGAAAATCTCCTTTCGATCCCCCTTGTCTTCGTTTTTCAAGAACACACTAACAAAACACTGCAGAGAAATGATAAAAGAAAAACAAAGGACCAAACAGGAGAAGAGGAGGACCACCAAAGCATTGAGGCACTGAGGCTCCATGAATACACATGGCAATGAGAATTCATACCTGCACTCACTGGAGGAGCTGTAGTCAGCCAGTGTGTAGCTAGCTTACCATCTTAACCTAGGGAGAGAAGAGCGGTCTTTAAGGGATAAAACATAGCGTATGGCAGCAAACACGTCAGCAGCCTGATAACTGGCAGAAAGCATTTTCTGGACACTTACAACAGCGGCCAATAGGAAACAAATGTCCACAGGTCTTCTGTCGGGAACAAAAACGTAAGTCTCACATATCGTTGTCTGTCAAAATTAACTTCAATGACAGCTGCGTTTTCATATGTACAGTGCTGCTTGGCCCTCAAATAAATAAATACCTAGGATGTTACATTTAGTGGCAAATGACTTTCATGAAATGTGGCACAGAGAAAAGTATATAGTTGGATACTTCAAGAAATAAATTGCTGGGTTTGTACCTTCCATTACTAGCGCCATAGCTCAGAGGCAGTGTGATGCAAACACAATACAAGGCAACAGAGAGCAAAAGGGAACATGCTCTTCTAAGTGCTACACTCTGTGTGTCTCTGGGGCGTATGAGTGGGTTTTGATGCAAGTGATTGTGTCTTTTTCCAATTTTAAATAACCTTGTACATTACGTCTGTGTGTTCCAATCCTCTCAGGCTATGAATGTCTTTATAACCTTCTGTATGATCTGTCCACAGCCGGGACATGGAGCGTGGAACTTGTGGAGCCTCCTGGCGCAGGAGAAGCAGGTTAGCAGGTGAGCCGTGCGGCCGTGTATAATACTCCCGTTACGCGGACGCATCCGACACAGCTTACAGGGCTCCAACAGAGCCTCGGGCCTAACCTCCACTTCCATCCCCAGGCTTTCCTGACTCTCTCCCCCAGAGAGCTGCTCCTCCCTGGGCAGGCCGCGCGGCCTGGGACCCTTGCCCTTCCCTGGAACCCCGGGGGGCAGCGGGCGGTCGGGGGTGGAGTGGGAGGGCAGGATGACTGGGTCGGACACGGTCCTGAGGCAGTCTGGGACATCGATGCCTGTGTCGCTTTCCTCCTCATCGTCGCGCGGGGCCAGAGAACTGCATGCTGGGATGTCGGGGACGGAGAGTGAGTGGACCAGCCGTGGGACGTCTTTGTACCAGTTCTTGCGTAGAGCCCAGCAGCGTACGCAGTAGCGCTGGAGAGGAGAGTTGTACTTCCTGCACTCTGTACACTGCCATGCATCCTGAGAGAGAGGGTTAGAGAACATGTTAGACAAGAGGCAGCTACAAGGAACTATCAGTGTCATGTGAGACAGAGACAGTCAGACAGAGGGAGACAAAGTAGAGCGAAAGAGAGAGAGAACGAGACAAAAAGATGGAAAACAGAGATGGAGACGGACCTGTGTAGAGATCTCTGTATCCGTATCGTCACTCAGACACTGCGAGTCTTCATCTGGCTCCTCCTGCATCTGAGGAGAGACGAGAGACACTCATCAGTCACATAAACCACATTTCCATACAGTTTTTATGAGAGTAAAGTCATACCGTATAAAAATCATGACAGCTGTGTTCGGTTACATTTTATAATTGCAGACAACATTTATACGTTCGGCGTGGTGGGATCTTTTTGTGTCAAATGAATTAATGCTAGAAATGGCGGTGTAAACGCCTTTATGCGCAACTATTGATATCATAACCATCATATCGAAGTAAACTTTGAGTCACGCGATGATATGGTGTGTGGTCCTCCCACTACGACTCTGGAAACCAAGCAGTTTATTAGGCTACAGATGAAATAAGTTATGATGAACTTCACAGGGTGGTGAAAGTGCACAGTGATCTTGATGCTCCTTTCCAATAAATATCGAGGGTCTTATTCTGGTGACATGATGATCGATGCCTGACCGCCGTTTGACAAATACTCTTCGTCTTATCCATAATAATCTCATCATGTAGATAAGCCTACCCGCAATGTATCTGGGAACTGTTGGCTAGAGCGCACGTGCCAAGACCAGAGTAGGAACATTTGCTATTTAATGCAAATGTTTGTGACAAAACTATCGGTAGAGTTGAAAATGCGATGGAAACACATTGAGCTTTAGATTTTTAATTGGTACATGAAAACGTAAAGAAACTGAGGAAAAAAAGTACATTGTGTGCACTACGTCATCAAGAACTTATTTTTTCATCCACAACAAGTCAGTTTGATGGAAACACCACTGGTGGGAAAATGTGCATATTTTCTTTATGCGGATTTTAGAATATTCGCATGAAAATCTATCGCTAATTGGATGGAAACCTACCCAAACCAAAAACCGTGGATAGATGGCAGCATTCGCGCAAAACTGAAAGCGCAAACCACTGCATTTAACCATGGCAGGGTGACAGGGAATATGGTTGAATACAAACAGTGCAGTTATGCCCTGCGTAAGGAAATCAAACAGGCAAAAACGTCAGTACAGAGAAAGTGGAAACGCAATTCAACAGCTCAGACACGAGACGTATGTGGCAGGGTCTACAGACAATCACGGATTACAAAGGGAAAACCAGCCACATCACGGATACCGACGTCTTGCTCCCGGATAAGCTAAACACCGTCACCTGCTTTGAGGATAACAGTGCCACCAACGCGGCCCGCTCTCCAGGACTGTGGGCTCTCGTTCTCCGTAGCCGACATGAGTAAGACATTTAAGCGTGTTAACCCTTGCAAGGCTGCCGGCCCAGACAGCTTCCCTAGCCACGTCCTCAGAGCATGCGCAGACCAGCTGGCTGGAGTGTTTACGGACATATTCAATTTCTCCCTATCCCAGTCTGCTGTCCCCACTTGCTTCAAGATGTCCACCATTGTTCCTGTACCCAAGAAAGCAAAGGTAACTGAACTAAATGACTAATCGCCCTGTAGCACTCACTTCAGTCATCATGAGAGGCTAGTTAAGGATCATATCACCTCCTCCTTACCTGACACCCTAGACCCACTTCAACTTGAATACCGCCCCAATAGATCCACAGACGATGCAATCGCCATCGCACTGCCCTATCCCATCGGGACAAGAGGAATACCTATGTAAGAATGTTGTTCATTGACTACAGCTCAGCCTTCAACACCTTAGTACCCTCCAAGCTCATCATTAAGCTCGGGGCCCTGGGTCTGAACCCCGCCCTGTGCAACTGGGTTCTGGACTTCCTGACGGGCCGCCCCCAGGTGGTGAAGGTAGGAAACAATACCTCCACTACGCTAATCCTCAACAAAGGGGCCCCACAAGGGTGTGTGCTCAGCCCCTTCCTGTACTCCCTGTTCACCCATGACTGTGTGGCCATGCACGCCTCCAACTCAATCATCAAGTTTGCAGACGACAACAGCAGTAGGCCTGATTACCAACAATGACGAGACAGCCTACAGGGAGGAAGTGAGGGCCCTGGGGGAGTGGTGCTGATCGTGGACTTCAGGAGACAGCACAGGGAGTACGCCCCCATCCACATCGACGGGACCGCAGTGGAGAAGGTGAAAAGCGTCAAGTTCCTCGGCGTACACGTCGCTGACAATCTGAAATGCTCCACCCACACAGACAGTGCGGTGAAGAAGGCGCAACAGCGCCTCTTTAACCTCAGGAGATGAAAAAAATTCAGCTTGGCCCCTAAGACCCTCACAAAACTATTACAGATGCACCAGAGGATTCTGGCGGGCTGGATCTCCGCCTGGTACGGCAACTGCACCACCCGCAACCACAGGGCTCTCCAGAGGGTGGTGCGGTCTGCCGAACGCATTACCGGGGGCAAACTACCCGCCCTCCAAGACACCTACAGCACCCGATGTCACAGGAAGGCCAAAAAGATCATCAAGGACATCAACCACCCGAGCCACAGCCTGTTCACCCTGCTATCACCCAGAAGGCGAGATCAATACAGGTGCATCAATGCTGGGACCGAGAGACTGAAAAATAGCTTCTATCTAAAGGCCATCGGACTGTTAAATAGCCATCACTAGTCGGCCTCCCCGCAGTACCCTGCCCTGAACTTAGTCACTATCACTAGCCGGCTACCACCCGGTCACTCCACCCTGCACCTTAGAGGCTGCTGCCCTATCTACATAGACATGGAATCACTGGTCACTTTAATGTTAACATACTGGTTTTACTAATTTCATATGTATATATTGTATTCTACTGTATACCACTCCGACTTTGCTCGTCCTAATATTTCTATATTTCTTAATTCCATTATTTTACTTTGAGATTTCTGTGTATTGTTAGATATTACTGCACTATTGGAGCTTGGAACACAAGCATTTCACTACACTCGCAATAACATCTGCTAAATAGGTGTATGCGACCAATAAAATTTGATTTGATTCGAACCTAGCTATAGTCTGAAATAATACTCCATAGTACAAGAGCTATAAAGAGAAAATATCATTGTTCATGTACCACTCAACATAGGGACTACAGGAGAACACAGTCCTACCTCCTTATCAGCCTTTTCCTCTTTTCCTCCTCCCTCCTCTTCGGGTGGTGGCTCTCCCTCTCCTCCACTCCCTTCTTCCAGCACGGCCTCCTTCATTTCAACACTCACCTGTTCACTCCCCCCCTCTGTCAGGAACCACAGGTCGTCCGTCGTGTCCGACACGATCGCTGTGTCCTCATCCTGCGCAGGAGACAGCTGATCCCTCAGTCAGGATGTGTGTGACCTCATCACTGTATGACTATGCTCCCTGAGTTTATCCCCTTGACAAGCAAATAAACTGACTATAGTAAACAGCATTAACTATTTTTCTTACTTGATTAGTGTGGATGTCCGTAGAGCCGTTGCTTCTGCGACTGTAGTTGTTACGCAGATTACCAAGAAACCACCAGGGCAGCCCTGAGAGGTCCCACTCGTCAAGGGTGACGTCGAGCTTGGGCCGTTTGCAGGCCGACTGGGGCAAAGCATCTAAAGAGTCTGAGGGAGGGGCCACAGGGGGTTAGGACTCAAATAATATATCAGTTATATACAGTGGGGGGGAAAAAGTATTTAGTCAGCCACCAATTGTGCAAGTTCTCCCACTTAAAAAGATGAGAGAGGCCTGTAATTTTCATCATAGGTACACGTCAACTATGACAGACAAAATGAGATTTTTTTTTACAGAAAAGCACATTGTAGGATTTTTAATGAATTTATTTGCTAATTATGGTGGAAAATAAGTATTTGGTCAATAACAAAAGTTTCTCAATACTTTGTTATATACCCTTTGTTGGCAATGACACAGGTCAAACGTTTTCTGTAAGTCTTCACAAGGTTTTCACACACTGTTGCTGGTATTTTGGCCTATTCCTCCATGCAGATCTCCTCTAGAGCAGTGATGTATGTTTTGGGGCTGTCGCTGGGCAACACGGACTTTCAACTCCCTCCAAAGATTTTCTATGGGGTTGAGATCTGGAGACTGGCTAGGCCACTCCAGGACCTTGAAATGCTTCTTACGAAGCCACTCCTTCGTTGCCCGGGCGGTGTGTTTGGGATCATTGTCATGCTGAAAGACCCAGCCACGTTTCATCTTCAATGCCCTTACTGATGGAAGGAGGTTTTCACTCAAAATCTAACGATACATTGCCCCATTCATTCTTTCCTTTACACGGATCAGTCGTCCTGGTCCCTTTGCAGAAAAACAGCCCCAAAGCATGATGTTTCCACCCCCATGCTTCACAGTAGGTATGGTGTTCTTTGGATGCAACTCAGCATTCTTTGTCCTCCAAACACGACGAGTTGAGTTTTTACCAAAAAGTTCTATTTTGGTTTCATCTGACCATATGACATTCTCCCAATCCTCTTCTGGATCATCCAAATGCACTCTAGCAAACTTCAGACGGGCCTGGACATGTACTGGCTTAAGCAGGGGGACACGTCTGGCACTGCAGGATTTGAGTCCCTTGCGGCATAGTGTGTTACTGATGGTAGGCTTTGTTACTTTGGTCCCAGCTCTCTGCAGGTCATTCATTAGGTCCCCCCGTGTGGTTCTGGGATTTTTGCTCACCGTTCTTGTGATCTTTTTGACCCCACGGGGTGAGATCTTGCGTGGAGCCCCAGATCGAGGGAGATTATCAGTGGTCTTGTATGTCTTCCATTTCCTAATAATTGCTCCCACAGTTGATTTCTTCAAACCAAGCTGCTTACCTATTGCAGATTCAGTCTTCCCAGCCTGGTGCAGGTCTACAATTTTGTTTCTGGTGTCCTTTGACAGCTCTTTGGTCTTGGCCATAGTGGAGTTTGGAGTGTGACTGTTTGAGGTTGTGGACAGGTGTCTTTTATACTGATAACAAGTTCAAACAGGTGCAATTAATACAGGTAACGAGTGGAGGACAGAGGAGCCTCTTAAAGAAGTTACAGGTCTGTGAGAGCCAGAAATCTTGCTTGTTTGTAGGTGACCAAATACTTATTTTCCACCATAATTTGCAAATAAATTCATAAAAAATCCTACAATGTGATTTTCTGGATTTTTTTCCCTCAATTTGTCTGTCATAGTTGACGTGTACCTATGATGAAAATTACAGGCCTCTCTCATCTTTTTAAGTGGGAGAACTTGCACAATTGGTGGCTGACTAAATACTTTTTTTCCCCCACTGTATAGCCATGTGAGTGAGTTTACCTTCGTCAGGCTCCCGGGGTCGTCTCTGAGACGGGGTCTGCATGGGGAGGGCCTCGTCACTGGCCACTTCCAGGTCCGCCTTGGCCACTCCCCCACACACCTACACAAGTAGGAGGGGAGGAGAGGAGAGCCAATCAGATAACAGAGCAGAAACTGGGCACTTGGTGGAACCACAGCTCCCTCACAGCATGGCCTAGTGGTCAGGGTGAGGGTGGGGGGCAGGACAGTGGAGTAGGTCCATGGGTACTGGGGCAGTGGAGGGCCACATAAGGACTGACAGAGAGACAGACTGGGCAACAGAGCCACACATATTAAGGGCAAGGGTGAAAATTAAAGGAGACATAAGAGAGTGAAAACTAATCTGCCTAAATTATTCTGGAATCATACACATTTTGGGTGTTTGTATGAACCAGACAAGCATTAGTATGGACACACCACAACGCAGATGCAGCATTCAATCTTCCATAATCACACACAAGTTAAAATACTATTCAACACGATGCCGTGATTAGATGACAAGTGACTACACCTTTAATTGGTCTGCATGCATTTCTTGACGAAGAGGAGCCAGTCCTCCCACAGTCTTTATTTTTGTTATTTTTCAAATTGCAATACACAAGTACTGAGGGAATTGATATTTTTCATTTATAATATCAGTCAGTGATTTCTGCATGCCTCTTCTCAACAAAAGTTGCAGTCACAGATAATTACAAACCCAATGATCACTATCCATATGATCAACATTCATTCATTCATTCATTCATTATTCTCTAGTCATATCTCACTGTAAGCTCCCATATCCACTATTGGCCTAGAGGCAACTAATGCTAAGTGGAAACGAGATGTTGGGGAAAGAAACCATTGGGGTGTTGGTGAAGGGGGAGAAGGGCAGTTGGGGTGTTAGGGAGAAGGGGAAGTGGGGTGTGTGGTTTCGGTGGAAGAGAGAGGGGGCAGATTTTGCGTGGAGGGGCAGGTTTGGGAAGTTTGGGGAAGGGGCAGGTGTGGGGCGGGTAGAGAGAGGAAGGGGTAGATGGGGGAGTGGGTGTTTGGACCGAGACGGGATCAGGAGCTGTGTTCCTCCAGCAGGTTCGGGGCAGAGAAGAGAACTCTGAGACAGACAGAGACAGTGACTCTGCCCCCCATGCTCTGAGTGGTGCTGGTGGGTCCGGCAGTGTGGTGTGTTGGAGCTCCACCAGGCCAGGCCAGAGATGGGGATGTACAGAGACGGTGCCACTCTGTACACATAAACACCTGCGGAGACAGCGGCCCTCCCCTCCCCTCACAACACACAAGCTACTGGCTCAATAAACTTGGGAAAACAAATGAACTGCTCTACATTTTCAATGCAGCTAATCATTTTAAAACCCAGTTGATTGGATTCCAACTTTGATAATGGGGTTAATGAATAAAAAATCAGTTGGCCAGAACAATTGATATCTCAACAATGAAGCTGTGCGCATGGCTCATTACATTTTGAAGAGACTGACTGATTGAGCTACCCTGGGGGGTTGTGTGTGGTGAGGTGGTGGGCTTGAGGGTCCCTGTTTCTCCTGGGCACCATGCTTCAGCTTTACCTGACCGCGGTCCTCCACTCCGCCCTCTACACACTCACGTCCCACAGAAAGACTCTCTGCAGCGTCTGCGTTTCAGAATGAGATACAGTAACACACAAAACACACCCTGCCCTTTAATTAACACACTCCACACACACACACCCTATAGGTACACTGTAGCTCTGGTTTCTTCAAAGAATTCTGCCGGGCAAATGAGGAGTTAAACACCTCCACACATACACATCAAGAGAGATCCAGGTTTACAGTTTACACATGCACACCTTTCACCTCCAACCAGCAAGACTGAGCTTAAAGAGTAGATGACAATACAAATAGAGACTGATTCTTCACTGGTTGGTAAAACAATCATTATTATAGCTACAACATTCATTAAGATCCAATGTACATGAATCAAAACCTACAATTATATGATTTGACTGTACACAAGGAGAAAAAGAGACAATATGTAAATTGATTTCATATCAACAATCATCCCACACTCAATCCAGACAAAGCAGCATAGCATTAGTCTTTTTCAGCTGTTTCAGCCAGGATCATATTCAAATGCATCAAAATGTATTTTTAAAATGAAAATCTCACAAGCAATGGAGGCATCGATCACTTACCCGAACAATTCAGCACAACTAAATACTTCTTCAGCATCTCGTAGACTGGACTGCAAAACAGGACACATTTGATTAAATTGTAAATGTGTAATTGTAGACTCGACCTGAAGTGTTAAGTATACAGCATTAGTGTATTATGTACAGGGTAAGTATAATGTGTACTGAGCATGAGCCTGTGGGTGTGAGAGAGTGCTCACCTGGGGTTTTTGACGGAGAAGCTCTCGACCTCCAGCAGCTCTCCCAGTGGGTCGTCCTGGCAGTGCACTATGTGCTGCCTCTGTTTATCATACAACTGCTTCCCCATGATGTACTGGCCCAGGTAGTGCATCACCTGACACACACATT
Organism: Coregonus lavaretus; assembly: GCF_964263955.1. Lineage (NCBI taxonomy): Eukaryota > Metazoa > Chordata > Actinopteri > Salmoniformes > Salmonidae > Coregonus > Coregonus lavaretus. The sequence goes on from NC_139995.1 coordinate 27,300,500, forward strand.
TTTAAAACAATTTGTGAAGTTAAGTTTTAATAAGTGCAATATAGCTTTATCTTATAGGGCTATTACCATGCCAAATGTGTCCACTCACCTCCTTGAGGGTAAAGATGTCCTCCTGGGCTCCAGCCACACGCAGAATCTGCAGGAGAGGGGCTTTGGGATGCACCTGCCACAGACATGACCTGCATTAGCTGCAGCAGGACCAGATACATTCTCTGTACCAAGGTTGTGTTTAATGTTGTTGTGACTTAGGTCAACATCAGTGGAGGCTCCTCAGAGGAGGAAGGGGAGGACCATCCTCAGTGAATTTCATAAAAATAGTAAAACATTTAAAAAGTTAATCCTTTTTAGATAAAACTATACTAAATATTTTCACATCACCAAATAATTGATTAAACACACTGTTTTGCAATGAAGGTCTACAGTAGCCTCAACAGCACTCTGTAGGGTAGCATCATGGTGTAGCCGGAGGACAGCTAGCTTCCGTCCTCCTCTGGGTACACTGACTTCAGTACAAAATCTAGGAGGCTCATGGTTCTCATCCCCTTCCATAGACTTACACAGTAATTATGACAACTTCCGGAGGACGTCCTACAACCAGAGCTCTTGCAGCATGAACTGACATGTCCACCCAATCAAAGGATCAGAGAACGAATCTAGTACTGAAAGAATTAGCTACAGCTAGCTAGCACTGCAGTGCATAAAATGTGGTGAGTAGTTGACTCAAAGAGAGAAAGACAATAGTTTAACAGTTTTGAACAATTTAGGAGAAGCGAGAGAGAGAGATGCATATGTCTGTTGTTTGCATGAACACAAGGAGAGATACAGACAGAGAGGTGATGGTGAAAGACGGATGCACAACTGAATGCATTCAACCAAAATGTATATTTTGTCTTAAAAAAAAGAAAAACTTTCACAGCTAGCAAATGAGCTAGCTAGCTTAGCCTACTCAAACAGAGGGATGCTATGTTAGCTAGTTGGCTGTCTATCCAACACAACACTGGAACTCTTCCAAGTCAAGGTAAGCTTTTGGATTTACTAAATTAGTGCCACCGGGGCTGCTTACTGACTGACTGACTTACACTAACGTTACTGCATGATTGTAGCAGGTTTACTGACGTGTTAGTTCTATTATCTATGTTGATTATGACGTTACTTTAGCAAGTATGGTGACAACGATGTAAGCTGTGTGTAGCGGTTATAATATGGTTTGGAAAGGTTTTTTCGCCTGCTCACATACAGCTGATGTGTTGTGCATTGAAGTCCACAAACCAAGGGAAAAGGTGAGAGGAGGAAAGCACATAGATGCAAGAAGGAATACAACGTGGCTGCTATGAAAGTGAACTGTGTTTACGTGTGATCAGGGGTGTATTCATTCCACCGATTTGGCTGTAAAACTTTTCTTAAACAGAAGCAAACGGAACGTAAATAAACATACCTAGATGTGCCCAATAGAAACTCTCGTTGCAACTGTTGGACTAATGATTACACCCTAGGTCAGCTAGATGCAGGCAAGAGTGTGCAAGGCGATATTGAATGTGTCACCTCAAATTTCTCTCGACCTGTGTGTACCTACGTTGTAAACTTTCATTCATAGGCTAGGTTGTAGCAACTTCATGATGGGTATTGGGAAAGTTCAAGTATCATGTAGTAGCCTAAACCTATCGATGTTATATTGAACTGGGTGAATGGAATATGAATGACAGTCATCCAATATGCTGTAATAGAAATAAGTCCATGCTCATGAGGAAAAAAAATCGTCCTCCCTTATCTTAAACTGCACCGACTGCCGCTGGTCAACATGCCTTCGGCTTGTGGTGGTGTAAATAAACTCACTTGACTCCCATCCCCAGGTAATATGCTGCATGCTGAGCTTGATGCTGGGTACTGCTGGGGTGACGGTAACGAGGTCATATTCAATAGGCAAAATCTGCTGGGGAAAAAACCGCAAGAATGGATATTAATGTTAACTATTCATTTCATACACACAACATCTTCTATTGATGGCACATAGCCACACACATTTTTTCGGAAAGAAAAACGTTGATTATTGATTAGCTAGCTAGTTAAAGCTAGCAGCTGCACGTCTTCAAGCTGTCAATTGGCCTTGGCTAACTACCTAACTAACAAGCCTCTGGAACACAGCTTGTATTGAGCCGCGCAGTCCGTAGCCAGCTAACGTCAGCTAAACAAACAGTATACTAGCATTCTATGAGTAGTTAGCGAGCTAACTTACTAGGAAACTAGATAGATAACATTGTGAGACCATAATAAAGTCGTTGGTCGCTTCCGCTTAACATAAATTAACAACTGGCAATAGCTATCTTTCCAACGCTTTAAATACAAATTCGATGCCATTCTGCATTTAATTTTAAACGACGTCAAATGGTTAGCTAGCTAGCTATAGCGAATACTAGATAGCTAGCTAACTCGACCACTTTGCTAGGTAGCAAACGGACGAGTGAAACTCACCTCAATGTATCGGCATTACTGCAACTTTGTCTAGCAAACTATCCTTCGTACCCGACAAATACTATCGTGTGTCATGAGAAATATAGCAATTTAACAACGCATAGACATATCGTGTGCTACCTAGTAGCCAGCTCCTCAACTGTTAGTACAACTTATAAAATTCAAATTCAGTATGGTGCACTGCACAACTTCCGGTACAATTGTCGCCATCTTCACTTGTCAGGCTGGTAGCTATAGTTTTTGTTCTTATAAAATAGCTAACAGTGGTTGTACGTTAGCTATATCCACAAAGATTTACCCACATCTACCTACTAGCTAACTGTTTTTGCTCAAACTTTCGCTTTCCCAAATATTTTTGGGGTATATGGCTTGCTTACTAAAGGTAACGCTTGGATATCCATACCATGCATGACATTCTGATGACACTCAAAAAGCACCAGCCAACTGATTGTAGTTTCACTGTTTCCACACAATTTTTGGGTCCATATATATTGTGTCAAATGTAGCTATCACAAATAATATTATTTGGCTTCTACATCTCTCTGGTGTATCTGACCTGATATGTTGTTCTTGTCTATTACTGTTCTGTACTTTGTCATGTATTTATTTGTACGTTTTATGTTGACCCCAGGAAGAGTAGCTGCTGCATGTGTAGTAGTTAATGAGGATCCTAATAAACTAAACCTGATGCACGAGTTCCTTTGAGAGGTGATTGTAAAGGAATTAACGCGTTATAGCATAATGCCTTCTTTGGTGAAGCAGGACCCAAATACAGTGGCTTGCGAAAGTATTCACCCCCCTTGGCATTTTTCCTATTTTGTTGCCTTACAACCTGGAATTAAAATTGATTTTGGGGGGGGGGGTTTGTATCATTTGATTTACACAACATGCCTACCACTTTGAAGATGCAACATTTTTTATTGTGAAATAAGACACACACAAAAAAACTTGTCAAAGTCAATACTTTGTAGAGGCACTTTTTGCAGCAATTACAGCTGCAAGTCTCTTGGGGTATGTCTCTATAAGCTTGGCACATCTAGCCACTGGGATTTTTGCCCATTCCTCAAGTCAAAACTGCTCCAGCTCCTTCAAGTTGGATGGGTTCCGCTGGTGTACAGCAATCTTTAAGTCATACCACAGATTCTCAATTGGATTGAGGTCTGGGCTTTGACTAGGCCATTCCAAGACATTTAACTGTATCCCCTTAAACCACTCGAGTGTAGCTTTAGCAGTATACTTAGGGCCATTGTCCTGCTGGAAGGTGAACCTCCGTCCCAGTCTTAAATCACTGGAAGACAAACAGGTTTCATTCAAGAATTTCCCTGTATTTAGCGCCATCCATCATTCCTTCAATTCTGACCAGTTTCCCAGTCCCTGCCGATGAAAAACATCGGTGTTCTCAGGGTGATGAGAGGTGTTGGGTTTGCGCCAGACATAGTGTTTTCCTTGATGGCCAAAATTTTCAATTTTAGTCTCATCTGACCAGAGTACCTTCTTCCATATGTTTGGGGAGTCTCCCACAAGCCTTTTGGCGAACACCAAATGTGTTTGCTTATTTTTTTCTTTAAGCAATGGCTTTTTTCTGGCCACTCTTCCGTAAAGCCCAGCTCTGTGGAGTGTACGGCTTAAAGTGGTCCTATGGACAGATACTCCAATCTCCGCTGTGGAGCTTTGCAGCTCCTTCAGGGTTATCTTTGGTCTCTTTGTTGCCTCTCTGATTAATGCCCTCCTTGCCTGGTCCTTGAGTTTTGGTGGGCGGCCCTCTCTTGGCAGGTTTGTTGTGGTGCCATATGCTTTCCATTTTTTAATAATGGATTTAATGGTGCTCCGTGGGATGTTCAAAGTTTTGGATATTTTTTTATAACCCAACCCTGATCTGTACTTCTCCACAACTTTGTCCCTGACCAGTTTGGAGAGCTCCTTGGTCTTCATGGTGCCGCTTACTTGGTGGTGCCCCTTGCTTAGTGGTGTTGCAGACTCTGGGGCCTTTCAGAACAGGTGTATATATACTGAGATCATGTGACAGATCATGTGACACTTAGATTGCACACAGGTGGACTTTATTTAACTAATTATGTGACTTTTGAAGGTAATTGGTTGCACCAGATCTTATTTAGGGGCTTCATAGCAAAGGGGGTGAATACATATGCACGCACCGTTATTTATTTTTTAGAATTTTTTGAAACAAGTTATTTTTTTCATTTCACTTCACAAATTTGGACTATTTTGTGTATGTCCATTACAAAAAATCCAAATAAAAATCAATTTGAATTACAGGTTGTAATGCAACAAAATAGGAACAACGCCAAGGGGGATGAATACTTTTGCAAGGCACTGTAGACATGACAAGAAAGTTCAAAAGTTAAAAGTATTATTTATTCAAAGAGATCAACCTATATTGCAAAAGAGGACGTGCCAAGTCTGTTTGTAAAATTGTCACTGATATATAATAACACAAGCAAACAAACTACTATACACCAGGCCTAAAATGGAACTGCCTTTTACATTGCCAAAACTGAAACCTTAGACTATTCCCAGAAAGGTGGAAATCTGAGTCAAAATATTATGTCCATTATACATGTATCTCACAGTATAGCACTGCACCAAAACCCAGCATGAGCTGCCATTTATAATAGCTGTTAAATCAATCCTGATGGTGTGAAAAGAAAATGAGTGCCTGCAGCTGCCAAAAGCAAGTACCAGTTGCTAGAGCCCATAGTGTTTCCTGGTCAGGAAAATCTCCTAACCCTCAATTGGGTCCACTTGGAGATGGACTGAAGTTTTCACGGCATTACACATTAGACATGCATTAACTCCAAAAGGCTGACTTTGTGCTTCTCAAATCTATAAAGGCAACATTGTCTAATGAAATGCTTGGGACTGAAGGCCCGTGATTATTTCTGCCGCTCTATGTTCTGAATACTGCTTACGTGAATAAAGCACAAGTGAATACTCAAAACTATTCTTATTTCTTAGATATCTGTTAGCTTATGAAATTCTGAGGTAATAAAATATATTGACAAGCAAATGTTAGGACAATTAAATTTCACATAATGTGTCCACTTGCCAATTGTAAAATCAGATAATTCCCACAAACACAAACTTTGAACAGAGCGCTTCTTTTGTTAAACAAGATTTTGATGAAATCATAGCCTTCATCGTAATCAAACAAAACAGCAACGATTCACATATAACTTAGTACCATAGTGACAGGGTCTGCTTTTAAACCAATATTCAAAAGTTTGTTAACCATATTTAAACTATTTGCTAACATTACATCTATCATTGGTTAATGTATTTATTGAGTTCATTAATAATTACATGTATATTATTTATGAACCATTTATTATCAGGCCCTTTAATCATATATACACCATGAACAATAAGCATTACACATGTATATGCTAAATGTAATGGTTAACAAACTACAGTTTATAAATAGTTTACAAGCAGACTATACCAGACACAAATATATTTCATATTTTCTAGATTTAGCTGGGTAAACTGCTATCCAACTAGTTTACTTCAATAGCAGTGTGTGTAAAGATTTCGTAAACTAAGTTAATTTCAGCTGTCAAGACTGTTTATGACATCTGTTATGACATTGTGAAGTAGGCCTCATGGCAGAGGTCAACAAGGAAAGTGTTTTCATTATTGCTGAAGTAGTTCACTAGTACAATATCGTCTGTTCAACTCATTTGATGAGTAGTTTCCCCCATATTCCCTACCCTCTCAGTCTGACAAATCAGATACATTTTCTCTGCAACACAAAATTATGAAAGTGCTTTGGTAATATAATTCAAGATGTCCACTCCAAGCAGAGCAGGACAAGGTACTGTATGGTTAGATCGTTTATGTTAATGTGGTCATGCTCACTAAAGCTGGTATGGGCCTGAAAATGATACATTTAGTATACGTTTTCACCTTGCACATATTATGAAAATGATTGTATCTTTTACACTTGGTACAAAATTATTTCAGACATAACTAAATGTGTAACTATGTACCACTTCAGTTGAATGCTTTCCACATCTAATGTTGTATACTGTCTTTCGTAGGGGTGTACCATATCAGGTATTGTACCATAGAAACTCAGTCTGATCCAGGCACACCATTCCCAGTGCCACTACTGATGCACCCTGCCTCTCTGCACCACAGCAATAGAGCGTCTGCTCTGTGAATCTGCATCAGAAAGCGTTGTGGAGAAAGGAAGTCTGCAGACACAACAAAAGCTCATTGAGGACACAAAAGCTCTCCTCCGCGCTCCCCTCCACAGGCCCCCAGCCCCCTGCCCCACTGCTCTCCAGCCCTCTGCAGGACATGATAAATCTCTTTAGTGCCAGTGTCCTTGGGAAGGGAAGAGGTATGTAAGAACTGTTCGCAGTCATTGAGTATGAGTGGAGTCTCAGAGCAGCTGCAGTGTTAGTGGCGGCAGGAGGAGGAGAGGCAATGCTGGGAGGGAGTAGTCTTGTGTAGGCTGTCAGGGTGGCGGATTAAGTCTCTCGCAGCTCGCTTCTCACTCCAAGAGGTCCTGGGCGGGAAAACACACACGTACAAAGATATTCGCACACAAACACACACACACACACAATGAGAGAGAGAATATTGTGAGGAAAAACACTAACAGAGCCGAGTGCATGAGGCAGGACAAGAGCAGGAATGTACTAGTAATGTACTGTACACAGAATCGCTGTGTCACACAAAAACTGTGTGTGTCTGTGTATGCTAGTAGTGTGTGTACCTCATCTGAGTCTTCGTGGTAGTGTGTTTTGCCCATCTCGGTGGTGTGTGTGTCCAGTTCATCCACTCCCTCTATCCCATTGGCCTCCACGTGCTGCTGTAGCACTGAGTATCTGTGTACCAGGAACCTGAGAAAGATAACCACACAGTCACATACTGTACACACAGGGAGGATAAAGGTTGGGGAGGAGATAGATGAGGTAAACTGACCTCCCTCCGCAGACATATTTCTTGATGAGCATAACCCCTGTGGCAGCACTGATGAGCAGAATCACCATTACAACCAGTACTATAGAGGCAGAGCTTAACAAGTTGGCCTCAGTCTGAGAGAGAGAGAGAGAGAGAGAGGGAGAGAAGGAGAGGGGTGTTAACTTAAGTCTTGAATGGTATTTCCTACTCCTTGAGCCTGACAAAGACTTTACCAGATGCTGTATCAGGAATGCTACCACTGACCAGGGGTTTTGGGTGGAGTGCATTGCTGATGCAGTTTCTCCTCAGATCAATCTCCTTCCTCTTAGGCTGGATCCCGCCCTCACACCGGTCGCCTGGAATCTTCCGGTAGCTTTAGGATGGAGAGCAGAAGAAAGAGTGAAAAATGGAAGGAGAGAGAGACAGTGACAATATTTACTTATGCTGTGCAACAGCTGTGTGTTTTTAGTTGTGGTGAGGTGAGCTCCTTACCCGCTGGTCTGCAGCTGTTCTGTGGTGCCGTGAAGACAGAACTCCAGAACATGGCCCTTCAGGTCTGCCTGCTCCACACACTCAGAACTGTTCTCTGCACGGTAGTACCCATAGTCACTACAACAGACAGAGACAGACAGACCGAGAGAGAGAGAGATGCATATGTCAGTTGTTTGCTTGAACACAAGGAGAGATAGAGAGGTGATGGTGAAAGATGGACGAGATAAGGGAAAGGGAAGGGGGATACCTAGTCAGTTGCACAACTGAATGCATTCAACTGAAATGGGTCTTCCACATTTAACCCAACCCCTCTGAATGGGTGAGGGGAGGAAAGGGAGCAAAATTAAAGGTAAAGAGAGAGTGAGTAGTAACATAGAAGGGAAGGTTTATGAGGTGCGGACCACTGGTAGTCGTCCAGCGTGCAGGGGCAGGGGGTGGGCTGGGTGGTGATGACATAATCACGTCCGTTCCAGCAGACAGAATCCTTCCTCAGCCGCAGGAAATGCTCCTTATATCCCAGAATGCATCCGTCACTGGGGTTGCTGAGGTCATCAGAGTGCGCCAACCACTGAACGTAGTCCCCCTCCCCACCTGCAGGGGGACACAGACCAGTAAGCACAGCCACAAACACACACAAACGCAATCACAAGCACATGTACACATGCACGCACTCACACAGTCCACTCACAGTCTGTGGAGAGTAGCTGTTTGAAGTCGATGGTAACAGAGACCCAGTACTGGCTGAGGGGACCCTGCAGGCCCACTCTGTACCCCCACAGGCTGAGGATCATAGAGCGGGCTCCAGGCTCCAACGCCAGCCCTGTGAAATACAGCGGCTCACTGGTGAAGTTATACACATGCCAACACTGGCCCTCGTCTGTGGAAAACCTGCAGGGAAGATGGAGGAGGAGTGGGAGGTGGAGGGGGAAAAGGCCTCAGCATCATTATCAACCTGAGTGCAAAGATTTGAAATGGGAGAACCTCCTCCATTTCAGTCTGTCTCTCTCTCTTTCACTCACTTGATCTGGTTGACGGGTGCAGATGTGTGTTCGACAGCCACCAATAGGCCTCCAGAGTCTAGGATGGCATAGTGGTGGGGTCCGGTTAATGCTCTCAGCCAGGAGTAGCCCCCATCATCAGACACATACACATCAGGAGACAGCACAGACGCTGGGTCACCCACACTACCTGGAGACAGAGAAAGAGAGACAGCGAGGGGAGTGAAGGAATAGGGATATGAATGTTCCATTACTCTAGTGCTCCATAGGGTGAGCCTGTGTTTGTGTTATTTTTGGGCTCGGTGTATAAGACGTTCGAAGGTGGCAAAGATCCGGATGGATATTGTCATTTATTGGCGTAGTAACAAACCTCCACCTCACAATCCATGCAACCCCAAACTGATCAGTCTGTTCACACTTCTCTTGTTGGCAGAGATAAAATGTTGCTGTTTTAAAGCTCATTTCCTGCAATTCTACACATTTTGCCATGTCTTGTGTGTTCATATGATACTGGAGTGACTCAACAAAATCAATGGAGGCCCCTGGGCATGTAATCTGGCTATGATAACTACAATATTTAGATAGGTAAGTTGGGCTAACCAGCTACCAAGCTAACATGCGCTAGTGTCAGAGGTATTCGACTCTTACCCCAACGAGTTCCGGCAACTGCTGGTTTTCGGATCTACCTGATAATTAATTGCACCCATCTGGTGTGCCAGGTGTAAGTCAGTCCCTGATTAGAGGGGAACAATGAAGTGGAACTGGCTTCGAGGTCCAGAGTTGAGTTTGAGGGGGCTATTTGATTAACTGGACATTTCTGACATTGAATGAAATAACTGCCCATGCACTTCCACATTTCTCCATTCCACCTTGTACATTCTACTATTACAACTCTCAACAGCAGTAAGTTGAAAAGATAAATAGAAATGAACCCCGTTCTGGGTCCGGATCCAGACCGCGGTGAGTATGTCTGGTGTGTACTGTGTGTGTTACCATGAGCCAGGATGAGGCCTATAGCGTTGGACTGTGTGAGGGGCAGCAGAGGGACGTTCATCTTCATAGAGATGCTGTATAAGGCGTGGATGTGCAGGCTGCACTGTAGACACACAGAGAGGATAAGGGACAAGGACAAAACACTAATGAAATACAAAGGTTGCCATGAAATACAAAGGTATATACAGTATTGCTAAAGCACACATTTATAATCACAGGGTTGTGTGTGTGTGTGTGTCTCACTCGGTCCGGACGGTTGGTGGTGGTCTCAGCGTCACAGGGGCTGTTCCGAGGCCTTTGTAGCGGCCGCCACTCCCCCCCCTGGTCAAACGACACCACAGTCTCCACTGAGCCGTCTACAGAGGGAGGGGAGGGGGGTGGTCAGACTGCATAGAAAAACACTTCACCAAAACTGTGTGTCTGTGTGTCCATGTGTGGCAGTGTAGACCCACCCTCTGTGAGTACGCTGGTCATGTAGACGCCCCTGAGCGAGGTGACGTTGGTGAAGTCAGTGTCGCCCCCTGTGGCCGTGTAGAGGTGGCGCTCCAGAGACTTGGAGTAGAGCGTTCCTCTGTCATCTGATATGTAGATGGTCCCTATGCCAGTGTCTGTCACAATGTTTCACAAAGTAAATAAAGCGTAATCAATCATCTATTGTCATGTAGACGAAGGCTTTATCTGGGAGGACAGCAAGGGAGAAGCGAGATCTTAACAAAGACACACATCTAAGAAAGATAATCTTAATCCATAATTGTGTGTGTGTGTTCTGACTGACCTCCAGGTTCGTCTACGTGCATGAACACCATGTCGTCGCTGGCTGCCAATATGGAGTAGAACTGCTCATGGCCGACGGTAGGGAGCTGAGCCATGTTCCACAAGTCACCACCATCTACTGACACATGGATCATACGCTGGGTACCCTGAGGAACACACACACATTATAACACACACACACTTTACTGTGTAAACACACATAGAGGGACAAACATACCAACGTAACACAAACACACACACACACACACACACCGAGCCAGTCATGATGGAGGCAAAGACGAAGCGTCCTCCCAGTACGAAGGAGTAGATCTTGCTGGCGATGGTCTTGATGTTCTTGCCATAGTCTAGAGACCTCTTCAGCTCCAACATGCCCTTATCATCTGAAGGGGGAGAGGGAAAGAGAAAAGTCAAAACACATATGATTGTTATCAGTCCAAAGTTAGAGATTATTTGCTCATCTATATACACTATATATACATAAGTATGTGGACACACCTTCAAATTAGTGGATTTGGCTATTTCAGCCACATCCGTTGCTGACAGGTGTATAAAATCGAGCACACTGCCATGCAATCTCCATAGACAAACATTGGCAGTAGAATGGCCTTACTGAAGAGCTCAATGACTTTCAACGTGGCACAGTCATAGGATGCCACCTTTCCAACAAGTCAGTTAATCAAATTTCTGCCCTGCTAGAGCTTCCCCGGTCAACAGTAAGTGCTGCTATTGTGAAGTGGAAACGTCTAGGAGCAACAACGGCACAGCCGCAAAGTGGTAGGCCACACAAGCTCACAGAACGGGACCGCCGAGTGCTGAAACGCGTAAAGATCGTCTGGTTGCAACACTCACTACTGAGTTCCCAACTGCCTCTGGAAGCAACGTCAGCACAATAACTGTTTGTCGGGAGCTTCATGAAATGGGTTTCCATGGCCGAGCAGCCGCACACAAGCCTAAGATCACCATGCTCAATGCCAAGCGTCGGCTGGGATGGCATAAAACTTGCCGCCATTGGATTCTGGAGCAGTGGAAACACCTTCTCTGGAGTGATGAATCACGCATCTGGCAGTCCGACGGACGAATCTGGGTTTGGCGGATACAAGGAGAACGCTACCTGCCCCAATGCATAGTGCCAACTGTAAAGTTTGGTGGAGGAGGAATAATTGTGTGGGGCTGTTTTTCATGGTTCGGGCTAGGTCCCTTAGTTCCAGTGAAGGGAAATCTTAACGCTACAGTATACAATGCCATTCTAGACGATTCTGTGCTTCCAACTTTGTGGCAACAGTTTGGGGAAGGCCCTTTCCTGTTTCAGCATGACAATGCCCCCGTGCACAAAGCGAGGTCCATACAGACATTGTTTGTCGATCAGTGTGGAAGAACTTAACTGGCCTGCACATAGCCCTGACCTTAACCTCATCGAACACCTTTGGGATGAATTGGAACGGCGACTGCGAGCCAGGCCTAATCACCCAACATCAGTGCCCGACCTCACTAATGATCTTCTGGCTGAATGGAAGAAAGTCCCCGCAGCAATGTTCCAACATCTAGTGGAAAGCCTTTCCAGAAGAGTGTAGGCTTTTATAGCAGCAAAGTGGGGACCAACTCCATATTAATGCCCATGATTTTGGAATGAGATGTTCGACGAGCAGGTGTCCCTATACTTTTGGTCATGTAGTGTATCATTGTGTGTGCTGTTGTGTATTGTGAATCGTGTGGCTGTGTTATTGTTAGTGCAGTCTCTCTGGACAGATATCTGGCTCAATTATTCTACTGTTAGTGAGTTATTTGTTGTTATTTGTGTTGTGTTGACATGAGGTTGTGTTACTGTAGTCATGGTCTACTCACTGCAGGATCCATTAGAGTTTGTGGTGAAGTAGATGCTGTCCACAGGACCCCTAGGATCACACAGACAGACGGACCTTTAGACAACACACACAAAAAGAGAGACAGAGGCAGACGAGAGAGAGAGAGAGAAAAAGCGCGAGAGAGAGACGGACAGAGATCTTTCCAATTCACTGGGGATTGAGGCCGGTACATTTCTCCTGATGCATATACATGTAGCAGGGTTATACAAAACAGATGGTGTGGAATATGGACTCATCCCACCGTGACACCCCTTTAAAAGGAATGAAAACATCTGGTTCCCACCTGACTGAAGTGTCACTCAACTGCTGCTGAAGTGACAATATTCACCAACCCACTGTAAAACTGGCCTCTACCAAGGGTTGTGGAATGAATATACACTATTCTGCTGACTCCTGATTCACTGTCCTGGGAACCCAAAATGCTTGTGTAACACATTCTGGTCAGAGCTCCAATTGAAGCTGTGGCCACAGAGTTCCCAGAATGCTGTGCGAGGCGATGACTGTGCAGTAACTACCACAGCCTGGCTCTTTGGCCTGATCTGAACTTCTGTTGCTGCACTGAAACTGGAGTCAAATATGTGGTCACAACTGACAGGCAAGACAGCTGGAATAACAACAATAAAGTCAAACACACACACACACACACACACACACAGAGACATTCACTTTCAAATGCACACACACACAGACCCTCACATAACTCCTGTAGCTGGGTAGGGGAGATTCAGAGGTAAAATATATGCTATTGGAATATGGAGCTAGAGGACGTAGATGTTTTTTTGGAAGTAAACAAGATCATAAAAAACATCCATTGTTACTGATTGATTAATGAATTGGTTGATGGAAGCTCTCACCATCTGACCAGACACACGCTGTCATGGATCTTCCTCCAGGTGGAGCCAAAGTCTTCAGACAGCCACAGGTCCAACTGGAGGAGAGGAGAGGGGGATGAAAAAACAGAACATATTAAAAGAGGAAAGGGAAAGGGGGATACCTAGTCAGTTGTACAACTGAATGCATTCAACTGAAATGTGTCTTCTGCATTTAACCCAATCCCTCTGAGGCTGCCTTAATCAAGCGTTAGGGGTTAGGGGTTAGAGGTCAGGGTTATGTACAATGATGCTGAGGGTCAGGGTTAGGGGTCAGAGGTCAGTGTTATGTACCGTGATGCTGAGGGTCAGTAGCACGTTGCTGTCGTTGGGGTTATACAGTGTCTGAATCAGAGGAAAGAAGGGGAGGTCCGCCGGGGAAAAACTATGTCCAAAATCCAGCGAGCGGAAAATCCGAGATCCCCCTCCCTCTGACACATCACCTGTCATGATCACCTGGAGGACAGAGACAGTGGATCAGAGGAGAACCCTGGAGATCACTAAGGGAGACAATAGATCACCAATACAGGGAGACAGGGACCTGGTTTACTTGGGAAACCAGGTGTGTTCAATCTCTGGGCAATCAGAGCAATTATAACTCAATGTAGTAGTACCAGAGAGAAACAAAGACTAGTTTGATTACTGGAGCTGTGCATCTGTTGACTGAATCCTCTAGGTACAATACAGTCTATACAGACAGAATATGTCTGTTCAGTCAGAGGTCTACATTACATAGCCATGAAGGGCAGAAGTACTGACCCTGCCAGAGTTGTCGGGACCAATGGCGATGCCAAACTCAGTCTGGACAAAGGTGTTGTTGATCAGGTGGGTCACGTCCTGGAATGTCTTCCCATAGTCCTGGCTGGGAGAGAGAGCGAGCGAGAGAGAGAGAGACAGACAGAAAGTGGGGAACAATGTACAAATGACCTACTGGGCACTCCCATTACAAATCAGGAATCCTTATATTAAAAGTATCATAGCTCCACTATTTTAAGGGCGACCCCAAAAGTGAATGTGAAATGAAATCCCTGATGAGTTGAGACTGGTAAAAGTGGACCCTTATCTCCTGTATCTGGTGTTTCTGACCTGCGGTAGAGTTTAGACTGGCCAAAGCGAATCATGAAGACAGGCACCTGGAATGTGGTCAGCACGAGAAGCACCTGTGGAGAGACAACACAGGCTTTACAGGTGGACATACACTTTACAGAACACACACAGGTCTACGTATACACACACACACACACACACACACACAGTTTACACTCTACTTACCCCTGTGCCATCTCCCACCCAGGCCAGAGACACTGAGCCACTCAGGTCATTGAAGGCATACTGCAGACAGGAGAGAAAGAGAAGGCTTATCAACAGGGCTTACAAAGGAGGGTATCAAGGGTTCATGAATTGTGTTATAACTTTGGGTTATATCCTTCAAGCCTTACGGACTTACAAGCCATTGTCTGTCTGGTGAACAAGGCATATACAGAACACAATGCATAACAACATGAAACACAGAGACCATCAATAATTATCCAGAGAGGTGATGGTGAAGTGAGTGTTGTTCTCAATGTTCTTGGCTTGTATTAGTTTGAATGGGTTTCTGGACTAGGTCTGTTGACTGGGTGTGTATAGGCCCGTTTTCTAAACGCCACACAGATCATGAGGTACAGCACGCGTAGCGTCATGCGGTTTACAATAAGTGGCATCACAGGGTACAGGAAACACAGTCAAATTTGACACAATGTGATGTCATACAGAGCACAGAGAGGGACATTCACTTGTGTGATTCCCCTTTTCCTACTCTCCTTTATCCAAACCCTGCCTGTTCCACACAAGGAGAGTTGACCCCCCACACACACACACACCTCCCAGGCTGGTGCAAAGTGTCCCAACTGTCAAACTATGTTCTTTGTATGGAACTGTGTTTGTGACCTACATTTCTACTTGGCTGACAAGCTGAGAGGCCCGAGAACAAGAGAGTGACTGAGGGCCTTGTGCCCTGAAAGCAGGAGAAAAACACGCATGCGCACACAGGCCCCTAATTCTCCTGAGGGCCCCCTAAAGTTTTAGTCCAGTCTGCAGACGATGGAGAGAGAGAGACAGTGAGAGAGAGAGTATGTGTGTGTGCCTTAGAGCTGATTGAGGGAGGGATTAACCCCCAGAAAGAGACAGACAGAGGGGAAAGAAAGAGAGCTGATACAATCAAAAAGTCAGGTAGACAGCATAATGAGTGTTTATCTTACATTACCACTAATCCAGCGTTCACTTCTTACATTCTACCCTGTATTAGATCTAGTAGGTCTGTGGAGAGAGGAGGCTATGGTTCCCGCCACCACTAGCCTGCCTGTTTGTGTTGTTTATGAGGAGAGGTAAGGCCTAGAGAGTCTGTATGCTGCTCTAGGAAGTCTATAAAGCCACAGGAGGCAGGAAGCTCTCTGGAAACTACTGGTAAACAGGTCCAGGGGAACGCATGATCGCTCCAAGTGTGAACACAAGTTTCCATCCTTTCTTCAAAAGCATCTGTTCATCACACTCTCTCTCTCCATCCTTCCTCCTCCAAATACAGTATATCTATTCATACAACCCCTCAATCCTTCCTTAATCCTGCTCAAAAGGAATCAGTTCATCTCACTCTTCATCCCTCCTCCTCTGAAGTGATCTGTTGATCTGATCCACCCTGTTCAACTTGAGTTCAAAGACTCTTGTTTAAGCTGGCACGCCTGGGCACAAACAATGTTACTGTGACAGATTGTTCATGTTATGGGGGTAGAAAGGCTTCTGCTTTTCTTAGGAATATAATAGTACAAGACCATTGCTTGTACACCTGTGTCAAATCTAACCAGGAACGTGTTTTCTTCATTTGTTCCTCTGAACCCCTGCCAGGCCGCTGGACAACTGATACCCTGCCCTGAGTTTCAAACCCAAACAAAGCAGCAAGGCAGTGTGGGACAGGTCAGCCTCGGTCAGCCCAGTCAGCAGCTCTAGCAGGATGACAGGGACCAGAGGAGGTTCTGTCACAGACAGATATCTTTTAACTTTGTGGGAGGGAGGAGGCGTAGGAAGAGGGGGATGAGGAAGAGTGGAGACTGCCTGAGGGGATGAATCGATACCATCAACAGACGGAAGAGGAGCAGGAGGAGGAGTAAGGGGGAGGGGAGGAAGAAAAAAGGGCATTTAATCATCAAATACAGCTACAACCCTGTATCCTAACTGCCAGACAGGATGTGACCTCACAGACCAGACATGATCTCACATCCTGTGACGAAATATTCCAGAGCTCAAGCTAAAGCAAACGCACACACACCACTGGTGTAGTGTCGGGCTGAGAGGTTACAGGCTAGCACAGTGAGCCCCTTATTCCGCAGGGTTCTAGGTATTAACAAGAGTGCTACATCAATATTTACAGAAACAAAACTTCAAAGGAGGAGGTGAAACACATGCAGGCTGTGATCTTTGAGGTGAAGCTGTGTAAATGTCATATGGTTGGGAGGGTTGGGTATGAGGCTTATAGGAGCAGGGAGAGAGGGGCTGTGTCTGTACCAGAGCCAGGTATTTAGAATATTGAATATTGTTCTCATTCTAGACATTCAGGTACAAAGCATTATTTAAATATTCCCCATTTAATGTAAATGGCGCGCTAACATGGCTGCCATAGAATGTTGTTGTTTCTGGTACTGTATATAGGGCTATTGCAGGACTAGGTACAGTAGGTTTGAGGCACAGGGCTGGAGCTGAGATGTGATGAGGTGAAAGTCTGGTCCTACTTGAAGCTCAGTCAGCTATTGGCATCTGAGAGGAGACACACACAGCCCATTACTCCACCCCCATTGAGTGAAGATGGGATGATATGGAAAAACAAAAACACAGCCAACCCTGAAACATTCCTTCCCCCTACATTTCTTCCTCCCCCTCACTCATTATCTCCACCTCTCCCTCCCACTCTGCCCCTTCTCCACATCTCTTTCCTATCCCTTTCTTTCTTTATATCTCACCCCTCCAACTCTCCTACCCTCCCTTTCTCTGCCCCCTTCTCCCGTCCCTCTCTCTATTACTCCCTCTCCCTCCCTATATCCTCTGGACACAAACAGCACGTGGAACATCACTGTGCTGCTTTCCTTGGTTCTGTGCTGCTGGCTGCAACCCAGCTCTGACACACACACACACAGGGAACAGGACATGTCTTCTCTGTACATTCTGACCACAGAGCAGGGGAAAAAACACCCAGCCAGCCTGACCCTCATGATGTTGTTATTGCACATTTAGACACATTCAATCAAATGACGAAGGCGAATACTACACAGAAAGAAAAGGCAATAAGCAGCAACATATAGCCCTTGATGAGTGGAATAATTCATTACACCTAACATTTTCCTTAAATACTTCAGTTTTGAGTCTTCTCTCCTTGGATCAGAGGTCAGGGAGAGAGATAGTGGTGTGTGTGTTTGTGTCTGAGACTATGAGTTTGTGCTGGACACAGATAAAGGTGTGTTCAGCCTGTGGGTTTCTCAGCCCTGGAGAGTCAGTATTTAAACACACAGCTGGATATTCAGACAGACATAGACGCTCACTGGGGTTCTGGCCAGTCAGATTTATAGGCATATTCCATAGTTCCCACTGGTGTCAGTGACCACTTTAGTTAGCCTACATTTTACACAGATTTTTGGACACTTATGATGTTATGCATTAGTGATAAGTTACCCTGAATAATCATAATGTATGTTGATAACACTGTAATGTCTTACGTAGGTTGTGTTGTTAATGGTTTTTTTCTGTATAACACACTGTAGGCCTACATCCTTCTGTTCCTTGCTTAGGGGCATTTCCATGTAAAAAGCCCCATGACCACTAACTTGTGAAGTTCAAAGGAGCACATCAAATTTGGTGTCAAATGAAATCTAAGAGTCTATATTTTTGTGAACATACAGTACCAGTAAAAAGTTTGGACACACCTACTCATTCAAGGGTTTTCCTTTATTTTGTACTATTTTCTACATTGTAGAATAATAGTGATGACATCAGAACTATGAAATAACACATATGGAATCATGTGGTAACCAAAAAAGTGTTAAACAAATCTAAATATATTTTAGATTTTAGACTCATCAAAGTAGCCACCCTTTGCCTTGATGACAGCTTTGCACACTCTTGGCATTCTCTCAACCAGCTTCACCTGGAATGCTTTTCCAACAGTCTTGAAGTAGTACCCACATATGCTGAGCACTTGTTGGCTGCTTTTCCTTCACTCTGCGGTCCAACTCATCCCAAACCATCAAAATTGGATCGAGGTCGGGTGATTGTGGAGGTCAGGTTATCTGATGCAGCACTCCATCACTCTCCTTCTTGGTCAAATAGCCCTTACACAGCCTGGAAGTGTGTTGGGGCATTTTTATTTTATTTTTATTTTGTCATTTAGCAGACGCTCTTATCCAGAGCGACTTACAGTTAGTGAGTGCATACATTTTTCATACTGTTGTCCTGTTGAAAAACAAATGATAAACCCACTAAGCGCAAACCAGATGGGATGGCGTATGGCTGCAGAATGCTGCGGTTGGAACCAAAAATCTCAAATTAGGACTCATCAGACCAAAGGACAGATTTCCACCAGTTTAACGTCCATTGTTTGTGTTTCTTGGCCCAAGCAAGTCTCTTCTTATTATTGTTGTCCTTTAGTAGTGGTTTCTTTGCAGCAATTCGACCATGAAGGCCTGATTCACGCAGTAATCCTCTGAACAGATGATGTTGAGATGTGTCTGTTACTTGAACTCTGTGAAGCAGATTGGGCTGCAATCTGAGGTGCAGTTAACTCTAATGAATTTATCCTCAGCAGCAGAGGTAACTCTGGGTCTTCCTTTCCTGTGGCGGTCCTCATGAAAGCCAGTTTCATCATAGCACGTGATGGTTTTTGCGACTGAACTTGAAGAAACTTTCAAAATTCTTGAACTTTTCCAGATTGACTGACCTTCATGTCTTAAAGGACTGTCGTTTCTCTTTGCTTATTTGAGCTGTTCTTGCCATAATATGGACTTGGTCTTTTACCAAATAGGGCTATCTTCTGCATACCAACCCTACCTTGTCACAACACAACTGATTGGCTCAAACGCATTAAGAAGGAAAGAAATTCCACAAATTAACTTTTAACAAGGCACACCTGTTAATTGAAACACATTCCAGGTGACTACTTCATGAAGCTGGTTGAGAGAATGCCAAGTGTGCAAAGCTGTCATCAAGGCAAAGGATGGCTACTTTGAAGAATCTCAACAAACTGACACATTTTCATTTTCATCAAAAACAACTTTATATCGAAGGAGTTCCTTTGATTTAATGGCCTGCACATGCGCAGTTCGGTGCGACACGACCATTAGACCTGATGACGTTTCTGCGCATGACATCGCCTACAAGTTTGATCGGGGATTTCTATTGGAGAAGCAGTTTCTGCAACCCTTCATATTGTACTATCTTTGGCTAAACTGTGTTGGAACACACTGTCACACACACTCTCCTCTTTAAATGCGCCATGTCAACTGTTTGTTTGTTGCACAATGCTATGGAAACCAAAAGAGGCAGGAAAAAAGAGGCATTGACTGAATAAATTATCTCTCCAGTATTTAGGCATATTAGTCTCTCACGAATCGTGACAGGCATTTACGACTGGCAAGCGAGCCGAGGCTTGTGTTGTCTTGACACAAAAGATTCAGCCCTCGCCACAAACCTAAAAAAATTACTGGCCCTCTGTGCCTTGTCTTGGCCAGTCAGCCTGCTCTTATAACAGATAGACTCACTGGAGGTCTGAGAGAAACATGTGGGGAATGTTTATGAGGGAGCACAGCCTAGTGTGGATAGGAGGTGGTGGGTGGACCAAGCTCCCAATAGGAGTGTGTTTTTTCCATGGTCAAAAAGAGCTTCAGGTGTTCCAACTCTAGCACATGCACTCACTGATCTGACAACACAATGACCATCCAGAACTTAGTTGTGGCATTTCACAGAATTCTAGAACATTCCTCTGGCCGTAGATTGTATTCGTCTACTACGAAAACACCAGAACTGTACTGAACTGGCTGTTCTGCTCCTAAAAACACTTCCTACTTCACTGAGGACAAAGAGAGCTCGAGAGACGGCCAAATTAAGTTACCGCTGGGTTTCAAAGCTCCTGTGAGTTGGAAGGGGGTAGAGAATTCACTGTGAAGGCCGTTTTAATTGGAGATGGGCTAAGCTGGTTTACAGTGGGATTGGCAGAGAGAGTACGTTTATGGAGATGGGAGGAACTTCTAAGTGTCCCTTTGGGAAGTCATTAAGACTCGGGCAGAGGGGGTTTGAAGAACATTTGGACAGAGGTCGAGAGAGGTTTGGATGGAGTTTGTAGCATATTTTATTGGCTGGAGGGTTCAGGTCAGGTCCATGTGAGAGAACATAATTACATCGATAGAAGACTGGAAGAGAGGGTTTAGGGAGGGTTAGGGTGTGGGCCATGGGGCATATCTCAGTGCAGGGACTTTTCTGCCATAGAAAAACCCTTGGGCAGGTTTTTACAGTCCAAACCTGTAAAAAAAAATATATATATATATATATATATATATATATATATATATATATATATATATATATACACACACACACACACACACATACACACACAGTGCATTCGGAATGTATTCAGCCCCTTGACTTTTTCCACATTTTGTTACGTTACAGCCTTATTCTAAAATGGACAAAATAGTTTTTTCCCCCTCATCAATCTACACACAATACCCCATAATGACAAAGCAAAAACAGGTTTTTATAAATTTTAACAAATGTATTAAAAGCACAAAACTGAAATATCACATTTAAATAAGTATTCAGACCCTTTACTCAGTACTTTGTTGAAGCACCTTTGACAGGGATTACAGCCTAGAGTTTTCTTGGGTATGACGCTACAAGCTTGGCACACCTGTATTTGGGGAGTTTCTCCCATTCTTCTCTGCACATCCTCTCAAGCTCTGTCAGGTTGGATGAGGAGCGTCGCTGCACAGCTAATTCCAGGTCTCTCCAGAGATGTTCGATCGGATTCAAGTCTGGCCTCTGGCTGGGCCACTCAAAGACATTCAGAGACATGTCCCGAAGCCACTCCTGTGTTGTCTTGGCTGTGTGCTTAGGGTCATTGTCCTGTTGGAAGGTGTACGTTCGCCCCAGTCGGAGGTCCTGAGTGCTCTGGAGCAGGTTTTCATCTCTCTGCACTTTGCTCCGTTCATCTTTTCCTCGATCTTGACTAATCTCCCAGTCCCTGCCGCTGAAAAACATCCCCACAGCATGATGCTGCCACCACCATGCTTCACCGTAGGGATGGTGCCAGATTTCCTCCAGACGTGAAGCTTGGCATTCAGGCCAAAGAGTTCAATCTTGGTTTCATCAGACCAGAGAATCTTGTCTCTCATGGTCTGAGAGTCCTTTAGGTGCCTTTTGGCAAACTCCAAGCAGGCGGTCATGTGCCTTTTATTGAGGAGTGGCTTCCATCTGGCCGCTGCCATAAAGGCCTGATTGGTGGAGTGCTGCAGAGATGGTTATCCTTCTGGAAGGTTCTCCCATCGCCACAGAGGAACTCTGGAGCTCTGTCAGAGTGACCATCTGGTTCTTGGTCACCTCCCTGACCAAGGCCCTTCTCGCCCGATTGCTCAGTTTGGCCAGGCGGCCAGCTCTAGGAAGTCTTGGTGGCCACTGTGTTCTTGGGGACCTTCAATGCGGCAGACATTTTTTGGTACCCTTCCCTAGATCTGTGCCTTGACACAATCCTGTCTCGGAGCTCTACGTAAAATTCCTTTCAACCTCATGGCTTGGTTTTTGCTCTGACATGCACTGTCAACTGTGAGACCTTATATAGACAGATGTGTGCCTTTCCAAATCATGTCCAATCAATTGAATTTACCACAGCTGGACTCCAATCAAGTTGTAGAAACATCTCAAGGATGAGCAATGGAAACAGGATGCATCTGAGCTCAATTTCGAGTCGCATAGCAAAGGGTCTGAATACTTATGTAAATAAGGTATATATTTTTTATATTTAATAAATTAGCCAAAATATCTAAAAACCTGTTTTCGCTTTCTCATTATGGGGTATTGTGTGAGGGGGAAAAAGTATTTAATACATTTTAGAATAAGGCTGTAACGTAACAAAATGTGGAAAAAGGGAAGGGGTCTGTATACTTTCCGAATGCACTGTATACACACTACATGACCAAAGGTATGTGGACACCTGTTCGTCGAACATCTCATTCCAAAATCATGGGCATTAATATGGAGTTGGTCCCCACTTTGCTGCTATAACAGCCTCCACTCTTCTGGGAAGGCTTTCCACTAGATGTTGGAACATTGCTGCGGGGACTTGCTTCCATTCAGCCACAAGAGCATTAGTGAGGTCGGGCACTGATGTTGGGTGATTAGGCCTGGCTCGCAATTGCCGTTCCAATGCATCCCAAAGGTGTTCGATGAGGTTGAGGTCAGGGCTATGTGCAGGCCAGTCAAGTTCTGTCTGTATGGACCTCGCTTTGTGCACGGGGGCATTGTCATGCTAAAACAGGAAAGGGCCTTCCCCAAACTGTTGCCACAAAGTTGGAAGCACAGAATCGTCTAGAATGTCATTGTATGCTGTAGCGTTAAGATTTCCCTTCACTGGAACTAAGGGGCCTCGCCCGAACCATGAAAAATAGCCCCACACAATTATTCCTCCTCCACCAAACTTTACAGTTGGCACTATGCATTGGGGCAGGTAGCGTTCTCCTTGCATCCGCCAAACCCAGATTTGTCCGTCAGACTGCCAGATGAAGAAATGTGATTAATCACAGAGAACACGTTTTCACTGCTCCAGAGTCCAATGGCGGCGAGCTTTACACCACACCAGCCGACGCTTGGCATTGTGCATAGTGATCTTAGGCTTGTGTGTGGCTGCTCGGCATTGGAAACCCATTTCATGAAGCTCCCGACGAACAGTTCTTGTGCAGACGTTGCTTCCAGAGGCAGTTTGGATCTTGGTAGGGAGTGTTGCAACCGAGGAGAGATTATTTTTACGCGCTTCAGCACTCAGCGGTCCTATTCTGTGAGCTTGTTTGGACTACCACTTCGCGGATGAGCTGTTGTTGGTCCTAGATGTTTCCACTTCACAATAACAGCACTTACAGTTGACTACGGCAGAAATTTGACCAACTGACTTGTTGGAAAGGTGGCATCCTATGACGGTGCCACGTTGAAAGTCACTGAGCTCTTCAGTAAGGCCATTCTACTGCCAATGTTTGTCTATGGAGATTGGGTGTCCACATACTTTTGTGTGTGTGTGTGTGTATATACAGTTGAAGTCGGAAGTCTACATACACCTAGGTTGGTGTAAAACTTTTTCAACCACTCCACACATTTCTTGTTAACAAACTAAAGTTTGGGCAAGTCGGTTAGGACATCTACTTTGTGCATGACACAAGTAATTTTTCCAACAATTGTTAACAGACAGATTATTTAACTTGTAATTCACTGTATCACAATTCCAGTGGGTTAGAAGTTTACATACACTAAGTTGACTGTGCCTTTAAACAGCTTGGAAAATTCCAGAAAATGATGTCATGGCTTTAGAAGGTTCTGATAGGCTAATTGACATCATTTGAGTCAATTGGAGGTGTACCTGTGGATGTATTTCAAGGCCTACCTTCAAACTCAGTGCCTCTTTGCTTGACATCATGGAAAAATCAAAAGAAATCAGCCAAGACCTCAGAAAGAAATTTGTAGACCTCCACAAGTCTGGTTCATCCTTGGGAGCAATTTCAAAACGCGTGAAGGTACCACGTTCATCTGGGACCATGCATACCGCTCAGGAAGGAGACGCGTTCTGTCTCCTAGAGATGAACGTACTTTGGTGCGAAAAGTGCAAATCAATCCCAGAACAACAGCAAAGGACCTTGTGAAGATGCTGGAGGAAACAGGTACAAAAGTAGCTATATCCACAGTAAAACAAGTCCTATATCGACATAACCTGAAAGGCCGCTCAGCAAGGAAGAAGCCACTGCTCCAAAACCGCCATAAAAAAGCCAGACTACGGTTTGCAACTGCAAATAGGGACAAAGATTGTACTTTTTGGAGAAATGTCCTCTGGTCTGATAGAACTGTTTGGCCATAATGACCATCGTTATGTTTGGAGGCAAAAGGGGGTGCTTGCTAGCCGAAGAACACCATCCCAACCATGAAGCACGGGGGTGGCAGCATCATGCTGTGGGGGTGTTTTGCTGCAGGAGGGACTGGTGCACTTCACAAAATAGATGGCATCATGAGGAAGGAAAATTATGTGGATATATTGAAGCAACATCTCAAGACATCAGTCAGGAAGTTAAAGCTTGGTCACAAATGGGTCTTCCAAATGGACCCAAGCATACTTCCAAAGTTGTGGCAAAATGGCTTAAGGACAACAAAGTCAAGGTATTGGAGTGGCCATCACAAAGCCCTGACCTCAATCCTATAGAAAATGTGTGGGCAGAACTGAAAAAGCGTGTGCGAGCAAGGAGGCCTACAAACCTGACTCAGTTACACCAGCTTTGTCAGGAGGAATGGGCCAAAATTCACCCAATTTATTGTGGGAAGCTTGTGGAAGGCTACCCGAAACGTTTGACCCAAGTTAAACAATTTAAAGGCAATGCTACCAAATACTAATTGAGTGTATGTACATTTCTGACCCACTGGGAATGTGATTAAAGAAATAAAAGCTGAAATAAATAATTCTCTTTACTATTATTCTGACATTTCACATTCTTAAAATAAAGTGGTGATCCTAACTGACCTAAGACAGGGAATTTGTACTAGGATTAAATGTCAGGAATGGTGAAAAACTGAGTTTAAATGTATTTGGCTAAGGTGCATGTAAACTTCCGACTTCAACTGTATATACACACTACCGTTCAAAAGTTTGGGGTCACTTAGAAATGTCTTCTTGTCCATTAAAATAACATCAAATTGATCAGAAATACAGTGTAGACATTGTTAATGTTGTAAATGGCTATTGTAGCTGGAAACGGCTGATTTTTAATGGAATATCTACATAGGCGTACAGAGGCCCATTATCAGCAATCTCAACTGGCAGCTTCATTAAATAGTACCCGCAAAACACCAGTCTCAACGTCAACAGTGAAGAGGCGACTCCGGGATGCTGACCTTCTAGGCAGAGTTGCAAAGAAAAAGCCATATCTCAGACTGCCCATCTTAATCTTTTATTTTTATTGGCCAGTCAGAGATATGGCTTTTTCTTTGCAGCTCTGCCTAGGTCAGCATCCCGGAGTCGCCTCTTCACTGTTGACGTTGAGACTGGTGTTTTGCAGGTACTATTTAATGAAGCTGCCAGTTGAGGACCTGTGAGGCGCCGGTTTCTCAAACTAGACACTCTAATGTATTTGTCCTCTTCCTCAGTTGTGCACCGGGATCTCCCACTCCTCTTTCTATTCTGGTTAGAGACAGTTTGTGCTGTTCTGTGAAGGGAGTAGTACACAGCATTGTACGAGATCTTCAGTTTCTTGGCAATTTCTCGCATGGAATAGCCTTCATTTCTCAGAACAAGAATAGACTGATGAGTTTCAGAAGAAAGTTATTTGTTTCTGGCCATTTTGAGCCTGTAATCGAACCCACAATTGCTGATGCTCCA
Source organism: Coregonus lavaretus (assembly GCF_964263955.1). NCBI lineage: Eukaryota > Metazoa > Chordata > Actinopteri > Salmoniformes > Salmonidae > Coregonus > Coregonus lavaretus. The sequence continues at coordinate 27,326,523 of NC_139995.1, forward strand.
GATACTCAACTAGTCTCAAGAAGGCCAGTTTTATTGCTTCTTTAATCAGCACAACAGTTTTCAGCTGTGCTAACATAATTGCAAAAGGGTTTTCTAATAATCAATTAGCCTTTTAAAATGATAAACTTGGATTAGCAACACAGGACTGATGGTTGCTGATAATGGGCCTCTGTACGCCTATTTAGATATTCCATTAAAATTCAGCCATTTCCAGCTACAGTAGCCATTTACAACATTAACAATGTCTACACTGTATTTCTGATCAATTTGATGTTATTTCAATGGACCAAAAAAATGATTTTATTTCGAAAACAATGACATTTCTAAGTGACCCCAAACTTTTGAACGGTAGTGTATATATTTATTTTTTACTTTTCTCTCAGCTCCATGGCAGGATATGTAGAATTCCTGGAAATTAGTTTTAAAACTGCTACATTTTCTTTCAGCTTCATGGCAAAATGTGTAGAATTCCAGGGAATGTACTTTAAAACTGGCTCTTGGCCAGTCTAAATCTTGGCTCCATGGAGAATTGCAGGAAATAAGCTTAAAAATTCTAGAATTGCAACAACAACAAAACACCAAGATGGGGGCCTTTAAAATGTTATCTAAAATTCAGCTGCGCCAAACACGTCCATTGCCACACCCACCACCTAAGCCCCTTTTTGATCCAGAAAAAAAACATCAGTGGCCAGAGTTCAGTTTGGTTCAGTTGACACAGCACATCCATGGCATGGACAATGCCTCGGTGCTTTATTAGGGAGCTGTCTGTGCACTGAAGGTCTCTCAGACCCACAAACTATATTTATCCTGTGTAAAAGAGATGTTTCACCAAAATGATATGTTACCTTGCCCAAGACCTGAAGACTTGTTAGCTCCCAAAGTGAATGCCTGTTAACAGTGGAGGCTGCTGAGGGGAGGACAGCTCATAATTAGGGCTGGAATGAGGCAAATGGAATGTCATCAAACACATGGAAACCATGTGTTTGATACCATTCCACTCCAGCAGTTACCACGAGCCCGTCCTCCCCAATTAAGGTGCCACCAACCTCCTGTGCTGTAGCAGTGGGTCCCTTGACATCTCAGCATTGAGTCACATTTGCAGGGCCCACAACCCACTCCACACAGAGACGCCATGTAGAGTCTGGGCTGCAGGAGTGTTCTAGTAGGCCAACAGCAGAGCCAGAGGCATCACTGCGTATGGGGCAGGTTAGCCCAGATAAACACTGCCATTTTTGCTGCTCCTCATAAGGCCACATTTAGCTTGAGTTAGCGGTGGCTTACACTTTAACCACATTAGCAACTGCCTTCAGCTGGCTGAACAGCATCACCTGACTCCTCAGTGACAGAGAGGCAGGCCAGTTGACTTATAGGGAAACAAATGCTGCAAATATGTTACATGGGTTTCCATTTCCTCTCCACCTCAATCATGGCATGCCTGCAGTGTACTGACTTTTTGTCAGTCTTAGAACATCATACTTATATAGTTAGTTTCATGTTGCAAACAGTAATGAAACAGTATGTCCCGTTCCCTACTGCATCACTGTGGAGCAGTGAACTGCACAGAGAGCAGCCAATCAAATGAGACCCTGCTAGTGTACAGTCACATGAACTCACACTGGGACTGCTGCTTACAGACAGCAATTTACATTCCCCAACACACCTCTTTCTGCAATATAGGCAACCACTCTGGCTGCTATAACCGGCTGTCAACAGAAAGACTTGATGCAAAGCAACATGCCCAGCAACAGCAGGAGGTTAAAACATAAGTAATCATGATGTTTTTGTGTATTTAAATCACAGCATATTTTACCAAACTGTACAGACAGGCCTACAGAATGTAGGAAGACTGCTGCCACAATATGATCCGTTCTCTATCAATAATGGATGCATTATGAGAAACATGACTGCATATTGGGGGGGAGGGGGGGGGGGGGGGGTGTTACATTTACATTGTTGGAGTAAAAACAAGCTTATATTTTAGGTTCTATGGGGTCGGCAGTTGGAGAATACAATTTATAAATGCCTCGAGTTTAGTTCAAGTATCAATGGGTATATATCGTTAATTTATTAAGCCTAAAATGTATATAGCAACTAAGGATTCTAGCTTTAAGACAGTCTATAATATGTCAGAACATGCAATAAATTGCATCCATCTATTCAATTATGAATGTATAGCCCACTTGGTGATGAGAACCATGAGTCATGTCATGAAGAAGTATCACCACAGCAGTCTGAAAGGTCTCAAATGACAGATTAATTATCACAATGGACCTGACGATTTCTAAATCAACTCCTTGAGATTGTGACTATTTTCGCTGTGGTGGGATATCTGGGTTGCTGCGACACAATTCAATGACAATGTGCAGCTTTATAATAAATATTTTCCCAATTTTTTTTTATACAAACAGCAGCCTATCATAATACAAAAAAAAACTTACGGTGTGTGTGTTATTTTTTAGCGTGGATTCGAATCCCGTTAGAGATTTGCACGTCTCTCCGTCGGGGTCAGTACTCCGTGTGTTAATGTTGTGTCCCGACAACACCGGTGGATCTCTCGGTCTCGGGGTCTTCACAAACGTGTGTGCCCCGCCGAAGAAGTTGGCTTTCTTACAGAAATCCTCGCATAGTGCAGAGGTAAATAACCAGGCAACAGCGATGCAATACAGCGGAGTCATATTCACACGTCTGAATTTTTTTTGTTGCTACAATATCCATATAGTAACCAGTTTCTATTATCACCAACTTTGTTTAGACTACCCCACGTAAGCGACATGCATGCATACGGTTTATCTGATGCAGAAGTGAACTGTGGCGTTTTAAAATGAGACGCCCACCTAGAAAGCCGATTGGTTGAGACTTTATTGAAATGCCTTTTCATTGGACTGTAGCCGTCTCTATTCATTCCTGGTTCTTCCCAGTTGGAGCAAAGTTCTGTGTAATTACGCTTCCTGGCGGACAAAACCAGATAAAGGTTGTCAACCTCACCCTCCTGTATGATTTTGGTAATGAAACCGTCATAAGTACACACACCATGGAGCCAATGACACAAACCACTCCTTTTACAATACAACGGTTTTATTTTGGCATTGATCCTTAACAAAAAGCACCCCCCTTTAATGTCATTCAGCTCTAAGCACAGATCTGACTGATGCCTCTACAGCACTGTAGAAATCTGCAGTATCCATTTTACATTTTAGTCATGTAGCAGACGCTCTCATCCAGAGCGACCTATAGGAGCAATTAGGGACAACTGCCTTGCTCAAGGGCACATCAACAGATTTTTCACCTAGTCGGCTAGGGGATTCGAACCAGCGACCGTTCGGTTACTGGCCCAACGCTCTTAACCGCTAGGCTACCTGCCGCCCATATCCAGAGCCAAAAGAATAAAAATATATAACACACTACAAAGAGTTGCCTCCCTTCCACACAAGGAACCAATGAATGCAGCGAGAGAGTGCTGATAGGAAATGTAGTTGTAGATGTGTGGTGATCCTCAGAGCCCAGGCAGATTACCTCTCCTCAGCGCTGACTAGGCCCACAAAGCCCCACTCTGCTCTAGATGTCCTTGATAACATCCTCCAGCTCTTCTTTGGAATACATGTGGAAGGTCTTGCCTGGCTCTATTGTAGCCAGCTGAAGGGGTGAGAGAGGGGAGAGCAGGTTAGCACACAAATGTGATGATATGTTTTGGATCATTGCTGTCCATCACCCTAACGATAGCTGGTACACCAGTAAAACAGAAATATTAGTCCCTCTAGGACTAAGGCTGAGCAGACCTGAACTTATGGTAAACAATACAATATGACAATAGCTCCACCAAGATGTCTGGTAGGCTTAGTGGAGCTTACACAATATTGCTTAGATCCAACAACTTCCACATCTCCAATAGATGTATAGACTAGAGGTAGGGTCAGTGGTTGAGAATGAAGGATTAGAGCTCACCTCAATGTTGGTAGCATTCAGCTTCTCCTCCATCACCTGCTTTAGGATGGTGAGGGATGACTTGATGGCCTCTTTTAACGTCATGGACTGGAGAGGCCACCCAGAGAGAAAACAGAGGTCTTGCTTAATAAATAAAATAAATAATACTGTCGTCACCCTTGTGATAGGATGGAGAATGAAACCGACTGACAGTCTGGTGGAGTTGTGGTGGGAGAGGAGGAAGGAAAGGGAATGGTGGGTGATGGAGGAAGTAATGAAGGAAACAGTTGTGGTGGGTGATGGTAATGATGGGGTGACAGCAACAGAGGAGAGGAGGATGATGGTACCTTGTGGTAGACCTCCTGCAGAGAGCTCTGGGCTCCCTCAGAGGCAGAGCCAATGGCCCGGGCATCACACTGGACAAAGGTGCCTGACGGATCCATATGGTACCTACACACACACGAAGTTGGAAAATTAGGGGTTGTAGAAATTCAAGAGACATTTCACCATCTGATGAAGACTGAAGGTCTGATTCTGATGAAAACTCAGCACAAATCCTGGATTAGAAGTGAGGTATGAAAGATTTTGCCCAAACCAATTATACCACACAAAAACAAAGTGTTAAATGTATGTTGAATAGATTAACGTACAGCTGGGGCCCTTTCTCATCCAGTCCACCAAAGAGAAGCGCTACACCGAAGGGTCGGCTCTGAGGAGAGAGAACCACAGGGAATGAGTACAGTGTGACACCTCACAGCTGTGGGAAAATAAGTGACAACTAGCTGGAAAAGTGCTTTCAACCTCTACCAGTTTCTATGTCATACATTGATGAATTAATACATCACTGAATGAATGAAAAAGTTTGCAATAAGTGAGTGAGCAGTAAGTGAGTGAGTTGATCTTGGAGGTTTTGTCTCATCTTTCTGTGGTCACTAACCATGGCTCCAGGGTCTGCATCCTCCTCTCCAAACTGCAGGGCCAGGTTAGACACGGCCTGGGTCACACTCTCCACTGTCATGGTCTCGTTGTAGGTGAACCAGTGGTTCTGGAAGGGGACAAACAAAGCAGGGGTAAAAAGGAAAGAAACTAAAACACTTTACATATCAAGTAGTTGAGGAACTAAAATGCTTTCCTTTTTGTTGTACAAAATTGCTTTACAAGTAGTTGACGACGTAGTGTGCATCTCATAAGCGCAAACATTAGTCATGTGTTCATTTTCACCTCGACAGTGTAGTAATGTTCAGCTAGAAAATGCACCTGTACTTGAATTCAGCCAACTCAACACGTGTACATACCTGTGTCTCCACTCTTGCTTTGTCGATAAGAGTCTTGGCATCAGCTATCAAGCCACTCATAGCACAACCTTTGAGGAGATGAGACGGACACTCAAACACATTTTCAAACTTTGAATACTATCTCTGAAACACGGTCTATACAAGGCCTCTTTTACACAGTGGTGCTTATCTTAAAAATACTTTTCTGATACAAAAATATGTTGAGCCTATAAAAATGATTCTGACCGCCTCATCCAGTTACCTTTTATTTTCCCAGAATGATTGAGAACACTTCTTTTCTCCATAGACCGGTCAGGTCATGTGTTATACAAACAACCTGAGCTCCAATAAGTGTTCACTTCTTTGTGTTGTTTGACAGTGTCTGGCCCTGCCTAGCGAGTAGTCCCTGCTCTGCCTGCTTACCGATGTGGGTGTCGATCTCCACAATCTTCTCGATGCTGCTGGGCTCCATTAGAGGAGATGTGATCCTCTTCTCCACGGCCAGACACACCCCCTCAGACGTCTGGATGCCAATGGCTGTGGAGCCCAGCTGAGAGACAACAGGTGTTCAGACTCTTTCAGATAGAAATGTCATATACAGAGATGACCAGTTGTCCCCAGCCCCGCTCTCTAAGCTTTATACTTGAGTACTGTATCGTTATGTAGCCTAGACCGTTGTCTAACTTTTTTATTTTATTTATTTAACCAGGTAAGCCAGTTGAGAACAAGTTCTCATTTACAACTGCGACCTGGCCAAGATAAAGCAAAGCAGTGCGATAAAACAACAACACAGAGTTACACATGGGATAAACAAAACATACAGTCAATAACACAATAGAAAATCTATATACAGTGTGTGCAAATGTAGTAAGTTATGGAGGTAAGGCAATAAATAGGCCATAGTGAAAAATAATTACAATTTAGTATTAACACTGGAGTGATAGATGTGCAGAAGATGATGTGCAAATAGAGATACTGGGGTGCAAATGAGCAAAATAAATAACAATATGGGGATGAGTTAGTTGGGTGGGCAAATTACAGATGGCCTGTGTACAGGTGCAGTGATCGGTAAGCTGCTCTGACAACTGATGCTTAAAGTTAGTGAGGGAGATAAGAGTCTCCAGCTTCAGAGATTTTTGCAGTTCGTTCCAGTCATTAGCAGCAGAGAACTGGAAGGAATGGCGGCCAAAGGAGGTGTTGTCTTTGGGTATGACCAGTGAGATATACCTGCTGGAGCGCATACTATGGGTGGGTGTTGCTATGGTGACCAATGAGCTAAGATAAGGCAGGGATTTGCCTAGCAGAGATTTATAGATGACCTGGAGCCAGTGGGATTGGCGACGAATATGTAGTGAGGGCCAGCCAATGAGAGCGTACAGGTCACAATGGTGGGTAGTATATGGGGCTTTGGTGACAAAACAGATGGCACTGTGATAGACTACATCCAATTTGCTGAGTAGAGTGTTGGAGGCTATTTTGTAAATGACATCGCCGAAGTCAAGGATTGGCAGGATAGTAAAGTTTTACAAGGGCATGTTTGGCAGCATGAGTGAAGGAGGCTTTGTTGCGAAATAGGAAGCCGATTCTAGATTTAACTTTGGATTGGAGATCCTTAATGTGAGTCTGGAAGGAGTTTACGGTCTAACCAGACACCTAGGTATTTGTAGTTATCCACATATCCTAAGTCAGACCCACCGAGAGTAGTGATTCTAGTCGGGCAGGCGGGTGCAAGCAGCGTTCGATTGAAGAGCATGCATTTAGTTTTACTAGCGTTTAAGAGCAGTTGGAGGCTACTGGAGGAGTGTTGTATGGTGTTGAAGCTCGTTTGGAGGTTTGTTAACACAGTGTCCAATGAAGGGCCAGATGTATTCAAAATGGTGTCGTCTGTGTAGAGGTGGATCTGAGAGTCACCAGCAGCAAGAGCGACATCATTGATATACATAGAGAATAGAGTTGGCCCGAGAATTGAACCCTGTGGCACCCCCATAGAGACTGCCAGAGGTCCAGACAACAGGCCCTCCAATTTGACACATTGAACTCTATCTGAGAAGTAGTTGGTGAACCAGGCGAGGCAGTCATTTGAGAAACCAAGGCTATTTAGTCTGCCAATAAGAACTTAAATAATGTGACATTTGAATTGTCCATTTTTTATATTTCTCTACTACATATTACATTTACATTTTAGTCATTTAGCAGACGCTCTTATCCAGAGCGACTTACAGTTAGTGAGTGCATACATTATTTTTTATACTGGCCCCCCGTGGGAATCGAACCCACAACCCTGGCGTTGCAAACGCCATGCTCTACCAACTGAGTCCCTGCCGGCCATTCCCTCCCCTACCCTGGACGACGGGGGGGCAATTGTGCGCCGCCGATATTCTATGCTAATATACCTTGTTGACATTCCATTCTCTAGTATTTAAGGATGGCTGCACCTGCTGCACTTGTTACCCACAGCAGTTGTGTACTTAATTTCTTTTTACAGCACTAATTAAGGCCAATACATGTTAATTTTTGTTTTATTTTTAGCACCTTGCACGGTCACCCTCAGTATTATTTTGAGCATGGATTAAATTAAGTTGATTATTTTTGCATCTCGGCCTCCTTGGGTTATTATTTTTCATGCTTTGAGTGAGAGTACCTTTTGAACGCTATATACAGATGACGCACAACGTTGCCTATTTTCCGTGACAACGAACAATGTCTTCCGAGGAAGCTATTATTATAGGTAAAGTGTAATGGTGTGTTCTTGTGATATTGAATTTTATGTTTTGAAAATACCTTAATAGCCTCAATAGCATATTCCACTTGGAACAGTCGTCCCTCTGGAGAAAAGGTGTTTACTCCTCTGAAAAAAAGATGAGATTTAGTGCACTGAAGTTCCAATAGCTATTCCGTCAGTACTGTACTGTGAAGGTTTAGAAAAATGTATTGTAGCTAACGTTGGCTAGCCAGCCAACTTCAGGATGTTAGCTAGCGCTTTCTAGAAGAACGGAGGTAGCAGGTAACGTAAACTTCTTTCTCCGCACAAATTAAGCTTATTTCTCTACACAAAATACACCAGACTGGAACACAACCATTATGCAATTAGTTACTGTAACTAACTAACGTTAGCTAAGTGAAAGTGAAAGAAACTTTAACGTTAGCTAGCTAACGTTATCCAGCAAACTATCACGGCAATTTCAGTGACATATTACAATATACCAGTAAGGAATGACTAATTCGCAAATGTTTACCAGACACAACAAGTGCACAAACCACCTAACTAGCCAACTAGATGGCGAGCTAAACAAAGAGTATTGTGGTACGTACGGGCAAGTTAACGATGTAATTGTTAGCAGCTAGTTAGCTAGCCCGGTGTCATGACAATGCAGAGTTCCGAGTCTTACCTGTCGTACTCCGATCTGGTCAAAAACATCTTAAAGATTTTAGATCTGTAAAAAAAAACATTTAGTTGAAGATACGCGATTGGGAACATGCAATTAAAACACAAAATGCTACGTTAGCTCGCGTGTGGAAACGTGCAGATCGGTAGGAAATATGTGTACAGTAGCTACGTTAACACCACCAGCATTAATTCAGACAGTCAGAGCTAGGGTAACGTTACACTCTACGATACTATTAAACAACATTATGTATGGCTCATACATCTATAATGGAAAATAACGTTGGATTCGCAGTCTAGAAAGAAAATACTATAGTTGCCTACCACCCGCTCTAGATCGTTGAATGAGTTCGCTTGTTTCTGCAGGAAGTGTGTGCGTGCTCAAAAACACCGAAAGGGAAATGCTTCTGCTGCTTCTTCTTCTTTGGGGTTTAACGGCGGTTGGCATCCAATATGTTTCATTACCGCCCCCAGCTAGACTATAATATAATTATATTATACTTTGTGACACAAAATAGAAAAAATAATAATAATAATAATAAAAACTCCTTCTAACTAACCCTACACTCATTAAAAACCCACTACCCCATTCCACTACTTTGACCCTACCTTGCCAATGGCCTGAGAGGACGGATCACCACTCAACACACCCTTAAGTCAAATCTCGTATACCCAAAATCCTTCTCTGCAGCTACCACCGCAACATCTATTTTCTGTGATATACGTTCCATTTCTGCGTTACAGTTGATAACCATTGCTATGAACGCTAAGAAGCCAACCTTACTGAAGCATACAGTGCATTCGGAAAGTATTCAGACTCCTTGACTTTTTTCACATTTTGTTATGTTACAGCCTAATTCTAAAATTAATTAAATTAGTTTTTTCCTCATCAATCTACACACAGTACCCCATAATGATAAAGCGTAAACAGGTTTTTAGAAGGTTTTGCAAAAAAAAAAAAATATATATATATAAATACCTTATTTACATAAGTATTCAGACCCTTTGCTATGAGACTCGAAATTGAGCTCAGGTGCATCCTGTTTCCATTGCTCATCCTTGAGATGTTTCTACAACTTGATTGGAGTCCACCTGAGGTAAATTCAATTGATGGGACATGATTTGGAAAGGCACACACTTTTCTATATAAGGTCCCACAGTCGACAGTGCATGTCAGAGCAAAAACCAAGCCATGAGATCGAAGGAATTGTCCGTAGAGCTCCAAGACAGGATTGTGGTGAGGCACAGATCTGGGGAAGGGTACCCAAAAATTCTGCAGCATTGAAGGTCCCCAAGAACACAGTAGCCTCCATCATTCTGAAATGGAAGAAGTTTGGAACCACCAAGACTCTTCCTAGAGCTGGCTGCCTGGCCAAACTGAGCAATCGGGGGAGAAGGGCATTGGTCAGGGAGGTGACCAAGAACCCGATGGTCACTCTGACAGAGCTCCAGAGTTCCTCTGTGGCGATGGGAGAACCTTCCAGAAGGACAACAATCTCTGCAGCACTCCACCAATCAGGCCTTTATGGTAGAGTAGCCAGACGGAAGCCACTCCTCAGTTAAAGGCACATGACAGCCCGCTTGGAGTTTGCCAAAAGGCACCTAAAGGACTCTCAGACCATGAGAAACATGATTCTCTGGTCTGATGAAACCAAGATTGAACTATTTGGCCTGAATGCCAAGCTTCACGTCTGGAGGAAACCTGGCACCATCCCTACAGTGAAGATTGGTGGTGGCAGCATCATGCTGTGGGGATGTTTTTCAGCGGCAGGGACTGGGAGACTAGTCAGGATCGAGGGAAAGATGAACGGAGCAAAGTACAGAGAGCTCCTTGATGCTCCAGAGCGCTCAGGACCTCAGACTGGGGTGAAGGTTCACCTTCCAACAGGACAACGACCCTAAGCACACAGCCAAGACAATGCAGGAGTGGCTTCGGGACAAGTCTCTGAATGTCTTTGAGTGGCCCAGCCAGAGCCCGGACTTGAACCTGATCGAACATCTCTGGAGAGACCTGAAAATAGCTGTGCAGCGACACTCCCCATCCAACCTGACAGAGCTTGAGAGGATCTGCACAGAAGAATGGGAGAAACTCCCAAAATACTGGTGTGCTAAGCTTTTAGCGTCATACCCAAGAAGACTTGAAGCTGTAATCGCTGCCAAAGGTGCTTCAACAAAGTACTGAGTAAAGGGTCTGAATACTTATTTAAATGTAATATTTCAGTTTTATATTTTTAATATATTTGCTAACATTTCTAAAAACCTGTTTTTGCTTTGTCATTATGTGGTATTGTGTGTAGATTGATGAGAAGAAGAAAACAATTCATCCATTTTAGAATAAGGCTGTAACGTACAAAATGTGGAAAAAGTCAAGGGGTCTGAATACTTTCCGAATGCACAGTATATATACAGTTGACATACAAAATACATGCCAATGCAAACGTGCATTTGTGTCCAAATGCAAGTCAGACTTTGAAATCAGAATCACCTTTATTCACCAAATACATTTGTATGTACAGGAATTTGACTCAGTGAATTGGAGCTGCTACAGAGTTACAGACAGACAATAACAGACAGATAACAGACAGACAATAAACAGAAAGACAATAGACAGAAAGTACGGACATAATACACTGTAGATGCAGAATTTACACAATCCACATACAGTATGTACACTATCGGCACTCAAGCCAAAAACGACAGACTATACTAACAATGTATAGATCTGAACAGTATAATAGCCTATAGTCGTGCAAAGCATAAACTTATGAGAAATGCAACTGAAAATGTAACCTTATGCCTATGTAATAGCATAACCGTTGTACTGAAACCACTCTGTGGTTGTATGTGATACCCTATCAGAAGGCAGGTGAAGTAATGACCATATTGCTTAGACCTTCTTGATCTTTTCAAATCTACGTGGAGTAGGACCTAGGGATCGATTTAGGATTCAGAACATGTATGTCACACCAACCACAACCACAGGGGAGCGACAGATACACAACTTGTTCAGGCCTACCATCATTTTGCCTCAGATACCAAGAAAACATCAAACCAAACCCTAGTAAACTGAGAGACACTGCATCATGACATTTATAATGGTTTATTGGAAAGCTTGTATCATCTCAAAGGCATATCAAAAATATGTCCCAGTTATTTTGAGGACCTGAAACCACCACCATGACAGAACAGCAAATGAGCAACACACATCTCTAAAGGGGAGCTGAAATCAATCAGAGTTGAAATATCAATCACATAAAAAGTCTTAAGACTCAAGTCTGAAATTAAAGCACTTAGAAAACTAGGACTTTTATTTATTTTTTACTCCCTCTCAAATCACCAGTATTACCATACACATTATTTTCACAATTTACTTAACCTATTTGTTTGTCTTTTGTGCCTTTAATTAAGAACAAAGTTGTAACTTTCTCATTGGTGAAAAAAGACACACAAAACAGTACAGGTGAGGAAAGTACCCCAAGCACAGTGGACCCCTTATACTGCCCACTCAAAAGTACTTATAGTAGGTCATTAACACAGTTTACCCTCAGTGTCTCTACCAGTTCTAAGCTAAATACAATTGATTGCATGATTCTCATAGCCCTATTAGTCTTATTACTGTCAAGTCTAATGTTGTTCATTCATTTCTTATGAAAGGTTTTAGGATAATATGTTACCAAAAATATTAAGAAAGTATTGATTCATGTTTAGTAATACACTCCAGCAGTAGATGTCTTTTCAGGCATAGTGATTTCTAACAAGCAATAAAATCTCATGTTGGATCCATGCAGCAGATACAGCAATGTGTCTTGAAGCCTGAAAATAACTGGTGATAACAAGCCATTGTAACTGGTGATTAATCAGAATAGGAGGCTCACTTTAGCTCATTGCTGCTAGAGCACCCCTGTTACAGAAGGAAGAGAGAACGAAAAAAAAGAGAGAAAGAGAGAGGGGAAATAACAATCATATGGGGTGTGGGACACAAAACAAACATTTATATCCACTGTATTGCAAAATGTATAGAATTGCAGGAAATTAACTGTAAAACTGCAAATGTTTCTCTCCAGACTTAGGTGTAAGTCCAGGTGGGAGTAGATCTGGTAGTACCAGTCCCCATCAGCCAGCTCCTCGTGGAGGGCACATCAGATTTCACCTCCTGTCCGTTCCGCCGGCACGTCACTCTGATTGGTTTGGGGTAGAAGTCGTAGGCGCTGCACATCAGCATGGCAGGGTCTGCCACTGGGGGGAGTCATTGAGCTCAGTCTGACATGTGGCTCTGCTAAGGGAATAATAATAATAATAATATGCCATTTAGCAAACGCTTTTATCCAAAGCGACTTACAGTCATGTGTGCATGACACAAAACTGTAATGTCGGCATAGATCAACGAAACATAGTTTTGATATCATTGAACCTAGACTATGCTTTAGAAATTAGACTTCATTAGATAGATTAGCAGGAATTTATATAGACGATTAGCATTGAACTGTCAATACATACAACTGAGTGTACAAAACATTAGGAACACCTGCTCTTTCTATGACATAGAGTGACCAGGTGAATCCAGGTGAAAGCTATGATCCTTTATTAATGTCACTTGTTAAATCCACTTCAATCAGTGTAGATGAAGGGGAGGAGACAGGTTAAAGAAATATTTTTAAACCTTGAGACAATTGAGACATGGATTGTGTATGTGTACCATTCAGAGGGTGAATATGCAAGACAAAATATTTAAGTGCCTTTGAAGGGGGTATGTAGCTGCCAGGCGCACCGGTTTGAGTGTGTCAAGAACTGCAACGCTTCTGTGTTTTTCACACTCAACAGTTTCCCGTGTGTATCAAGAACGGTCTACCACCTAAAGGACATCCAGCCAACTTGACACAACTGTGGGAAGCATTCGAGTCAACATGGGCCAGCATCCCTTTCGACGCCTTTTAGAGTCCATGCCCCGACGAATTGAGGCTGTTCTGAGGGTAAAAGGGGGTGCAACTCAATATTAGGAAAGTGTTCCTAATGATTTGTGCGCTCAGTGTAGATGACTTGTCTATTAATATTATGTTTGTTTTCATATGCATCCAAGAGGTACTAAAAGTATAATCAGTGTTTTAAATAGTTGCAGCTATAGAACTGCTAAATGTTTGTTTTTTGATAGATAGATAGATAGATAGATAGACAGACAGACAGACAGACAGACAGGCAGGCAGGCAGGCAGGCAGGCAGGCAGGCAGGCAGGCAGGCAGGCAGGCAGGCAGGCAGGCAGGCAGGCAGGCAGGCAGGCAGGCAGGCAGGCAGGCAGGCAGGCAGGCAGGCAGGCAGGCAGGCAGGCAGGCAGATAGATAGATAGATAGATAGATAGATAGATAGATAGATAGATAGATAGATGATAGATAGATAGATAGATAGATAGATAGATAGATAGATAGATAGATAGATAGATAGATAGATAGATAGATAGATAGATAGATAGATAGATAGATAGATAGATAGATAGATAGATAGATACAGTGGCTTGCGAAAGTATTCACCCCCCTTGGCATTTTTCCTATTTTGTTGCTTTACAACCTGGAATTAAAATTAATTTTTTGAGGGGTTTGTATCATTTGTTTTACACAACATGCCTACCACTTTGAAGATGCAACATCTTTTTTTTGTGAAACAAACAACAAATAAGACAAAAAAACTGAAAACTTGAGCGTGCATAACTATTCACCCCCCCCCCCAAAGTCAATAGAGCCACCTTTTGCAGCAATTACAGCTGCAAGTCTCTTGGGGTATGTCTCTCTCTATAAGCTTGGCACATCTAGCCACTGGGATTTTTGCAGATTCTTCGAGGCAAAACTGCTCCAGCTCCTTCAAGTTGGATGGGTTCCGCTGGTGTACAGCAATCTTTAAGTCATACCACAGATTCTCAATAGGCCATTCCAAGATATTTAAATGTTTCCCCTTAAACCACTCGAGTGTTGCTTTAGCAGTATGCTTAGGGCCATTGTCCTTCTGGAAGGTGAACCTCCGTCCCAGTCTCAAATCTCTGGAAGACTGAAACAGGTTTCCCTCAAGAATTTCCCTGCATTTAGCGCCATCCATCATTCCTTCAATTCTGACCAGTTTCCCAGTCCCTGCCGATGAAAAACATCTCGGGGTGATGAGAGGTGTTGGGTTTGCGCCAGACATAGTGTTTTTTTAGTCTCATCTAACCAGAGTACCTTCTTCCATATGTTTGGGGAGTCTCCCACATGCCTTTTGGCGAACACCAAATGTGTTAGCTTTTTTTTTTTATTAAGCAATGGCTTTTTTCTGGCCACTCTTCTGTAAAGCCCAGCTCTGTGGAGTGTATGGCTTAAAGTGGTCCTATGGACAGATACTCCAATCTCCGCTGTGGAGCTTTGCAGCTCCTTCAGGGTAATCTTTGGTCTCTTTGTTGCCTCTCTGAATAATGCCCTCCTTGCCTGGTCCGTGAGTTTTGGTGGGCGGCCCTCTCTTGGCAGGTTTGTTGTGGTGCCATATTCTTTCCATTTTTTAATAATGGATTTAATGGTGCTCCGTTGGATGTTCAAAGTTTTGGATATTTTTTTTATAACCCAACCCCTAAATCTTATCCATAAGCCTAAAATAGTATTTTTCCTTGTGGGGACTGGCGAAATGTCCCCACTTGTCAGATTGTCCTTGTTTTACTAACCTTGTGAGGACTTCTGGCCCCCACAAGGAAAGTAAAACCAAAAACACACACACACACACACAAACACACACACAGTAGTTAAACGATGACGCAATCTCAATTGCATTTCACACTGCCATCTCCCACCTGGACAAGAGGGGAAATAACTATGTGAGAATGCTGTTCATTTACTACAGCTCAGCGTTCAACACCATAGTCCCTTCCAAGCTCATCACCAAGCTAGGGACCCTGGGAGTGAACCCCTCCCTCTGCAACTGGATCCTGGACTTCCTGACGGGCCGGCTCCAGGTGGTGAGGGTAGGCAACAACATCTCCGCCATGCTGACCCTCAACACGGGGGTCCCTCAGGGGTGTGTGCTTAGTACCCTCTTGTACTCCCTGTTCACCCACGACTGTGTGGCCACGCACGACTCCAACACCATCATCAAGTATGTTGACAACACGATGGTGGTAGGCCTGATCACCAATGGCGATGAGTCCGCCTACAGGGAGGAGGTCAGAGACTTAGCAGTGTGGTGCCAGGACAACAACCTGTCCCTCAACGTCAGTAAGACCAAAGAGCTGATCATGGACTATAGGAGAAAGAGGGGAGAGCACGCCCCTATCCACATCAACCGGGCTGTTGTGGAGCGGGTCAAGAGCTTCAAGTTCCTTGGCGTCCACATCACTAAGGACTTAACATGGTCCACACACACCCACACAGTTGTAAAGAGGTCACGGCAGCCCCTCTTCCCCCTCAGAAGGCTGAAAAGATTTGGCATGGGCCCTCGGATCCTCAAAATGTTATACAGCTGCACCAAATAGAACATCTTGACTGGCTGCATCACCGCTTGGTATGGCAAATGCACCACCCTTGACCACAAAGTGTTACTGAGGGTGGTGCGGACAGCCCAGTACATCACTGGGGCCGAGCTCCCTGCCATCCAGAACCTCTATATCAGGCGTTGTTAGAGGAAGGCCCAAGAAATTGCCAAAGACTCCAACCACCCAAGCCATAGATTGTTCACTATGCTACCGTCCGGCAAACGGTACCGGAGCCTCGACTCTCGGGCCAACAGGCTACGAGACAGCTTCTACCCCCAAGCCATAAGACTGCTAAATAGCCAGACTGCTAAATAGTCAATTAACTATCTGCACTGACTCTATCTTGCTCTGACCCTTCGCATACTCACAACACTATATATACACACCATACAGTATACACACTCACACACACACACACACTAAATTGTTTTAATTTTTCAAAGTTTTTTTAATTTGCCATTTTTTATGATTATACAGATAACAGACAGAACAGGTAGAGGGCAGAACACACACGAATCCCCTACCAAATCAAACCCACCCCAACCCCCCCATGCTCTAACAGAGCCCCACCCCAAAACCAGACATAAAGCAGACAGGATATACAATGAGTAATATAATAAAATATTTAAAAATAATACAAAGAAATTATAAGACAAAAAGTTTAAAAAGAGTACAAATAATGATACAAATTCTAATTTGGGTTGGTTTATGGAGTTGTGAAATTAGCTGTGTTCAAGTCTTCTACAAAGGATAGGAAAGGTTGCCAGATATTATAAAATGTAATTGCAGATCCCATAACGGAGTAACGCATTTTCTATAGCTTGAGATGTTGCATAAACTTCCTTTATTTAATGTTTAAAAGTAGGAGGAAACCGATCCTTCCACTTAAATAGTATAAGACGTCTAGCTAGAAGAGTAGTAAATGCCAGCATGTTGCCCATAGAACTGTTTAGACGGGCCTCCTGTGGTGCCACTCCCAATAATGCAATATAGGCAGAAGGTTCTATAGGTCTCTCCAGTATCTTAGAAAATGTCTCAAAAATTGATATCCAGAAATCTGTCAATTTCGGGCATGTCCAAAACATGTGCAATAAAGTAGCAGTAGCCTGCTTACATCAGTCACAAGTGGGATCTATTTCTGGTCTAATCTTGGATAATTTTTCCTTTGACCAATGCAGCCGATTAACTCTTTTAAATTGAATTACAGCATGTCTTAGACATATAGATGAAGAATGTATTATCTGAAGCATACTCTGCCAAGTTTTGTCTGAAAGTTGTTCACCTAAATCCTCTTCCCATTGGTTCTTAAGAAAGTTCAGGAAATCCAGATTGTGTGAGTTTAATAATGTATAGATCAAGTTTATGCCCCCCCACACACACTACATTGACACTCCCACACAAAACCCACACACATTCACATACAGTGAGGGAAAAAAGTATTTGATCCCCTGCTGATTTTGTACGTTTGCCCACTGACAAAGAAATGATCAGTCTATAATTTTAATGGTAGGTTTATTTGAACAGTGAGAGACAGAATAAAAAACAAAAAAATCCAGAAAAACGCATGTCAAAAATGTTATAAATTGATTTTCATTTTAATGAGGGAAATAAGTATTTGACCCCTCTGCAAAACATGACTTAGTACTTGGTGGCAAAACCCTTGTTGGCAATCACAGAGGTCAGACGTTTCTTGTAGTTGGCCACCAGGTTTGCACACAACTCGAACCTTCAGCTCCCTCCACAGATTTTCTATGGGATTAAGGTCTGGAGACTGTCTAGGCCACTCCAGGACCTTAATGTGCTTCTTCTTGAGCCACTCCTTTGTTGCCTTGGCCGTGTGTTTTGGGTCATTGTCATGCTGGAATACCTATATCCACAACCTATTTTCAATGCCCTGGCTGAGGGAAGGAGGTTCTCACCCAAGATTTGACGGTACACTGCCCCGTCCATTGTCCCTTTGATGCGGTGAAGTTGTCCTGTCCCCTTAGCAGAAAAACACCCCCAAAGCATAATGTTTCCACCTCCATGTTTGACGGTGGGGATGGTGTTCTTGGGGTCATAGGCAGCATTCCTCCTCCTCCAAACACGGCGAGTTGAGTTGATGCCAAAGAGCTCCATTTTGGTCTCATCTGACCACAACACTTTCACCCAGTTCTCCTCTGAATCATTCAGATGTTAATTGGCAAACTTCAGACGGGCATGTATATGTGCTTTCTTGAGCAGGGGGACCTTGCGGGCGCTGCAGGATTTCAGTTCTTCACGGTGTAGTGTGTTACTAATTGTTTTCTTGGTGACTATAGTCCCAGCTGCCTTGAGATCATTGACAAGATCCTCCCGTGTAGTTCTGGGCTGATTCCTCACCGTTCTCATGATCATTGCAACTCCACAAGGTGAGATCTTGCATGGAGCCCCAGGCCGAGGGAGATTGACAGTTCTTTTGTGTTTCTTCCATTTGCGAATAATCACACCAACTGTTGTCACCTTCTCACCAAGCTGCTTGGCGATGGTCTTGTAGCCCATTCCAGCCGTGTGTAGGTCTACAATCTTGTCCCTGACATCCTTGGAGAGCTCTTTGGTCTTGGCCATGGTGGAGAGTTGGAATCTGATAGATTGCTTCTGTGGACAGGTGTCTTTTATACAGGTAACAAACAGAGATTAGGAGCACTCCCTTTAAGAGTGTGCTCCTAATCTCAGCTCGTTACCTGTATAAAAGACACCTGGGAGCCAGAAATCATTCTGATTGAGAGGGGGTCAAATACTTATTTCCCTCATTAAAATTCCAATCAATTTTAACATTTTTTACATGCGTTTTTCTGGATTTTTTAGTTGTTATTCTGTCTCTCACTGTTCAAATAAACCTACCATTAAAATTATAGACTGATCATTTATTTGTCAGTGGGCAAACGTACAAAATCAGCAGGGGATCAAATACTTTTTTCCCTCACTGTACACTACATATGCACACACACACATGCCGACACAACACAAACACACATACATACACATTACACACACGCACACTCACACTCACACACTTTTACACTCATTATTTGCTGCTGCTACTCTGCTCTATATTTTACTCTTATTATTATGTATCCTGATGCCCAGTCACTTTACCCTGCCTTCATGTACATATCTACCTCAAATACCTCATACCTCTGCACATTAATCTGGTACTGGTACTCCCTGTATATAGCTCCATTCTTGTGTATTTTATTTGATTCCTTTTGTGTTATGATTTCATTGTGTACATTTTTTTTTACTCTGCATTGTTGTGAAGGGCTCTTAAGCAAGCATTTCACGGTAAAGTCTACACCAGTTGTATTCAGCGTATGTGACAAATAACATTTTATTTTATTTGATTTAAACAGACTCAAGGTGCCAATAGAACTTAGCAATGCTGTCCCTATGAGCTGCGCTGAGTGACCCACTGGCTGACCCACAGACAGTGCAGAACTGTACTTTCCCCTATAGGCTTTGACTAAGGTTTAATATTTGACTGGT
Organism: Coregonus lavaretus; assembly: GCF_964263955.1. NCBI lineage: Eukaryota > Metazoa > Chordata > Actinopteri > Salmoniformes > Salmonidae > Coregonus > Coregonus lavaretus. The sequence goes on from NC_139995.1 coordinate 27,346,084, forward strand.
ATTTTACAAGTGTTCCATCTGGAGAATAAATAACTTTTCTCCAGGGTAACCCGGTATTTCCCATCAAAGCAAGAAGTGTCATTCTAAAGCATGTAAAGCATATAAATATGTCTGCATTTGATTAGAGCTTTGATCGGCATGAACATTCAAGCTTATTGCTACCTGAGCCAGATGAGCCCTACATTAAATACGTTTTATGAGCCCAAGCCCAAAAAAGCCTGAATGATTGTGCCATTATCCAAATAGGCCTATGATAGGCTATATAGGCTACCACCCTTACAGTGGGGAGAACAAGTATTTGATACACTGCCGATTTTGCAGGTTTTCCTACTTATAAAGCATGTAGAGGTCTGTAATTTTTATCATAGGTACACTTCAACTGTGAGAGACGGAATCTAAAACAAAAATCCAGAAAATCACGTTCTATGATTTTTAAGTAATTAATTTGCATTTTATTGCATGACATAAGTATTTGATACATCAGAAAAGCAGAACTTAATATTTGGTACAGAAACCTTTGTTTGCAATTACAGAGATCATACGTTTCCTGTAGGTCTTGACCAGGTTTGCACACACTGCAGCAGGGATTTTGGCCCACTCCTCCATACAGACCTTCTCCAGATCCTTCAGGTTTCAGGGCTGTCGCTGGGCAATACGGACTTTCAGCTCCCTCCAAAGATGTTCTATTGGGTTCAGGTCTGGAGACTGGCTAGGCCACTCCAGGACCTTGTGATGCTTCTTACGGAGCCACTCCTTAGTTGCCCTGGCTGTGTGTTTCGGGTCGTTGTCATGTTGGAAGACCCAGCCACGACCCATCTTCAATGCTCTTACTGAGGGAAGGAGGTTGTTGGCCAAGATCTCGCGATACATGGCCCCATCCATCCTCCCCTCAATACGGTGCAGTTGTCCTGTCCCCTTTGCAGAAAAGCATCCCCAAAGAATGATGTTTCCACCTCCATGCTTCACGGTTGGGATGGTGTTCTTGGGGTTGTACTCATCCTTCTTCTTCCTCCAAACACAGCGAGTGGAGTTTAGACCAAAAAGCTCTATCTTTGTCTCATCAGACCACATGACCTTCTCCCATTCCTCCTCTGGATCATCCAGATGGTCATTGGCAAACTTCAGACGTGCCTGGACATGCGCTGGCTTGAGCAGGGGGACCTTGCGTGCGCTGCAGAATTTTAATCCATGACGGCGTAGTGTGTTACTAATGGTTTTCTTTGAGACTGTGGTCCCAGCTCTCTTCAGGTCATTGACCAGGTCCTGCTGTGTAGTTCTGGGCTGATCCCTCACCTTCCTCATGATCATTGATGCCCCACGAGGTGAGATCTTGCATGGAGCCCCAGACCGAGGGTGATTGACCGTCATCTTGAACTTCTTCCATTTTCTAATAATTGCGCCAACAGTTGTTGCCTTCTCACTAAGCTGCTTGCCTATTGTCCTGTAGCCCATACCAGCCTTGTGCAGATCTACAATTTTATCCCTGATGTCCTTACACAGCTCTCTGGTCTTGGCCATTGTGGAGAGGTTGGAGTCTGTTTGATTGAGTGTGTGGACAGGTGTCTTTTATACAGGTAACGAGTTCAAACAGGTGCAGTTAATACAGGTAATGAGTGGAGAACAGGAGGGCTTCTTAAAGAAAAACTAACAGGTCTGTGAGAGCCGGAATTCTTACTGGTTGGTAGGTGATCAAATACTTATGTCATGCAATAAAATGCAAATTAATTACTTAAAAATCATACAATGTGATTTTCTGGATTTTTGTTTTAGATTCCATCTCTCACAGTTGAATTGTACTTATGATAAAAGTTACAGACCTCTACATGCTTTGTAAGTAGGAAAACCTGCAAAATCGGCAGTGTATCAAATACTTGTTCTCCCCACTGTACACACACAGAAAAACATAAAAGCCCATAGATGTATGCTCTCTTGGGGGAAGAAATCAAACAAGCTCCAGTCATCTTTTTGAGTGAGGACTGTATTACTGGACTGGATTTACGCACCTCGTTCAAACCATGAAGTTGGGAGAGAACAAGCAAGCGACAAGCGATGCTGGTGCAGGGCATGCGGCCTATAAAGTTTATAATTATAGAATAGCGAATTTGATTTGAATTGTTATATTAGTAGGCTGACGCATTACTTATAATTATAATATTTCCCCTAATGTTGTGCGACATGCGTATTCCTCTTCCCCTATCTATTGTTGCTTCATTCCTTCCTTGCTCTCAACAGTTAAATACGTTTTGTTGTCCTTATCTTTAACATTGTAATGACATGCTTGAATAATATAGTACTAGAATAAGATGCAGACGGCTTTTAGATCCTTTTCATGAATATTGAATGGTTATGGGTCTAAATCTATAGCCTATCGCAATCGCGCAGTGTGCTCGCTCTTCATTCAAACTCATCGCAAGTTATTTTGGCTGCTGCATTTAACATTCTGCAAACAAAAGCAAGCTTGCATCCCTCTTCGAATAGTCTATTAGTATAAGAAAATGCAACAACCAAAACATGTCCAACAAGCTATTCTAGTCTAGAATTTCCTGGGACACCACAAAAGATGTAAAAAAAAAAAAAAAAGAAGAAAAGGCCAGCTGAGAGCAGGTGCGTATTGTGCAAGAAAACAGTCATAATATGGAAAGAAAAATCATAGCACAAATGCATGAAAGCCAAACACACTACAGCCAATAGGCCTACCTCAGACATAATTTTGTGTATCCACTCCTGTTTAGTTTGAGTTCAGTGAACTAATGGTATAAACTACTTAAGTAAAAATACTTTAAAGTACTACTTAAGTAGTTGTTTGTGGTATCTGTACTTTACTTTACTGTTTATATTTACTTCACTACATTCCTAAAGAATATAATGTACTTTTTACTCCATACATTTTCCCTGACACCCAAAATACTCCTTACATTTTGAATGCTTAGCAGGACAGGAAAATGGTCAAATTCACACACTTATCAAGAGAACATCCCTAGTCACCCCTACTGCCTCTGATCTGGCGGACTCAATGAACACAAACACTTTGTTTGTAGATTAGGTCTGAATGTTGGAGTGTGCCTCTGGTTTGCTTAATATAAACAATTTGAAATGATTCTACTTTTACTTTTGATACTTAAGTATTTTTTTGCAAATACATTTACTTTTGATACTTAAGTATATTTAAAACCAAATACTTTTAGACTTTTACTCAAGTAGTATTTTACTGGGTGACTTTCACTTTTACTTGAGCCATTTTCTATTAAGATACTGTATCTTTACTTTTACTCATGTATGAGAATTGGGTACTTTTTCCACCACTGCTAATATGGTGAGAGTAGAGTAGAAGCGATGAGAGGATTAAAGAGGGTTAATATGAGGGTGCAGCCTGGAGGTGGAGGAGGCCCGATGGAGTTGGGATTCAGCACAGGGAGATGGGCCGGGCCTGCAACGGGAGGAGCCGGGGTTTGTTCAGCAGGCAAACGAAGGAGGGTTAGTTCGAGTCCGTTCGTTTCGGGTAACGGAGGTTGTTTGGTTCAGTCGCTGAATGCAGTGAAAAGTTTACGCAGCACATCAGACAGTCGCTGTTTTCGTGAGCCGAGGAACAGTTGAGCAGACGGATGAGCGGACATTGTTTGTTTTTTCCTCAGGTGAGACTGGCAATAGGTGTAGCCTAACGGTCACTGCAAAAAGTCCCTGCTCCTCTGTAAACAACAGATTTGAGATGAAGATACCGGACGTCATTCAAGCCCTCCTCTTGGTCCAAAGTAAGTAGCCAACTCAACTTGAAATACTGCACTGTTATTTTATTAGCTTTTGGCCTACTATAATTTTGTCAAGCCTATACACATTGTGTTAATTTTGGGTCATTTGATCTAGCCTAGTTTAGCCTAACACACAGCACAGTGAGTCTGAGCAGTTATGCACTATTTTAGCACTAGATTTGTGTGCACGTGCACGCATAGGTATGGGGGTATGGTTCCTGTTCCCAAACCAGCAAGGTAAGCTCAACATTTCAAAGGCTGAAGTAGATGGCACCTTTTCTCATGCCCACATAATGTCAGATGAGAGGTAGTCCTACCCTGTTATTGTTTGGACAGAAATTATATTCTAAAGAAAAACCAGCTGCTAGAACTATGCTTCCAGAGACAGAACTATGAACTGGGTGTTTGTGTGTGTTTGTCTCTGTCTGTCTGTCTGTCTGTCTGTCTGTCTGTCTGTCTGTTTCTCGGTCTGTCTTGTCGGTCTTTGCTTCTTTTCTCTGCTCCTATCCATTCTCTTACCAGAGGACTGTAAAGCAGTTGAGTGTTATGGGATGTGTGTTTGGATACTGGTTGATGACCAGTACAGACTCACTTACTGACTTACTGGAATGTAAGCTGTTCAGACTAGAGCATGCAACAGTCTCACAGTGTGTGTGTGTGTGTGTGTGTGTGTGTGTGTGTGTGTGTGTGTGTGTGTGTGCGCGTCTGTGTCTGTGTCTGTGCATGCGTCTGTGCAGGTATATGTTTGAGTACTATATGTGCTTGACTATGTATCTAATATACAATGTGCGTGTTTCTGTCATTGGGTGTTTCTGTGGTCTGGAGTAACAAAGAGTAAATTACAGTGTGTGTTTTATAGGGTCTGTTTTTCCAGTGTGGTAAAGTATCTTTGCTAATGTGGTGTTAGTTGGTAGGGCTGATTCCTCTACGCCTCTCTTATTAAACACCTACTCTGAGCCCCAAGACAACACAGCTACGTAGGCTTACCCTACACCACTCTCTCCCACACCTCACCCACTCATACTCACCCCCATCACCTCATCTCTCTCCCATCAGGGCAAAAAGCTGCCACCTTATGCCCTCCACTTATCACTCCTCACTCTCTCTTTTGCCTTCTCTCTCCTTTAACCCTCTTTCCCATCTCTACCCTATTTCCTACCCTATCTCTCTGCCCATTTCTCTCTCTCCCTCCCTCCCTCTCTCTCTCTCGCTCTCTTTCTCTCTCTTTATAGTACAGCTGTGCAGCATTCTTACCTATACTTATTCTCTCTAAGTGTGATTGGTGGGCCAAGGTGTGTGTTTGTGGAGCTCTGGACAGGATGAGCTTATCAGAGGCAAAGTCATCTCAGGTCAGATGGAGTGCTTGGACAGAAATCAGAAAGGGATGTCATAAGTCAGTTGGAGCAGCATCCTTTCTCATAGATTTGTCCTTATAGGCACATATCTAGCATCACTTTAATACTCCCCAAATCCCAACCATAAACCCATTAGGGATGGAATTGCAAAACTGACCTTGAATCAGTGTGTAGCAGCCTCTTGCTCATCCTCCATTTTCCACCAGAATGTGTTGCTCAACTAGACACTTCATCCTGTTCAAAAGGGTTCCAAATGGGTTCCTATGAACACTTGATCCAGGGTTTTTCCCGCACAGTGTGTCTAATGGTTGAAGTTATCCAGTGGCAGTGAAACAGTTTCATGTTGAGTGAACTTTGGCTTTGGACTGGCTATGTCACCATGGGATTTAATGGGGTCTCTTTAGCTGGGATGCTACTGCTGTAATGTTACTGTGGCTTCTGTGGGTTTTTTCCTGAGTCTCCTGTGGTGTGTGTATCTGAGTGTGTTTGTACATACATGTGTGTGTTTAACCAGAGTCCCCTGGTGTGTGTGTGTGTGAGTGACTAGGGTCTGTTTGTAATTAGTATAATGACTCTCATGTTTCTGTTACAGTCCCTGCGGCCTTCCTCTCCACTGCTGGTGAGTAGCCTCTTACTGATTTACCAGAATACTGTGTGTGCGTATGTGCGTGTGTGTTGTGTGTGTATGTATGTAAATATTTAGTATGAGTGCAACTTTAATGTAATGTATTAGGTTTGAGTGTGTGTACAGTATAAGTGTGTGTATGTTAGATATGACCGTGTTTGTGAGTGTGTTTATGTCATGCAAATAAGTCCATGCTTATCTCTCTTTCTTTCTTTCTTTCTTTCTTTCTTTCTTTCTTTCTTTCTTTCTTTCTTTCTTTCTTTCTTTCTTTCTTTCTTTCTTTCTTTCTTTCTTTCTTTCTTTCTTTCTTTCTTTCTTTCTTTCTTTCTTTCTTTCTTTCTTTCTTTCTTTCTTTCTTAGTGTTGGCCCAGTCCGACAGCAGCACTGTGGTGGTTGCGGGCTACAACGTGAGCGCCCCCACTGGCTCTAAGGTGGTACTGCAGTGTGTGAGCGGGCGCATGGTGTGGACCAGGGACAGACTGAAGGACAGACAGAGGGTGGTTCACTGGGACTTGTACCGCCCAGGGCCAGACTACGCCATGGAGAGGGTGGCAGACATGTTCTCTGCTGGAGACCAGCGCATCTATAACGGACACAACCAGGGGAGGGTCAGCCTCAGCCAATCAGCTTTCAACGATGGAAACTTCTCCCTCGTCATCAGAGGTGAGAGCTGTCTGTCTGTCTCTCTGTCTTTTTGTCTTAATGTGACTTGAGGCCATCTCTTTCTCTCCCTCTCTCCCTTTCTCTCTAGACATTGCGATAAGTGACAGAGGCCTATACTCCTGTAACCTGCACCATCACTACTGTCACCTGTATGAGACGATCAGAATACAGGTCAACGTCACCAAGTCACGTAAGTTCTGTCTTATCCCAAGTAGGGGAAAATAGTAATGATATGGTCGTATTGTGGTCCTAACCTCTCTCAACATGTGGTTGTATTGTGATCTATCTGTGTGTGTTTCAGGTCGTAAGGAGCAGCGGTTCTGGGACGGTCAGAAAGCTGTGTTTGTGGTGTTGGTAGGCAGCATAGTGGTGTTGCCGTGTGTGAATCGCCGCTCTGTGTGGACAGAAGATGGCAGTGAGGAGGAACAGCAGGTGTGTGTGTGTGTGTGTGTGTGTGTGTGTGTGTTATGAATGCTTTTTCACAGTACTAGAATGAGATGAGGAAGAATTAGACAGTGATGTCATTCAGGAGGATTATATCTGGACAGGAAGAAAAATGTAACTCCAAGTGAATAGAACTGAATGGAAGGATTGGAACAGCTGGCTTCCTTTATGACATGATCTCAAATACTTCTCTATCTTAGTCTTGTCATGTATACTTCCTGGGCACTTTTATGACCTAATATCTATCTTAACCCTCTATCCCATCTTAGGCAGTGCATGCTTTCCCAGCATTGCTTTCATTAATCATGTAATGACAGTCCAGTGATTACTTCAAGGGTAATTGGAAAGAAGGATATATTTTTAAAGTTATCAGGTTGCTGGTCTCTTTTACTATAATGTATTGTCCAATCCTTCTCTATCTGGTCTTAGGTGGTGCATTGGGACCGGCAGCCTCCGGGTGTTCGTCACGACCGTGCAGACCGCCTGATAGACCTGTACGCCTCTGGGGAGCAGCGCAGCTACGGACCCCTGTTCCTCCAGAGGAAGATGAAAATCAGCGCTGAGGCCTTCTCACAGGGAGACTTCTCTCTGGCTATCTCTGCCCTGCAGGTCCTCTATACCACCATCACGTGTCTGTCTGTCTGTGCACCACATGTAACAACTGTGTAACGTCATAGTAACTACAGTGGTACAGTGGTAAAACAGGGTTTTCTGACTGTATGCATCTGGCTGTCTGCCCCACAGCCAGGAGATCAGGGTCTGTACACCTGTCACCTACATCATCACTACTGTGGTCTCCATGAGAGAAGACAGTTTCAGCTCACCATAGGACCACCTGAGCCTCGGGCTACTGTTGCCCCCAGAGCACTGCCCAACCAAGACAAGGGTGAGATACTGCATGTACAACTTACAACACACACACACACACACACACACACACACACACACACTATACTGCACTCCAGTTGACCACTGTAGAAATCGTGCAAGTGCATATGTACAACTTAGAGAGAAATCCCAGCTGCTCTTTCATTTGCTCTCCTCCCTCCCTATCCCTTCTTCCCTATCGTCCTCAAACATCATTGGCTTTTCCTTTTCTCCAAACAGCACATTTTAAGAGGTGGGAGGGGAGGAGGAAGAGGGGGACGAATAGAAGGAGAGTGGGAGTATAGGAGGAGCAGGGAGAGAGGAAGGAGAGGAGGGGGGAGTAACCAGTCGTAGTTAGGGGATTATATTTGTTTTATGAGCAGCTCTTCCTGCCTTGTCAGCTAGTGTGGCGCCAGACCCCTAAACCACCCTCCTCCCTCTTCCTCACCCCCCATACCCCTCCTTACCACACCTCCCCTCCTCACCCATCTCTCCCAACCCAACCCAGCCTTCCAAATCCTCCTTACCCTCAACCCACCCACGCCAGTCTCCCTAACCTACCCCCTCCTTACCCCTCTCCCCCAACCTAAACAGCCTTCCAAACCTCTCCCTCCTTACCCCTCCTCCCCTCCTTACCCCTCCTCCCCCCTACTTACCCCTCAACCTTCCAAACCGCCCACTCCTTACCTCGCAACCCACCCACACCAGTCTCCCTAACTTCCTAAACCAACTCCACCACCCCACTCAGCATTCAGCAACCCCCCCCCCCTCTCAAGAGGGAAAATGTGGAGGGTGGAGTGTGTGTGTGCATGTGACGGGAAAGGGAGGGGGGGGGGGGGGGGGTAGTCTTAGGTTAGTTTTGAGGATCTGGTTTTGTCTTCAGACAGTCCCTGTCCCATTCCGCTCACTCTGCCACCAGACTCTCTCTCCCTCCCAGATAGCTCAGCTATGCTCTCTCCCCCTCTCTCCCCCTCTCTCCCTTTCTCTCCCCCCTCTCTCCCTTTCTCTCTAATTCACATTATTACCTCTCTTTTTCTTTCTCCTCTTTTTCTTTGCTCCGTCCATGATCAGAAGATAACTGTGTGTTTGCGTCTGGGAATCAGCCAACCCACCAGGGCAAATGGGGAGGGAGGGGGAGGGAGAGAGAGAGGGAGAGGGGGAGGGAGGGAGAGATGGAGAGAGAGAGAGAGAGGTGCTATTCTGAAGCCACTAATGGGAGAATGTGGGAAAGTCATTGAGTGTGGTTGAGAAATATCTGTGTTCTCTGGAGCTATGGGTGTTTGGGTGTGTGTGTTTTCTCTCAATTCAAAGTTCCTCCAATCTCAGTGGAATAACATGTTTAAAACTTAACTTAACTCTTAGCAATTCCCAAACCCCCCACTACACTCCACCTCCCATCCATGACAGAACTCACACACACACACACACACACACACACACACACACACACACACACACACACACACACACACACACACACACACACACACACACACACACACACACACACACACAGAGCAGTAGATGATGTGTCTGTAGTACCCTCTGATTCAGCCCAGGGTGTCTGGCTTGCTGTTGACTTTGGCCCAGACCGGACATTCTAAAGGAGTTAGAGCATTTTTCTCTCTCCCTCCCTCTCTCTCCCTCTATCTCCCTCTATCTCTCGCTATCTCACTCTCTCTCCCTCTCTCTCTCTCTTTATTGCTCTCTCATTCCTTTGCTGTTTTTCTCCTCTCCCTATCCTGAGGTCCCACAGGCACTTATTTGAACTTGACTTTGCCTACATCTAGAGTATGTTTACCTCCATCTCATCAAAATGTATTCACTATTACAATCCTTTTTCTCTCTCTCCCTCATGCTCTCTTCTGCCCCTCTGCCTTTCTCTCTCTCTCTTTTGTTGTTTATTGACAGAAACAGGAAGTTCGCCTCAAAAGGGCATTGGATAGCATGAATAAAGGCAAATCATCTGGATGGGACAGTATTCCTCCAGAGGTCTATCATTTTGTTTTGAAAGAATGATGTCCACTGTTGCTCGAAATAATTAACACAGCTGTTCCCAAAGGTTGATTTGGGAGAGATGTGAACACAGCACTAATTTCGCTTTATTTAAAAAAGGTAAGGATGCCACCAGTGTTCTCACTATGGCCACCTATCTTTGATAAACACAGATATTAAACTTTTCCAAAATGTTGTCGTCCCCTCTCGACACTTACCGAAACTTTAACAGAACGCTCAAATCAATTCAATTTGACCTCATTAGATGGAATAAAATCCCAGTTGCTTTAACCAGCAGAATATCTATTGTCAAAATGAATATATTGCCACAGCTGAATTTCTGTCGTTCAATGCTTCCCATGGCTCCCCCTTCTGGCTATTGGGATAAAATTCATAGTGCGGTTTCAAACGTTATATGGCAAGGTAAACGATCCCGGATAAAAATGAACAAACTTACAAAGAGGGAAAGACGTAGGAGGACTATCCTTACCAAACTTTAAATTGTATTTCCAGGCACTAGCATTTTGCCTCATGAATGTAAATATTCAATGCTTTGCATCTATTATGTTACTTAACGATGATAGCTCCTTGAATCTCTCAATCAAACAGAAACGATTACTGCTGGCTATATATATATATATATATATATATATATACCTATTTAAATATTTTTGACTTTCAGGCCCACGGGAAAGGGGTGGTATGGGGAGGGTTTTCTCTGGTCGCTGGGAGGGGGGTGGCTGGTCTGGGGGGAGACTGACGAGCAACCCTAGTTGCTAGTGGGGTTGGATGGAGCGATGTTGACTGGGTGGGGTTGGGGGAATGGGATGGGAGGTTGGGGGTGGAGTCCCACTTCTTTTTTGTTTGCTTTTCCTGTTTCTATTTAATTTATTATTACTTAAACTCTGTATGTATTTCTTACAGTTTTTTTCCCCAACAAAAAAGGACAAAACAAATAAAAATTGGTCATAAATAAATAAGAAACAGGAAATTCACTTGATGAGAGAGAGAGACAGAGAGAGAGAGAGAGAGACCCCAAGTATGGGTAGCTGCAGCCCAAAATGGCCAGTGGGTGTGTCGAACGGAGGTTGTTCGGTTTGTCTCCATAGGGGAACTGTTTTTGGTGCTAGGTAGAACCCTTTGCAGAGGGTTCTACCTAGAACCCTTTATGTAGGGTTCTTCAAAGAACCCTCTATAAATGGTTCTTCCAAGAACACTTTTATCACCTAAAGGTTCTTCCTAGAACCCTCTATGAATGGTTCTACCAAGAAGCCTTTTTATCTTTGAAGGGTTCTTCCTAGAACCCTCTATGAACGGTTCCACCAGCCTTATTAGCCTTTAAATTAAACTCTTTATGACAATACATTACATACTGTATATCAAAAGGCCTTTCTTTGAGGGCCTAGTTATACCCTAACACAGGGGTGTTAGGAAACTCCTGGTTTACAGGCCACATCAGGCCTGCAAGTCACATTATGCACACTTGCAAAGTGATGTGTAATTTCTATTGGAATCCAGCCAGAGTGAGGATATCCAACAATTATAACTTTTAATCACCCGCAACCTGCATTCAGAATGGGAAGATAGATAAATGAGACTACTAAAACAGGGGTGTCAAACTCATTCCATGGAGGGCCTAGTGTCTGCTGGTTTTTGTTTTTTCATTTCAATTAAGACCTAGACAACCAGGTGAGGGGAGATCCTTAGTAATTAGTGACCTTAATTCATCAATGAAGTACAAGGGAGGAGCGAAAACCCGCAGACCCTCGGCCCTCCGTGGAATGAGTTTGACACGTGACCTAAACTGGAAGCCAATATCAGGGTGACAGTAATAATAATAATAATATGCCATTTAGCAGACGCTTTTATCCAAAGCGACTTACAGTCATGCGTGCATACATTTTTGTGTATGGGTGGTCCCGGGGATCGAACCCACTACCTTGGCGTTACAAGCGCCGTGCTCTACCAGTTGAGCTACAGAGGACCACGACAGTCACAGTAAGCACACACATATACAACGCATTCAGGCAACAGTACACCCATCATCAGTAAAAAATAAACAATCGTCAGTTTTATAACTGAACATTTACAATTATTTGTGTAAAACTAAAATAAAATACGACTCAAACTCATCCTCTGGCTTCAAAAGAGAAGTCCAAACTCTCCCGGTACGGTAGTTGTTTGGTGAAAAGAACAAAACAATACTAATTCAAAACAGTCTAACCTATAGCAGAACGCTTTCGACCCACTCCTTTCCTTTCGACACACCCACTCCTTTCCTTTCGACACACCCACTCCAGTCCTTTCCTTTTGACACATCCACTCCTTTCCTTTCGACACATCCACTCCTTTCCTTTCGACACATCCACTCCTTTCCTTTCGACACACCCACTCCAGTCCTTTCCTTTTGACACATCCACTCCTTTCCTTTCGACACACCCACTCCAGTCCTTTCCTTTCGACACATCCACTCCTTTCCTTTCGACACACCCACTCCAGTCCTTTCCTTTTGACACATCCACTCCTTTCCTTTCGACACATCCACTCCTTTCCTTTCGACACATCCACTCCTTTCCTTTCGACACATCCACTCCTTTCCTTTCGACACACCCACTCCAGTCCTTTCCTTTCGACACACCCACTCCAGTCCTTTCCTTTCGACACACCCACTCCAGTCCTTTCCTTTCGACACACCCACTCCAGTTCTTTCCTTTCGACACATCCACTCCTTTCCTTTCGACACATCCACTCCTTTCCTTTCGACACACCCACTCCAGTCCTTTCCTTTCGACACACCCACTCCAGTCCTTTCCTTTCAACACACCCACTCCAGTCCTTTCCACACATCCACTCCTTTCTTTTCCACACACCCACTCCAGTCCTTTCCTTTCGACACATCCACTCCTTTCCTTTCGACACATCCACTCCTTTCCTTTCGACACACCCACTCCAGTCCTTTCCTTTCAACACACCCACTCCAGTCCTTTCGACACATCCACTCCTTTCCTTTCAACACACCCACTCGAACATACTCCAGTCGCCATATTAGGCTGCAGCTACCCCCTTCCTCCCCCTCCCCCCCATTTGGCCCACTTCTCAGTGTTGTTCAGGCAGAGAGGGTAAGGGTCTGAGGCCACGCGCACACACACACACATGACGCATGCGCACACACGCGCACACACACACACACACACACACACACACACACACACACACACACACACACAACGGTCTGAAATCAGTCTACTGTGACAGACATGCTTGAAGAGTTACAGTACAGAAAGCACTGAATCCCCTTCTCCTTCTTTCCCTCCCTCCTTCCATCTGTCCCTCCCTCCATCCCTCTCTCTGTGTTTTACTGCCAGGAAAAATAAATCACAGTATGACTTCAGGTCTGGAACTCATTTAGGCTCAAACACACTGGGCAGCTGCTCCCCGGCTGCCTCTTGCCTTGCACATTTTTTATGAGCATAAAGGAAACCAGCAGTTGTAGTGGCTCTACTTCTCAACACTCAGCAGATCAGCACACAGCTATTGTTAATTTTCCAATTGTTGTCCACTATCATGGATTTTTTGTTTTGTTACAACAAGGCTTGGCACTGGTAGGGATGATATCATGGTGTTGGAGTTCCCAATTGACATGACAAAAGAGACAAAGACGCACATATATACACACACATACACACACACACACTGAATAACTGTGAGATTGACTTCTACTGGCTTTGCAGGGAAAGGAATCTAAATGCCCTAGCCAATGATATCACAGTCTGATCTACTAGCGCTCCATCCACGTTGCCACTATAAACACACGCACACACGCACACACGCACACACACACACACACACACACACACACACACACACACACACACACACACACACACACAACGGTCTGAAATCAAATATGTACAAATACTCAAAAGCAAGTACAGAAGTACAGAAACTATTTATTTTTTTGACATATCCCTAAGCCTGAACATAGCAAACAGGTCAGTTATTGATTTATTACATCTGTAAGCTATATTGTACAGCAGACTGTCCAATGTATTTAGCTGCTGTTGTTGTTCACTCGCTTTACCAGAGCAGCATCAGTGAAGCTTCCAACAGTGACCAGAGTGCCCCACCTGGTGGTCAGAATATACTTTTATCTTAGTCTGGGTGAATTACAGACAGGGGGAGCCATTGGTTAACGCTCCTCTCTCTGTTCCTCAGAGGCCAGCAAGGCTGAGGCGCCACGTGTCATCAACGTCATCCTGCCCGATCAGCGACATCATTTCCTGCTGCCCCTGGGCTACATCCTGACCACACTCCTCCTCCTGGCCTTCATTGTCCTCATCATCATCATTATCACCCGCCGACGCAAGACCAAAGGTCTGAGCTCCTCTACTAAGACCTGACTAACTAACTTTGGATCTGTGTCTGTCTGTCAGCTTTCTCTCTCCCTCTCTCTCGCTCTGTCAGTGTGTCTTAGTCAGCCTGACTTCATCTTTACTGTGTTTTTGTGTTTCAGCGGTGGAGTTTTACCCACAGACATCTTTGAGGTGAGAAACTTGGATGCACGCATGCACACGCTCTCTCGCTCACTCACTGACTCACTCACTCCTCTCTCTGTGATAGGTCAAACAGGGGTGATATGGCCACCAATGAGTTTGAGATGGATGTTCCTGAAGTCAAGACGTGCAACCAGGAGGAGAAGAAACTAGGTGTGTGTGTGTGTGCCTGCCTGCGTGTGTGTGTGTGTGTGTGTGTGTGTATATATATATTCACTCCACTCTCTCCTGTCTCTCAGACTACAAAAACAACCTGCTGAGGGAGAAGGTTCCGATGTCCACCCTGCCCAAAGTCATCGACCTGGACAAGGGTAACACACATGCACACACACACACACTTAAACCCTCCAAGTCTCTCATCCATATGAAGTATGCAGGGCCGGCTCTAGACTTTTTTATTTAAAAAAAACAAAAAAACAATTTTTTTTAACACATTCTGTGCAATTCTACACATTTTGCCATGGGGCAGATAATTATTTTTGCAGTTTGAAAGCTAATTTCCTGCAATTCTATACATTTTTCCATGACTTATGCCATGTTCATGACATCTGACTGAGTGTGACTAACAAGATCAATGGGGGCCCCCTGGAGGTCAGGGCCCCTGGGCATGTGCCCTGCGTGCCCGCTCGGTATTCGGCCATGATTACTACAAGTTTAGATTACTGGTTAGACTAACTTACCAATAAAAAATGTTTTGTTAGCTGACATGGCTAATTGAGTGGCTGTCAGTGACTTGATACACACCAGAAACTTTTGAGCGTGAAAAAACCAGCAGCGTTGCAGTTCTTGACACAAACCGGTGTGCCTGGCACCTACTGCCATACCCTGTTCAAAGGCACTTAAATATTTTGTCTTGCCCATTCACCCTCTGAATGGCACACAATCCATGTCTCAATTGTCTCAAGGCTTAAAAATCCTTATTTAACCCGTCTCCTCCTCTACATCTAAACAAATTTGAAGTGGATTTAACAAGTGACATCAATAAGGGATCATAGCTTTCACCTGGATTCACCTGGTCAGTCTGTCATGGAAAGAGCAGGTGTTCTTAATGTTTTGTACACTCTGTACAAAACATTACATTAAATGTACTTTTACAAATTTAATAAATACACTACCGGTCAAAAGTTTTAGAACACCTACTCATTCAAGGGTTTTCCTTATTTTTTTACTATTTTCTACATTGTAGAATAATAGTGAAGACATCAAAACTATGAAATAACACATGGAATCATGTAGTAACCAAAAAAGTGTTAAACAAATCAAAATATATTTTATATTTGAGATTCTTCAAATAGCCACCCTTTGCCTTGATGACAGCTTTGCACACTCTAGGCATTCTCTCAACCAGCATCATGAGGTAGTCACCTGGAATGCAATTCAATTAACAGGTGTGCCTTGTTAAAAGTTAATTTGTGGAATTTCTTTCCTTCTTAATGCATTTGAGCCAATCAGTTCTGTTGTGACAAGGTAGGGAGGGTATACAGAACATAGCCCTATTTGGTAAAAAACCAAGTCCATATTATGGCAAGAACCGGTCAAATAAGCAAAGAGAAACGACAGTCCATCATTACTTTAAGACATGAAGGTCAGTCAATCTGGAGCGTTTCAAGAACTTTGAAAGTTTCTTCAAGTGCAGTCGCAAAAACCATCAAGCGCTATGATGAAACTGGCTCTCATGAGGACCGCCACAGGAATGGAAGACCCAGAGTTACCTCTGCTGCAGAGGATAAGTTCATTACCAGCCTCAGAAATTGCAGCGCAAATAAATGCTTCACGGAGTTCAAGTAACAGACATATCTCAACATCAACTGTTCAGAGGGGACTGTGTGAATCAGGCCTTCATGGTCGAAATGCTGCAAAGAAACCACTAATAAAGGACACCAATAAGAAGAAGAGACTTGCTTGGGCCAAGAAACACGAGCAATGGACATTAGACCGGTGGAAATGTGGAAATGTTGGGTTCCAACCGCCGTGTCTTTGAGACGCGGTGTGGGTGAACGGATGATATCCGCATGTGTATTTCCCATCGTAAAGCATGGAGGAGGAGGTGTTATGGTGTGGGGGTGCTTTGCTGGTGACACTGTCTGTGATTTATTTAGAATTCAAGGCACATTTAACCAGCATGGCTACCACCGCATTCTGCAGCGATACGCCATCCCATCTGGTTTGGGCTTAGAAGGGACTATCATTTGTTTTTCAACAGGACAATGACCCAACACACCTCCAGGCTGTGTAAGGGCTATTTTACCAAGAAGGAGAGTGATGGAGTGCTGCATCAGATGACTTGGCCTCCACCATCCCCTGACCTCAACCCAATTGAGAGGGTTTGAGATGAGTCGGACCACAGAGTGAAGGAAAAGCAGCCAACAAGTGCTCAGCATACGTGGGAACTCCTTCAAGACTGTTGGAAAAGCATTCCAGGTGAAGCTGGTTGAGAGAATGCCAAGAGTGGGCAAAGCTGTCATCAAGGCAAAGGGTGGCTATTTGAAGAATCTCAAATATAAAATATATTTTGATTTGTTTAACACTTTTTTTGTTTACTACATGATTCCATATGTGTTATTTCATAATTTTGATGTCTTCACTATTATTCTACAATGTAGAAAATAGTACAAATAAAGAAAAACCCTTGAAGGTGTTCTAAAACTTTTGACCAGTGTATATTTATTTATGTATTTATTATAATTATTATAATTATTATAATTATTATTATTATTATTATTATATATGCAAACTTCATTACAATAATCTCGCTCTCTCTCTTTCAGAGATGGAGAAGGTGTATTGGAAATGAGAGGAGTCAGCTTGCCGCTGGCTGGTCCAGAGGCAGACACTACAGACACAGGCTGCATTCCAAACCAACCCCTAGGCCCTCTGCTGCTGGTGTGCTGTAGGGATGTCCACTCTACTCCACTAGTCCCACCTCTACATTCCACCTCCAGCCTCTCACCCAGGACCCATAACACAGTCAGACCCTTCACTCACATCTGATAACCACAATGTGATTGTAAAGCTTACCGTATGCTTCCTAGTCGAAACAGTTTGCGCATATATTATGACAAAATATTGTGACGTTTTTGTTCATACACACAAAACATTTTCTTGAGGCAAGTCGAAGTTCGGTAGCCGAAGTCTACACCCTTTTTGTCAGTGATTGTTCAACTGTACTACTCCTAGTAGGAGTGGGAACTATGGAAGGGATTCTTCAATGAAGTGTTTGTTGTCATTCAACGAGAGACAACTAGTTTTCATGCAAATTTTTTCACTTGAGAAATACTGCACCAAACATCTTAGTTAGAAGTAAAATTTTGCAACTAAGACCTCCTCGGCCAAAACGTCAATTTATTACAGATTTCTTGATTTATCTTAGATTAATTCGGACTATTTGTATACTGGCTATGTTGTTGCTACGGCGTCTCATGCTTTTTTTCTTGTTTTTCAAGCGAACGTCTTTTAAGGGAGTATGTGAGGCACAGAGGTTCGCTTCGCCTAGCCGAGTTCTGCTAGGAGCAAAGCGAACCTAGTATGTGAGTGCCTTTAAGCAGTTAAACAGCAGTACTATTACTTTCATATTGTTACAATTATGTAATTGCTTGTGTGAATTTGACGTTATGGTAAGGTATTTATTTACAAAGATGCACAGGGTTTAAATTACAAGGTTGCCGAGGCCCAGAGTTTTTCCCAAGTTAGGTTAGATGGTTAGGCTACCTCCAGTCCCTATGAGGCAAGTACCTGTGTCTCTCAGCACCACTGAACCCTCTGGAGGGGAGTGAAGGCCATGACTTCTTCAGGCAGCATTATACGCTACGGATAGAAGTTATCATTAGGCACAGACCTAGGATCAACCTACAATCCCAACCTTAACCATTAAGAGGGAACAATGCAAAACTGACCATAGATCAGTGTCTTGGGGCAACTTCATCCTACTCTGCTTCACATTTGCAACTACAGTATATACAGTAATTGTGGTTAAAAACCTATTGTGAGGGATCATACTGCCGTCACGTGACTATTGACGTATTGTATGGTCACCTTTTGACTGACTAGGTCGTCAGTGTAAAATATAACTAGTTTTCAATGACTTACCTGGCTAAACAAAGGTTAAATAAAATGATACATGTGTAATTTTCTAATAAATAAGCCATTGCATTGCACATTATGAACTGTTTTTATTTGTGTACTCTGATGCTTTATGTTACTATTGTATCGTTAATGGACTGAATCCCTTACATCCGTTCAGTTTTTACACTTTCCTGTATCACGTCTCCTTGTCTGCAAAACAAATAGCTTATTGGGACAATAAAGATCTACTCTACTCAACTCTACTTTCTTACTAGACTTTCCTCTGTCAACTTTCCTTCTGTCTTATTGCAACAGAGGCATTTTATGTGAAGATGCTCACATTATTCTTTGCTCTCCATGTTTGTTTGATGTAAATACACTTGTTCATGAATTTTACAAACAAAGTATGCCTGAAAAAAACACTCAACTGGCACTGTAGTGCAAATGAAACCACATGCATTACAGCTGTGGAGAGGCACATTCATAAAACATCAAACCAGTTTTAAGATTCATACAGATTGGATTGGTGCACATAGCACACCTATCACAATATTAACAAGATACAGGAGAAAAATAATGTTCTTTATTCAGAATTCCCTTCAGTGTTTAACTGAATGCTTTGCATTGAGAGAAACTGAGTGTAAATTTACCATGGCAGATAGTTGTATGAATGACTCCCCTTTATAGCTGCTGTAGCAGTCGGTGATGCACTCTGGGTTCCATGGCCAATGAAGTGACAGTGTTTCTGTCTAACAAGGTGAGATATTCTGCCTTTAAACCGCAACCCATTTACTAGAGATACAGCCCTGCCGGTGGCATGCGATGTATAAATGTATATACACACACGCACACAAACACACATCAATTAGAGTTTACAGGAGACGTGGCGTGGAAGTGCTCTGCAGAGTGGAGATGGTCTGAGCTGTGAATCACACACATGATTTACTGAAGCCTCTGAGGTGACAAAGAGAGAGAGAGAGAGAGAGAGAGAGAGAGAGAGGGGGCAAAGAGAAAGAGGGAAATGGAATGAGAGTTAGCGGAACAGTGAGAGGTGGCAAAAGAACAGGCTAATGCACAAGCACATGACTAGGGTATAGATCAGGAAGTCTTAATCCTGGTTCTGGGGACTTAGGTTGAGAGGGAGAGAGGCCTGGAACAGGCTGTGTGTGTTTTGGTTTAGCTATCCTTGTGGGGACCAAGGATAGTAAAACAAGGAAAATTCAGACAAGTGGGGACATTTCGCCTGTCCCCACAAGGAAAAAGGTTATTTTAGGTTTACGGGTTAGGTTTAGGGTTACAATTAGGATTAGGGTTAGAATTAGGGTTTGGGGTTAGGTTAAGGGTTAGGGTTAGGGAAAATAGGATTTTGAATGGGAATCAATTGTTTGGTCCCCACAAGGATTGTAAAACAAACATGTTTGTGTGAATGGGGAAGTGAATTCAGGGGCGTGAATCAGCAGTGGCCATCCCCGATGGACACTCACACCAACACATACACTGACACCTGCGCTGTGCAGATTTATTAGGGTGGCATCAGGACAAGGTTGTTAAATGTGTCACCCCTGATGCACGCTATGCCAAAAGAGGGAAGGAGAGAGGGAGACAGTGAAAAAGAACGATAGAGATGAAAGGGAGAGAGGTTGGTTTATTGGGCCTCCCTGTCAGCACGGGGCAATATTTACAACTCAGGGCGGAAAGAGTGGAGAGACTAATTGAGAGAAGATAGGAGAGAGGGAACGAGGGAGGTATATAAGGCAGGGTGTGGATCCAGAGCAGAGAGTACCTGATTGAGACCTGCAGGGATCCACAGAGAAAGAGAGAGAGAGAAAGAAGAAAAAGTAGCTACGTAGCACAGAAACGGTATCCTCTACAGCTGGTTCTGACACAGCGTTGCCACCAGCTTCAAACACAACAACAGACAAATATAGCTACAGACACTGTGTTGCAGTACAGACGGCTGGGAAACAACTACGGGCAGACAGACAGGAGTGCAGCACCTGTAGGACAGTACAGACAGTTTGGAGGCAGTACAGACGGTCCAGTACAGACATGCAATGTAAGCGTCTCCTCTCGTGTATTCTGCTGCTTACCACCGCCGGACCCCTCCTCACACACCCCGTCTCACACTCTAAAGAGATGTCCTACACCGGAACAGGTGAGTGACACAAACATACAAGCACACACACACACGTTATATTATGTTGTACATATGTTATGTTAAGTCACGTTATGTCATGTTTATAGCGTCAGTAGAGGAGGGCCAGGTGGTGCGTCCAGAGGAGTCATCCCTTTCTGACAACGCATACAGATTCCACAGTGCACCTGGCCTTGGCGGTGAGTGACATCGAGTGTGTTTGTGTGTCAGTTTGTACATCAAAAGAGAGAGCGGGTCTATGGTGTGTCAGCATTGTGTGAGCGTACGATGTGAGCAGTACGATGTGAGGGTGGGTCTCATGCGCTGCTCTAAATGTGTGAGTGTGTGTCTGTATGTGAGAGAGAGAGAGAGAGAGAGAGAGAGAGAGAGAGAGAGAGAGAGAGAGAGAGAGAGAGAGAGAGAGAGAGAGAGAGAGAGAGAGAGAGAGAGAGAGAGAGAGAGAGAGAGAGAGAGAGATAGAGAGAGAGAGAGAGAGAGAGAGAGAGAATGGTAAACATATACCTAACCAGGTCTTTGTTCCGCTCGTCTCTGTACAGATCTAAGATCAGCAGTGTTCAGCCCAAACCAGGACGTGAGAGATGTGAGTGCTCAGTCCATCCAAAACAACCTAGCAATCTCATTGAACACAGTCACCTTTCACATACTATGCATTCAGCAAAGTATCAAAGCTCTCCTCATATCAACTCTTGTTCTTCTCACTTACTCTCTCTACTCCTTCATTTCTTTCTCTCGCGCTCTCTCTCAGGTGCTGTTGGAAACGCCAGCTCTGAGCCCTCTAACGCGTTTCCTGGGCAGCAGGAGAGAGTACAGAAAGAGAACCACCACGGAGTGCTTCTGGAAGTACTGTGTCTAGGAGTGACACACACACGATACATAGTATGTATTTATTTTGTTTTTGCACATTCCTCTGTTTTCAGGCACAGCTCAGGAGTACATAGTGAAATAGTGAATATGAGTAATACACATGTGTAGTGTTGTATGTACAATAATGAATAAAACAGTATGTTTGGAGATCAGCTTGTTTGTGTTGATTGTGCCTCAGTGACAAATCTCGAGAACTCAGTGTCAGGATTGTGTATGTGTAGTTGTGTGTTGATAGACGACCAGATAGAGATCTAGAGAGACAGTGGGACTACTCTAGAGACTGAGGAAAAGCTACCTTTGAAGGAAGATTAGCTAGGAAAGGTTACCTAAAAAAAAAGCACAGAAAGTGAAGTCATTGTTTTGTCTTTTTTATGTAGTCATTTCAAATTGTCACAAAAACTCACTGAATTCAAGACAAATGGCTGTTTTACACAGTGAACATTGTTTTGTATACAGTTTATTTTCTAAAATACATTGTGCTGTAATATACCTTTTTTTGTACTAAAAACAGTACAAAACCTGGATGACATCATCCAGATATATCTGACAAACAACAGGACGCTTATGGACATGAGCACATAGAGAACACACACACGCAAACATACACAAGACGCTAACATCAAGCCTTTATAACATTTCATTCAATAAGTGAACCTGGCTGGGGTTGCAGCTTGTTAAGGTTAGGACAAGGAGTACTAGGGGAAGGATAGGGTTAAATTACAGTTATCAATGGATTTAAGTGCTTGTCATTGGATTGAAGATCACATTCTAGTGGTTCCTATTGGTAGAAAGCCCAGGGTATAAGGGATAAGGTTGGTTGGGGGAAAGAGTCTGTGTCTTGGGTGGAGCCTTTGGAATCGTAGACAAACAATAAACAACAATCTCAAAGTTAGAAATTGAAAGGAGCAGAAGTGGTGGAATGTCAACCGTAATGCAACATCATGGCAACTGTTCATTCTGGTGTCCCTGCTGCTGGTCCATGGATCCAGGGAACAGCCCAGACTGTACTGCAGTCCAACACCCCGTCACTGTCTGTATCATACTGAGGGTTTCTGTGTCCGTAACATTACCCCGTATCTCACAGTGTGTGTCCATACACATGTCACTTCTACACTACATAAGGCCCTTCTGCTTGTGAGATCCATTTGCTCGCTAGACAAAAATGCATCGAGTTCATTTGGAGTGGGAGTCGGCTTAGTGCTGTAACTGTCCATACAATCACTCTGCCAGTATCACCCCGAGTGTGTGTGTCCATAACATGAGTAGATTTCAGTCTGTGTTCTTGATATCTCCCAGTGGTGTCAGGCCATCCAGGGATTAAAGAGCCTGAAGAATAGACTCACACACAACACAAATTAATATACACAGGGTCTATAGTTAGAGAGAGGGAGGGACAGAGAGCGAGAGTACAAGTAATCCATTGGAATCCAACAAAATCTGACAGATGTGACTGAATCTCTGGACCCCAATTGGATCACATGTGGCTGAGCAACCAGCCAATAAGAATACCCATCTCTCGCCTGCCAGAAAGAGCCAATCAGAATGCTCCTTTCCTGCGCCCTCCGGCCCAATACAGCCTCTGACGCAGCTGTTCAGATCTGTGTATGTGTGTTTATCTGTGTCTGAAGGTTCTAGGGCAGCCTTTCCCAAACTGAGTCCTGGGGACCCCAAGGGGTGTACGCAGGGTTGCCATGTCCGCCTAACATTCATTTTTTTCAAAGTTCACCTAAGTGTTTCTTGCACAGAGATTTCAAGATCCTCTGTCCAACTTTCATCACTCAAACTCTCCTGTCGGATTTATCTATAGTTATGTACATGCGCAAACAGGATTTATTTACAATTATAAACTGGGTGGTTTGAGCCCTGAAAGCTGATTGGTTGAAAATCGTGGTATATCAGACAGTGTACCACAGGTATGACAATTACTTTTTACGGTTCTAATTAAGTTGGTAACCAGTTTATAATAGCAATAAGGCACCTCAGGGGTTTGTGGTATATGTCCAATATACCACGGCTAAGGGATGTGTCCTAAGAACAGCCCTTAGCTGTGGTATGTTGGCCAAATGCCACACCTCCTCAGGCCTTATTGCTTAATCATAGCAGTCAAAACAAGTTAAATCGACATCCATTGATGGAAAATGATCTGTCGAGTTTAATAAGGGCAAATGATAATTTCTCTTGCAATATATTCTTAAACTCGGCAGAATTATTATTTTGATGGAAAACCGCATTTTGCTTCTTAGCCTACATAGTTAGAAATTACGTCGATATTCCTTCTTAATTCGCTTGATAACGTTATGGGAAAAGGGTTTATTGGATAAATGTGGCAACTCCTCTCTTGCTGCACCCAAAAATATTTGGGCTAGTTTTCAGGCCTTGTGGGTGGTTTTGATAGGTCATTGGGCTAGACATTTTTGCTAGACCTGGCAACCCTGGGTTTTGGTTTTTACCCTAGCACTACACAGCTGATTCAAATAATCAAAGCTTGATGATTAGTTTATTATTTGAATCAGCTGTGTAGTGCTAGGGCAAAAACCAAAAACTGTTTGGGAAACACTGTTCTAGGGCACTGAGATACAGCCTCTCTGAGCTCCTAGTAATTGGTCAGTAGATATCTTGTGGGCGGAGTTAAGGGTCCCGGCGCGGCAGGTTTGTGTTTCCTAGATGGGGGCGTATCAGGTGTCAGGGGCAGGACTAGAATCATGCTGAGGGCCTTCCAAAGGGGAGGAGCTCTCTGGATCCTGGGGGTGAATCTCTGTTCCTGCACTACAGTTCACACAGCCCTGAAAGACACACAGAGAGAGAGACAGAGAGAGAGAGAGAGAGAGAGAGAGAGAGAGAGAGAGAGAGAGAGAGAGAGAGAGAGAGACACAGAGAGAGAGAGAGAGAGAGAGAGAGAGAGAGAGAGACACAGAGAGAGAGAGAGAGAGAGAGAGAGAGAGAGAGAGAGAGAGACACAGAGAGAGAGAGAGAGAGAGAGAGAGAGAGAGAGAGAGAGAGAGAGAGAGAGAGAGAGAGAGAGAGAGAGAGAGAGACAGAGAGAGAGAGACAGAGAGAGAGAGGGAGAGAGAGAGAGAGAGAGAGAGACACAGAGAGAGAGAGAGAGAGACACAGAGAGAGAGAGAGAGAGACACACAGAGAGAGAGAGAGAGAGAGAGACAGAGAGACACAGAGAGAGAGAGAGAGACACAGAGAGAGAGAGAGAGAGAGAGAGAGTTAGCATGCACCTTTTTGCAGTGTGTGTGTAAATCTATATGTCTTTGTGTGTGTATATGTGTGTGGTGTGTGTGTGAGACCTCCCTACCTGTGTGTCTAACATCTGAGGGACGGTGTGTTGTTGGATCCAGGGGTGGACTTCAGCCAGCTCCTCTCTCTGTTCCTGGGTGAACCAGGGCTGTAGAGGCCGCAGCAGATGTAGCTTCTCCTTGTCCTCAGCCAGCACCTCTGCCTGGTCCCTGCAGGGTAACCAGCATGTCAGTACGCTAGGAGGGTAGGCATACCGGCTGTCTGGGTTCTAGAGCATGTTCTAATATTAAGTTCTAGTGTTCCACTCTAGAGCAGGGCTCTAATAATAGGTTATAGTGTTCCATTCTAGAGCACGGCTCTAATAATAGGTTCTAGTGTTCCATTCTAGAGCAGGACACTAATAATAGGTTCTAGCGTTACGGTCTAGAGCAGGGTACTAATATTAGGTTCTAGTGTTACATTCTAGTGCAGGGTTCTATAGAGTAGAGTTTGGGTTCTAGCATTGGATTCTAGAGTGTTTGAGTTGTGTTACCTGGGGTGGATTTGGTAGGTCATCATCACAGGTTCTGGCATGTGCTGGATCATGCGCCACAGGGAGTTCTCGGCACGCATGTTGAAGGCGTGTTGTGTGTGTTGTGCGTGATCCTGCTGGGTCTCTTGGTTCTTACAGGCTTTGCGAGACGTGTCTGACGAGTTGCTACTGGCAAAGTACTTACTGCTGTTACTGCTTCCTGGGGCATGGTGAGAGAACACTGGGCATCAGCACTCTAAGGGGATGTGTGTGTGTGTTTGTGCTGTACCTGTGTGTATTTGTGTGTGTGTGTCTATGCGTACCTGTGTGTGAGGTGGATGTTCCATTGGAGCCAGAGCCTAGAGAGCCAGGCTCTCCAAAGCCGGACCCAGAGGCGTTAGAGCCAGTACCTGACCTGGCATCTTCCTGCAACAGCAGGTCCAACAGCTCACTGGATGTAGACTGGGCGTCATGGTTACCCGACTCACAGGGTGCATCAATCTGATGAGGGAGAGGGGCATGAATAGTTGTGTTACCACCTCTTGTTATGTAAGTGTTCCATTGAATGTTAAATCTGGAAAAAAAAGATGAAGCCTGGTCTCTCCTTCATGACCACTGATTGGTGAAATTAAGGTTTTTAACTTTCCACTGCTTTCACCTTCTGCTGGATTGTCAGATCAGCAGCTAAGAGGAAAAGGAAAGGAGACAGGGAGAGCCAAGTCTCGAAGTGAGAAACACACATGGTAAAAGGTGAGAGGTCAGAGTTGACTCACCCCCTTGGTTTGCGCTTCGTGCAGGCTCTCGGCATGGGCGTGTGTGTGTCCAGTGCTGCTCTGATCCTCGCTGGGTTTGGGCAGCTCCTCCTGCAGCAGGTTGAGTTGCAGTGGGGAACTGGAGCGAGAGCTGGAGAACAGAGCCGGGGGCCCAGTCGCCGCCTCCTCCCCCACTGAGGAGCTTGGTCTGGGGGAGCAGTGTAGCTGGCCTGGGGGCGTCTGGGGCTGGGAACTAGGCTGAGGCTGGGCTAAGGGGCCTAGACCAGGGCCGAAGCCTGACATGGTGAAGGGGGCCTGGGGCAGCAGAGAGGATGTGGTGGGGTAGCCTGGAGGGTAGGAAGGGTAGTTGGTAGAGTAGCCTGAAGGGTAAGAGGGGTAGTTGGCTAGAATCACAGCCATCATTGGGGCCATGTAAGGGTTCAAACCCTGGGATGGGGCCATGGGCTGCATGTTGGGGAAGCCCTGAATGTTCTGTATCTGAATGGACTGAAAGTTCTGGCTGGGAAAGTTGGACTGGATGGACTGCATCTGGACAGACTGCATAGACTGGGTCTGCATGTTCTGAATGGGCTGCATAAACTGAAAGTTCTGCGGAAGGTTCTGCTGAATGTTCTGTTGTAGGTTGTGCTGAAAGTTCTGTGGGATTGAGTTTGGGTTCTGGTCTGGTTGAAGCACCATGGGGCCCACGCATGCCTGCTGCTGTTTTCCCCCTTGGTCCACCCCTGGCTGGCCTCCCAGCATGATGAAGTAGGGGGTCTGGAGGTGACCCATGGGGGCTTGTGGAGGGGATATAGGAGGGTAGGGCAGCCCCAGCTGGGGAAGGGGGTTAGAGGATTCGGAGGAGGGCCAGGAGGAGTAGGGGGCGAGAAGGGCAAGAGGGGCTCGGCGAGGGGGCTCGGGTGGGGAGGCGTAGCTGTCAGACAAAGTTTGGGGTTTGGGACGCTTGTGTTTATTAGGCTTCCCTGTCCGAGTGCGGTTCAACCCAGCTGCACTCACTGGCTGTATCACGTAGTCACCTGAAGGGAGGGAGGAGAAAGAACAGTAATCACAAATACAGCACATCTATCTGTAAGAAAACCTTATAGTCCTAACAAAGCAATGCCACAGGCCTCCAGCTTGATGGCGACACAAGTCACCCTGCTCCAAAGCATGTGTGATAACAGTCCCCTACACACACACTGACCTGGGTGGTGAGAATGAACCCCGGAGCTGTTGTCTTGCTGTAGATAGGAGCTGTAGGGACTGTGGAGGATGCGATGGCGGAAGCGATCCACATACTCCTGCTCCTCCTTCTGAGTGTGAGCTGAAAGGACCTCCTTGGTCAGACCCACCAATTGCAGCTCCTTGGCAGAAGAGCTAAGGGTGGGTCTAGGGGCCGCGCGAGCAGGAGTGGGGTCAGCAGGCTCGCTGCCCATTGGTGCATCCTCTAGGGCTGTCACCACTGGAGGGCGGGCATAAAGAAGATAACTTTTTATTTAATTTTTCAGGTCATTACAAATAAAAGGGTATATTATGATGGTGTGTCCGTACCTGACTCTGGCTGGGGAACGTGTACTATAGTGCTGCTGTAGGAACACTGGCTGGTGACTGACACTACACTCATAGCCTTTGTAGACAGAGTGATGTCTGTGAGAGGAGCTCCCACCACCACTGCTGCTGTAGAGCCCACTGACACCTGATTGTCCAGCACCACAACTACACAGACAGACAGAGACAGACAGAACAAACATCAGAAAGCTGTGTGTGTGTGTGTGTGTGTGTGTGTGTGTGTGTGTGTGTGTGTGTGTGTATATATATATATATATATACACACACACACACACACTACCGTTCAAAAGTTTGGGGTCACTTAGAAATGTCCTTGTTTTTAATTGAATATCTACAGTGGGGAAAAAAAGTATTTAGTCAGCCACCAATTGTGCAAGTTCTCTCACTTAAAAAGATGAGAGAGGCCTGTAATTTTCATCATAGGTACACGTCAACTATGACAGACAAAATGAGATTTTTTTTCTCCAGAAAATCACATTGTAGGATTTTTAATGAATTTATTTGCAAATTATGGTGGAAAATAAGTATTTGGTCAATCACAAAAGTTTCTCAATACTTTGTTATATACCCTTTGTTGGCAATGACACAGGTCAAACGTTTTCTGTAAGTCTTCACACACTGTTGCTGGTATTTTGGCCCATTCCTCCATGCAGATCTCCTCTAGAGCAGTGATGTTTTGGGGCTGTCGCTGGGCAATACGGACTTTCAACTCCCTCCAAAGATTTTCTATGGGGTTGAGATCTGGAGACTGGCTAGGCCACTCCAGGACCTTGAAATGCTTCTTACGAATGCTTCTCCTTCGTTGCCCGGGCAGTGTGTTTGGGATCATTGTCATGCAGAAAGACCCAGCCACGTTTCATCTTCAATGCCCTTGCTGATTGATGGAAGGAGGTTTTCACTCAAAATCTCACGATACATTCTCACGGCCCCATTCATTCTTTCCTTTACACGGATCAGTCGTCCTGATCCCTTTGCAAAAAAATAGCCCCAAAGCATGATGTTTCCACCCCCATGCTTCACAGTAGGTATGGTGTTCTTTGGATGCAACTCAGCATTCTTTGTCCTCCAAACACGAGGAGTTGAGTTTTTACCAAAAAGTTATATTTTGGTTTCATCTGACCATATGACATTCTCCCAATCCTCTTCTGGATCATCCAAATGCACTCTAGCAAACTTCAGACGGGCCTGTACATGTACTGACTTAAGCAGGGGGACACGTCTGGCACTGCAGGATTTGAGTCCCTGGCGGCGTAGTGTGTTACTGATGGTAGGCTTTGTTACTTTGGTCCCAGCTCTCTGCAGGTCATTCACTAGGTCCCCCCGTGTGGTTCTGGGATTTTTGCTCACCGTTCTTGTGATCATTTTGACCCCACGGGTGAGATCTTGCGTGGAGCCCCAGATCGAGGGAGATTATCAGTGGTCTTTTATGTCTTCCATTTCCTAATAATTGCTCCCACAGTTGATTTCTTCAAACCAAACTGCTTACCTATTGCAGATTCAGTCTTCCCAGCCTGGTGCAGGTCTACAATTTTGTTTCTGGTGTCCTTTGACAGCTCTTTGGTCTTTTTTTATTTATTTTTATTTCACCTTTATTTAACCAGGTAAGCTAGTTGAGAACAAGTTCTCAGGCCATAGTGGAGTTTGGAGTGTGACTGTTTGAGGTTGTGGACAGGTGTCTTTTATACTGATAACAAGTTCAAACAGGTGCCATTAATACAGGTAACGAGTGGAGGACAGAGGAGCCTCTTAAAGAAGAAGTTACAGGTCTGTGAGAGCCAGAAATCTTGCTTGTTTGTAGGTGACCAAATACTTATTTTCCACCATAATTTGCAAATAAATTCATTAAAAATCCTACAATGTGATTTTCTGGATTGTTTTGCCTCATTTTGTCTATCATAGTTGACGTGTACCTATGATGAAAATTACAGGCCTCTCTCATCTTTTTAAGTGGGAGAACTTGCACAATTGGTGGCTGACTAAATACTTTTTTCCCCCACTGTACATAGGCGTACAGAGGCCCATTATCAGCAACCATCAGTCCTGTGTTCCAATGGCACGTTGTTTTTGCTAATCCAAGTTTATCATTTTAAAAGGCTAATTGATCATTAGAAAACCCTTTTGCAATTATGTTAGCACCGCTGAAAACCTGTTGTGCTGATGAAAGAAGCAATAAAACTGGCCTTCTTGAGACAAGTTCAGTATCTGGAGCATCAGCAATTGTGGGTTCGAAACAAATAACTTTCTTCTAAAACTCGTCAGTCTATTCTTGTTCTGAGAAATGAAGGCTATTCCATGCGAGAAATTGCCAAGAAACTGAAGATCTCATACAACGATGTGTACTACTCCCTTCACAGAACAGCGCAAACTGTCTCAAACCAGAAAAGAAAGAGGAGTGGGAGGCCCCAGTGCACAACTGAGCAAGAAAACAAATACATTAGAGTGTCTAGTTTGAGAAACAGACGCCTCACAGGTCCTCAACTGGCAGCTTAAAAAAAAAACATCAAGCGCTATGATGAAACTGACTCTCATGAGGAACGCGACAGGATTGGAAGACCCAGAGTTAACTCTGCTGCATAGGATAAGTTCATTAGAGTTACCAGCCTCAGAAATTGCAGCCCAAATAAATGCTTCACAGAGTTCAAGTCACAGACACCTCAACATCAACTGTTCAGAGGGGACTGTGTGAATCAGGCCTTCATGGTCGAATTGCTGCAAAGAAACCACTACTAAAGGACACCAATAAACAGAAGAGACCTGCTTGGGCCAAGAAACACGAGCAATGGACATTAGACCGGTGGAAATGTGTCCTTTGGTCTGGAGTCCAAATTAGAGATTTTTGATTCCAACCGCCGTGTCTTTGTGAGACGCGGTGTGGGTGAACGGATGATCTCCGTATGTGTATTTCCCACCGTAAAGCATGGAGGAGGAGGTGTTATGGTGTGGGGGTGCTTTACTGGTGACACTGTCTGTGATTTATTTAGAATTCAAGGCACACTTAACCAGCATGGTTACCACAGCATTCTACAGCGATACGCCATCCCATCTGGTTTGGGCTTAGTGGGACTATCATTTGTTTTTCAACAGGACAATGACCCAACACACCTCCAGGCTGTGTAAGGGCTATTTTATCAAGAAGGAGAGTGATGGAGTGCAGCATCAGATGACCTGGCCTCCACAATCCCCCATCCTCAACCCAATTGAGATGGTTTGGGATGAGTCGGATCGCAGAGTGAAGGAAAAGCAGCCAACAAGTGCTCAGCATATGTGGGAACTCCTTCAAGACTGTTGGAATAGCATTCCAAGTGAAGCTGGTTGAGAGAATGCCAAGAGTGTGCAAAGCTGTCATCAAGGCAAAGGGTGGCTATTTGAAGATTCTCAAATATAAAATATATTTTGATTTGTTTAACACTTTTTTGTTTACTACATGATTCCATATGTGTTATTTCATAGTTTTGATGTCTTCACTATTATTCTACAATGTAATAAATAGTACAAATAAAGAAAAACCCTTGAATGAGTAGGTGTGTCCAAACTTTTGACTGGTACTGTGTATATTTCCATCAGAGATGGTCTGAGCTGTGTGTGTGTAACTCACCGTTGGAGCTGGCCTGGGCAGTGTGTGGGTCTGTGGTGGGTTTGTCATCCTCTGAGGTAGAGGAGGAGGAGGAGGAGGAAGATGTGCCGATGGAGCGAGACTTGCTCTTACGCTTCAGGGCTGGACCACAGCCCTCCAGATACCTACAAAAACACACACTTTATTCGGATCCTCAATGAAACATTGATTGCAGATCAAAATACATGTACCATCACAGTGACATCGTCACGCTCTGCATTCAGTCAGAGGATCCACCCACCTGATGATGCTGTCCACAGAGTTGATCTGCTGATAGGACGGAATGTGCGCTTGCTTCCTGGTCTCCTCGTGCCCTCTGACCTCAGCCCTGGCGTGGAGGAGGGGCACTGTGTGACATCACAAAGGGGTCATAGGTAAGCCAGAATTGAGCTACTGAACGGCTAGATGATTAATTGATTAGCTAAATGAGGTGTGTTAGTGCTGGGCTGGTACAAAAGCCTGCACAGCCTTTGGTTCCCCATGACCAGTATTGGTAACTGTTGGATCAGTGTCTGAGCATTATCGTACCTGTGGCAGATTTCCCAAAGGGGGTGAGTATGTGGCTGGATTCCAAGTATGCCTGCTGGCCCCAACTCTTCACCTTGTTCACATCAGCACAGATATGCTGCATGGCCATACACACATACACACACACACACACATAAAGAGTTAGCCATTATACTGTAGTGAAGCTAGTAACTAGTGCCGGGAAGTTCGGCTTGTTACTGACTCAGATCTTTTCGACTAGTTCAGTCAAAATAACAAATCTTTCGACTAATTTTGTTCATGCGAGTCAATAATGCCCAGAGCACACAGGACCCCCTACCGGTGAACGATGAATTGAAAACTCGAAAGAGCCATGATTCTACAAGCTTCTCGTTCCTATGTTGTTCACCATAGGCATACAAAGGGCTTATTGAACCTGCCATTTGTGACTGAGACTTGTGAAAGTGTGCTTTAAACAATGTACATTTGTTGATTTTTTAGGCATACAAATACGATTATTTCTTGATACATTTTAAACGAGGTCTAGTTGTGGCCGCAACCGGACTAGATTGTGAACGACTCTTGACATAATGCATTGCTTGACAGCCGTGAGGGTGAAAAGCATTTAACCATTTACACTCGTGGGAATTGGCCTCTATGGATAGGGCTACATTTAAATGTTACTTACAGAAGAAATATGAAAAGCATATGCATAACCATTGTAGGTATTGAAAGGGAACAGTTTGGAGGTAATGTGAGTACACAACAGTTCACCTGACACAAGACTGTTGCCTTTATGTGTATTTTACATTTACTGTACTTCTCGCTGCATTTGTTGAAAACTAAATCTGAAAATACACTGGTTACATTCATTAACATGATAAGAATAATCCTGGAAAATATGGGGTAGATGCAACATAAGACAAACAAATGACAAGGGTCTGAGTGAGAGGACTAACTGGTGTCTCCAAGTGGCCACACACCTCTCCTAAGTGTGCACAGCTCCTAAGTAATTTCAATGCACTTTTATGACTTAAAGAAGAGTCTTCAACTATAAGATACTTTTTTAGCTCTCCTAGCTGTGCCGCTGAGGAACTAAAGCAAGCACACTTCTAGTTGTTTAGTTTGGAACACAACTCTGCATCCCCGCCCTCACACAATTACTGTTGTTGTTTACGCAATCCAAAAACGGTCAATTATAAATCGCAATCTGGGTCAGGTGGGCATGATTTGAAAGCTTGTTCTATTGCCAACATGACTAGCTAAGTCATAAAATACGATCTTACAGTGTTAGGCTTTCACAAGGCGACTCAGAGAAACAGATTATAATTTTGATGTGTATAGAAAGGAGTCATGAGTGCATTCAGGTGCGTGTGCCAGGGCAAATTTTCTTCACAATACACAAACATAGGCTCATTCTGTTCAAAACAACCCAGGGTATGATGACATGTCATCTTCTAACTGTAAATCAAACATAGTGATCATAAACATTGACACTGTAAATTACATCAATTTTATGATTTTGGCTTACTTGTATAACATCAAAGCGGTATTTACTATAATCCTCAACGTCTCATCTTTAAAAATACATAGAGTCATCTTAATTTACAGTATCTCCCTCACTCAGAAAACAAAACATTTGCAAAAGTTGCCCAGGGATGAGGGTAACTTCTTGTCCTCGCATGGTGCTCAAGTTCAGAACAGCTGTCAGTCAAAACCCATACAGCGCTGTGAAGCGCAGAGCCAAAGCTCTAACGTCATGTATAGCATGTTACTGTACAGCCACTACTCGCTTATTAGTGCCCAAATCTGCCATTTTCAACCCGTATATGAGTGTAATGGGCTAAGCACAATATCGTTTGCGAACTGTACCCTTCCAAATGATTCGTTCTCGAGTTTGTTGAGTAGAACCAAAACATACACAGCCTCTGCTCAACAAACACAAACTGTTTGGAAGGCTGCAGTTTGCAAATACTATTGTGAGTAGGCCTTTACTCTCATACCCATCACAACGTTCAATAATTAATTAAATTCATTCTTGCAACATGCGATCAATTATCAGTTCTAAACATGTATTTTTCTTCTCTATGCTGCCTGCAGCATGATCTACACTGCGCCAAAAAATAAAGGGAACACAATGTAACTCCAAGTCAATCACACTTATGTGAAATCAAACTGTCCACTTAGGAAGCAAAACTGATTGACAATACATTTCACATGCTGTTGTGCAAATGGAATAGACAACAGGTGGAAATTATAGGCAATTAGCAAGACACCCCCAATAAAGCACTGGTTTTGCAGGTGGTGACCACAGACCACTTCTCAGTTCCTATGCTTCCTGGCTGATGTTTTGATCACTTTTGAATGCTGGCGGTGCTTTCACTCTAGTGGTAGCATGAGACAGAGTCTACAACCCACACAAGTGGCTCAGGTAGTGCAGCTCATCCAGGATGGCACATCAATGCGAGCTGTGGCAAGAAGGTTTGCTGTGTCTGTCAGCGTAGTGTCCAGAGCATGGAGGCGCTACCAGGAGACAGGCCAGTACATCAGGAGACGTGGAGGAGGCCGTAGGAGGGCAACAACCCAGCAGCAGGACTGCTACCTCCGCCTTTGTGCAAGGAGGAGCAGGAGAAGGCACTGCCAGAGCCCTGCAAAATGACCTCCAGCAGGCCACAATGTGCATGTGTCTGCTCAAACGGTCAGAAACAGACTCCATGAGGGTGGTATGAGGGCCCGACGTCCACAGGTGGGGGTTGTGCTTACAGCCCAACACCGTGCAGGACGTTTGGCATTTGCCAGAGAACACCAAGATTGGCAAATTCGCCACTGGCGCCCTGTGCTCTTCACAGATGAAAGCAGGTTCACAATGAGCACGTGACAGACGTGACAGAGTCTGGAGACGCCGTGGAGAACGTTCTGCTGCCTGCAACATCCTCCAGCATGACCGGTTTGGCGGTGGGTCAGTCATGGTGTGGGGTGGCATTTCTTTGGGGGGCCGCACAGCCCTCCATGTGCTCGCCAGAGGTAGCCTGACTGCCATTAGGTACCGAGATGAGATCCTCAGACCCCTTGTGAGACCATATGCTGGTGCGGTTGGCCCTGGGTTCCTTCTAATGCAAGACAATGCTAGACCTCATGTGGCTGGAGTGTGTCAGCAGTTCCTGCAAGAGGAAGGCATTGATGCTATGGACTGGCCCGCCCATTCCCCAGACCTGAATCCAATTGAGCACATCTGGGACATCATGTCTCGCTCCATCCACCAACGCCACGTTGCACCACAGACTGTCCAGGAGTTGGCGGATGCTTTAGTCCAGGTCTGGGAGGAGATCCCTCAGGAGACCATCCCCCACCTCATCAGGAGCATGCCCAGGCATTGTAGGGAGGTCATACAGGCACGTGGAGGCCACACACACTACTGAGCCTCATTTTGACTTGTTTTAAGGACATTACATCAAAGTTGGATCAGCCTGTAGTGTGGTTTTCCACTTTAATTTTGAGGGTGACTCCAAATCCAGACATCCATGGGTTGATAAATTTGATTTCCATTGATAATTTTTATGTGATTTTGTTGTCAGCACATTCAACTATGTAAAGAAAAAAGTATTTAATAAGATTATTTCATTCATTCAGATCTAGGATGTGTTATTTTAGTGTTCCCTTTATTTTTTTGAGCAGTGTATTTTCCTGTGCGCATATTTGACAGACAGCTGTTGGTCGGAGCACGTCTCTGGAATCGCTGAGCCGGAGGAGAGTGTATCAATCCTGCTGTAGGACTCATTGAGGCCAGCAGGTCAAATGAGTGATGACTCACGAATCAGTAAAAATAATTGTTCAAAAATAACGAATTGTTCGAGAACTGCAGAAACTAGTAGCTAGGTAACAGGAATAGTATTGTAACAGGCTGTAGTGGTGCTGTATTGTCTCACCGATTCATGGTGTGAGTCCTCCCACAGGTTGCCATTGCTGTCGCTAGAGGAAGCCACACTGATGTAGTGCTCATGGGAACCGTTACTGCCCAGACTGCCATAACCACTGGAGCCATTATTATGGACCGGCTGAACAGAGAGCGAGAGACACACACACATTTATACACACACACACACACACACACACATGTTCCAGACTGACAGGATTAAACTGGTAGCAATATTCTGTAGGGGCCATGGTGTTTGTGTATTCTTACCTGCAGGAAGAGCTTGTAGATCTTGGCCTGCAGGTTTTTAATCTCTTCGTGGATGATTGGCAGGTCCTCTTTACTCCGAGCAGCAAACACATCTTCATTCAGAGGGCCCCTACACAGAGACACACAGGGTCAGAGAGAGAGAGATTGAGAGAGAGAGAGAGATTGAGAAAGAGAGAGAGAGAGAGAGAGAGAGGTACACTCACGTCCTGACTTTGTGTCGTCCGATGATGAAGGTGACCTTGCGGCTCCAGGGGTTGATGTAGCTGGACCAGCTGGTGTCCAGGGTGACGTAGTCTCCGTTTTGACAACGAAGACGCACTGGGGAGTGTTCAAATGGAGACTGGCCCGCATACTTCAACACTACACAGAGAGAGGGAAGGAGAGAGAGGGGGTCAAGGAGCAAGAAATAGAGGTAGAGAGAGATTGTAACTATACTGAACAAAAATATAAATGCAACATGTAAAGTGTTGGTCCCATGTTTCATGAAGTGAAATAAAAGATCCCAGAAATGTTCCTTCGCACAAAAAGCTTATTTCTCTCAAATGTTGTGCACAAATGCGTTTACATCCCTTTTAGTGAGCATTTCTCATTTGCCAAGATAATTCATCCACCTGACAGGTGTGGCATATCAAAGAACGGATTAAACAGCATGATCATTACACAGGTGCACCTTGTGCTTGGGACAATAAAAGGCCACACTCACACAACACAATGATGTTTCATGTTTTGAGGGAGCGTGCAATTGGCATGCTGACTGCAGGAATGTCCACCAGAGCTGTTGCCAGAGAATTGATTGTTCATTTCTCTACCATAAGCTGCCTCCAACATCGTTTTAGAGAATTTGGCAGTACGTCCAACCAGCCTATCAACCGCAGACCACGTGTAACCACACCAGCCCAGGACCTCCACATCCGGCTTCTTCACCTGCGCGTTCGTCTGAGACCAGCCACCCGGACAGCTGATGAAACGGAGGATTATTTCTGTCTGTAATAAAGCCCTTTTGTGGGGAAAAACTCATTCTGATTAGCTGGGCCTTGCTCCCCAGTGGGTGGGCCTTGCTCCCAAGTGGGTGGGCCTAAGCCCTCCCAGGCCCACCCATGGCTGCGCCCCTGCCCAGTCATGTAAAATCCATAGATTAGGGCCTCATGAATTTACTTAAATTGACTGATTTCCTTATAGGAACTGTAACTCAGCAAAATCGTTGAAATTGTTGCATGTTGCGTTTATATTTTTGTTCAGTATAGTTGCTTGGCAAAATTGTAATTGGTTGATTGGTAAAATGGAGGATGTGGATGCAAGGTTGCTGTGGTAGTTGGACTGTTGTGATTAGTTGGCTGCTGTAGTGAATTGTTGTGATTGGTTGATGTGATAAAGGCGTACCCTTGCGGTGCATAGAGAGCATGATGGGGCGGTCCTTCGGGTGAATACAGGTCAGCAACGACGTGCCAATCAGATCCTGAGGCAGGTATCCTAGCAACGGCACAGCTCTGCACATAAACACCACCAAACACACAGTCAGAGTCAATTCATCTGAAACATTCTACCATGGGTTTGTTTACGTGTGTGTGTATACAGTGGGGAAAAAAAGTATTTAGTCAGCCACCAATTGTGCAAGTTCTCCCACTTAAAAAGATGAGAGATGCCTGTAATTTTCATCATAGGTACACGTCAACTATGACAGACAAATTGAGAAAATAAAATCCAGAAAATCACATTGTAGGATTTTTAATGAATTTATTTGCAAATTATGGTGGAAAATAAGTATTTGGTCACCTACAAACAAGCAATATTTCTGGCTCTCACAGACCTGTAACTTCTTCTTTAAGAGGCTCCTCTGTCCTCCCCTCGTTACCTGTATTAATGGCACCTGTTTGAACTTGTTATCAGTATAAAAGACACCTGTCCACAACCTCAAACAGTCACACTCCAAACTCCACTATGGCCAAGACCAAAGAGCTGTCAAAGGACACCAGAAACAAAATTGTAGACCTGCACCAGGCTGGGAAGACTGAATCTGCAATAGGTAAGCAGCTTGGTTTGAAGAAATCAACTGTGGGAGCAATTATTAGGAAATGGAAGACATACTGATAATCTCCCTCGATCTGGGGCTCCATGCAAGATCTCACGCCGTGGGGTCAAAATGATCACAAGAACGGTGAGCAAAAATCCCAGAACCACACGGGGGGACCTAGTGAATGACCTGCAGAGAGCTGGGACCAAAGTAACAAAGACTACCATCAGTAACACACTACGCCGCCAGGGACTCAAATCCTGCTGTGTCCCCCTGCTTAAGCCAGTACATGTCCAGACCCGTCTGAAGTTTGCTAGAGTGCATTTGGATGATCCAGAAGAGGATTGGGAGAATGTCATATGGTCAGATGAAACCAAAATATAACTTTTTGGTAAAAACTCAACTCGTCGTGTTTGGAGGACAAAGAATGCTGAGTTGCATCCAAAGAACACCATACCTACTGTGAAGCATGGGGGTGGAAACATCATGCTTTGGGGCTGTTTTTCTGCAAAGGGACCAGGACGACTGATCCGTGAAAAGGAAAGAATGAATGGGGCCATGTATCGTGAGATTTTGAGTGAAAACCTCCTTCCATCAGCAAGGGCATTGAAGATGAAACGTGGCTGGGTCTTTCAGCATGACAATGATCCCAAACACACCGCCCGGGCAACGGAGGAGTGGCTTCGTAAGAAGCATTTCAAGGTCCTGGAGTGGCCTAGCCAGTCTCCAGATCTCAACCCCATAGAAAATCTTTGGAGGGAGTTGAAAATCCGTGTTGCCCAGCGACAGCCCCAAAACATCACTGCTCTAGAGGAGATCTGCATGGAGGAATGGGCCAAAATACCAGCAACAGCGTGTGAAAACCTTGTGAAGACTTACAGAAAACATTTGACCTGTGTCATTGCCAACAAAGGGTATATAACAAAGTATTGAGAAACTTTTGTTATTGACCAAATACTTATTTTCCACCATAATTTGCAAATAAATTCATTAATAATCCTACAATGTGATTTTCTGGAATTTCTTTTCTCATTTTGTCTGTCATAGTTGACGTGTACCTATGATGAAAATTACAGGCCTCTCTCATCTTTTTAAGTGGGAGAACTTGCACAATTGGTGGCTGACTAAATACTTTTTTTCCCCACTGTATGTGTACTGACCGATCGTCCACCTCCAGGAACACACAGCCCGGGGAGTGTGTGGTGGTGAAGATGCTTTTGTCCATGGGGATACGGGGAGCTGCAGGAGCAACAGCAGCAAACAAGGTCAGCCTCCACTAACTCCACCAGCAACAACATTCATAACGCTCTATGGAATCTTCCATTCTCCTCAGAATATTCTAGCCATCTCCTCCTAAACCTTTTGAGCTAGACATACCAAACTTACTATAAACTGAATGTTGGCAATGAAGAACATTGTATCTCTTTATGAAACTGTCATTCTCTACTTCTCCCCTACCTCCGTGGATATGGTCATAACCTACACCTCCGTTCTGCCACCTCTGGCCGCTTGGCACCTCCATCGCGGTCACGTCTCTTCTCTGTCCTGGCACCTCAGTGGTGGAAGAACCTCCCCACCATGGTCAGGACAGCAGAGTCGTTCCGCCGGAGCACAGACTGAAAACCCAGCACTTTAGACTGCACCTTGGATCCCCTACCACTGACCCTTCCCCTCCTAACACATCCCCCCCAGACCCCCAAAATACCTCAGCACTTAACTGTTGTACTTGTGTTTCTTTTTACTAGCACAAATTTCGCAGATGGCGTTTTAACTTGCAATGATGGTGATATGTAGTTATCTTACCTGATAAGAGAGTCTTGCTATATGACTAAAAGGGAGAAATGGAAGTGTGAGGTTGGGTTGGTGTTGTGGTGGTGGCGGGGCGTACCCTCATATCCTGAGATGATGCGTTCAGCCAGCGCCAGACAACACGACTCCTCCTCCTCTCCTAAAGCTCCGCCTCCTTGCACCTTCAGCAGGTAGGGAGTGATCTTGAACGGGTTGTAGCGCATCTCCCCCTCACGGTCCTTACCACCCCTACACACACACACACACACACACAGGTTATATACAAAGGCCTAAAACAAATACATACTGACACATCTATACACACACATGTACTTTGCAGATTACTGCCTCTACACACGGAAACACACACCTGATCCTGCAGAAGAAGGACTTGACCTGGGCACACTCAAACAGAACTGCCGCTGTAGAGAGATGGGAGAAAATAGGGGTTACACACTCATCACTCAACACCACACACACACACGCAAACAAACACATACATACACACACGTACGTACCACTGTGTGAGCTGCTCCAGGGTGGTAGGTGTGGCTGGGCGGTGTGTGAGTAGAACACGTTGACGTCCTGGTGGAACAGCAGCTCCACAAACTTAGCCGAGTCCAGGAACTTCTTCTTACAGCAAAGGATGCTGGGAGCCTGCTCCGATGCGTACATCACGCACCCGCTCGCCAGGGAAAACACCACCAAGAACGAGTCCTAAACACACAGAAACACATGCATGTACACGCACACACACACACACAAATACGCATGCACACACCCATACCCACACGCACGTAGAAGACCACACACAAGCCGGTGTGTGTACCAGATATGCAAGACTTTAATATACAGTAAAACCAAAAGCACTTTGGGGGGGTTGTTTTCCATGTTTCTAAGGCTGTGTGTATAAGTGTGTCTTGTACCATGTTTTTGAAGGTGTCTGTATGAGTGTGTGTTGTGTACTGTGTGTATAAGTGTATTGTGTATGAGTGTGTGTGTGCTGTGTACCGTGTTTTTGAAGGTGTGTTCAGAGGTGACTCTCTTCAGCTCCTCTAATCTATAGGACGTGGAGTCTGGTCTCTCCTCCTGGCTGTTACGCAGTAGCAGCTTGTAGTACTCACTGTTGGCTACAGAGGGTGCCACAAATACAATACTCAACACTCATTTTTAATCCAAGCAAACGCTTCACTCTCATTGTCCAACTTTCTTTTTTAATGAAAAATAATGAGGAAAACAGGAAGATAGTACAAACTAAGGCTAAGTGAATAACAAGCTTGCTCTCTCTAGTCAGGCTTTCTGGTTAATCCCCTAACCTCACGCTCTAGTTTTAGTACTGTGTTTTACATTGGACTTGTTTGACACAGTTGAGTGCGTAGTGTAGCGCCTCCACAGTGCTGGCTTTACTGCGACTGCATTTGTCTGACGGAACAGTCTTCTTCATCTCAGCTACTGTCACCATCATTTCCCTGTGAGCCTGCCCCCGACCTGCATCAGTCTGCTCACTGTTCAACAAACACACAATATTATTAGACAGACACAAGTTGGTTAAACACACACATAATCAATAGAAACACACACACACACAATCAATAATCAATAGAGGCGGCGCTCCTAGTGGCCGGTGATTTTAATACAGGAAAACTGAAATCCGTCTTACCTCATTTCTACCAACATGTCACCTGTGCAACTAAAGGCAAAAAAAACTCTAGATCACCTTTACTCCACACACAGAGACGCATAAAAAGCTCTCTCTCGCCTTCCATTTGGCAAAATTGACCATATCTATCCTCCTGATTCCTGCTTACAAGCAAAAACTCAAAACAGGAAGAAGTACCAGTGACGTGCTTAATACGGAAGTGGTCCGATGAAGCGGATGCTAAACTACAGGATGGTTTCACTAGCACAGACTGGAATATGTTCTGGGATTCATCCGATGGAAACTATCACGGATTACAAAAGGGAAACCCAGCCGCGAGCTGCCCAGTGACGCGAGCCTACCAGACGAGCTAAATGCCTTCTATGCTCGCGTCGAGGCAAGAAACACTGAACCATGCATGAGAGCACCAGCTGTTCCGGACAAGTGTGTGATCACGCTCTCCATTGCCAATGTGAGTGAGATCTTTAAATAGGTTAACATTCACAAGGCAGCTGGGCCAGACGGATTACCAGGACACGTACTCATAGCATGCGCAGACCAACTGGCAAGTGTCCTCTCTGACATTTTTTGAGCAGACCACCATAGTCCCTGTGTCCAAGAACACCAACATAACCTGTCTAAATGACTATCGCCACGTAGCACTCACATCTGTAGCCATGCAATGCTTTAAAAGGCTGGTCATGGCTCACATCAACACCATCATCCCAGACCCAATCTAATTTGCATACCGCCCCAACAGATCCACAGATGACACAATCTCTATTGTACTCCACACTGCCCTTTCCCACTTGGACAAAAGGAACACCTACGTTAGAATGCTGTTCATTGACTACAGCACAGTGTTGAACACCATAGTGCCCGCCAAGCTCATCACTAAGCTAAGGACCCTGGGACTGAACACCTCCCTCTGCAACTGGATCCTAGACTTCCTGACGGGGTGGCCCCAGGTATAGTATTTAGTATTTTATTTTATTAGGCTAGTGGTGAGGGTAGGCAACAACTCATCCGTCACGCTGACCCTCAACATGGGGGCCCCTCAGGGGCATGTGCATAGTCCCCTCCTGTACTCCCAGTTCACCCACTACTGCGTGGCTGCGCACGACTCCAACACAGCGGTGGTAGGCCTGATCACCGACGACGATGAGACAGCCTATAGGGAGGAGGTCAGAGACCTGGCAGTGTGGTGTCAGGAAAACAACCTCTACCTCAACGTCAGCAAAATAAAGGAGCTGATTGTGGATTACAGGAAACGGAGGGGCTGTAGTGGAGGGGGTCGAGAGCTTCAAGTTCCTCGGTGTCCACATCACTAAGGACCTGTCATGATCCAAACACATCAACACAATCATGAAGAGGGCACGACAACGCCTCTTCCCCCTCAGTTGGCTGAAAGATTTGGCATGGGCCCTCAGATCCTCAAAAGGTTCTACAGCTGCACCATTAAGAGCATCTTGACTGGCTGCATCACCACTTGGTATGGCAACTGCTTGGCATCCGACCGTAAGGCGCTGCAGAGGGTAGTGCGTACGGCCCAGTACATCACTGGGGCCGAGCTCCCTGCCATCCAGGACCTCTATACCAGGCGGTGTCAGAGGAAGGCCCTAAAATATTGTCAACTACTTCAGCCATCCAAGTTATAGACTGTTCTCTCTGCTACCGCACGGCAAGCGGTACCGGAGCGCCAAGTATGGGACCAAAAGGCTCCTGAACAGCTTCTACCCCCAAGCCATAAGACTGCTGAACAGTTAATCAAATGGCTACCCGGACTAATTGCATTGACCCGCTTGCTTTTGCACTGACTCTTGCACTGGCTCTATGCACACTCACTGGACTCTACCCACACACACACACGCTGCTGCTACTCTTTATTATCTATCCTGATTGCCTAGTCACTTTTAACCCTACCTACATGTACATATTACCTCAATTACCTCGTACCACTGCACATTGACTCGGTAACGGTACTCCTTGTATATTGCCTCGTTATTGTTATTTTATTGTGTTACTATTTCCTTTTTGTATTTAGAAAATTGTTCGTACTTTTTAAACTCTGCATTGTTGGGAAAGGGCTCGTAAGTAAGCATTTCACAGTAAAGTCAACACCTGTTGTATTCGGCGCATGTGACAAATACAATTTGACTTGATTGATTTGATTTAGAAACACACACGCACAATACTGCAACACACACACAATATCGTTAGACACACAGCCACCCACCAGGCGCTACCCTCCATGTGTTGGCCTGCCTGTCCAGAGAGGGAGCTGTGGAGACTACAGGAGAACGAGCCAGTATAAGACTTAGAACTGGAGGAGGAGAGGAGAGAGGGATGAGAGGGTGGGGGGAGAGGTATGGGGAGAAATACAGAAAATCAGAAATCTGCAATCTAGTGTGGTATACCCCACGTAATTGCACAAAGGATTACGGAAGCCTTAATTGCCTGAATTGCCAAGACGTTAGACAGTTTAGTTTGAATGAATGTGTCCTAGATTTAGACCGCTTTAGTTAGGCCTAGAGAATAGTTTGAGACAATTCCTTAGGCAGGGCACAACTAGACCAACGAAACAGCATTTAGGGCTGTTAACCCAAAAATGACCAGATGAAAACAATTGATGCCAAATGATTAGAGGCCACAATTGGTAATGGTGAAGGTGCATAAAGATGGCAGCCCCCATGTACTTACCACAAATGCCTTGTTTGCTAAGTTCACCGTATTGTACATTGTTCTCCGTTAATCTTTTTTTATTTATTTATTTTTTATCGGCATTAGCGCTGTATATATGATCCCAATTCTAGTTCCAAGACGGCGGCAATTTGAAAAAACAAAAAAGTAGATTATGCTGATTTACTGGCAAATTGAACCATGTTGCGCGCCATAGTTTAAGAACTCTGTGGGTAGTGCTAAAAACAAAGACCTAACATCTTTATGCACGTTCACCATTGGGAGAGGACACATTGGGACAAATTGGCAGGCTGTTTGGCTCACTCTAGTGATGACACAGCGCTGTTGAGTAGTTTTGTTGGGTAGTTTTGTAGGGTAT
Organism: Coregonus lavaretus; assembly: GCF_964263955.1. NCBI lineage: Eukaryota > Metazoa > Chordata > Actinopteri > Salmoniformes > Salmonidae > Coregonus > Coregonus lavaretus. Next base: position 27,390,269 of record NC_139995.1, read on the forward strand.
TTTTGTTGAGTAGCTTTGTTGGGTGGTTTTCAAATCAAATCAAATCAAATTGTATTGGTCACATGCGCCGAATACAACAGGTGCAGACATCACAGTGAAATGCTTACTTACAGCCCTTAACCAACAGTGCATTTATTTTTAACAAAAAAGTAAAAATAAAACAACAACAAAAAAAGTGTTGAGAAAAAAAAGAGCAGAAGTAAAATAAAATAACAGTAGGGAGGCTATATATACAGGGGGGTACCGTTGCAGAGTCAATGTGCGGGGGCACCGGCTAGTTGAGGTAATATGTACATGTGGGTAGAGTTAAAGTGACTATGCATAAATAATTAACAGAGTAGCAGCAGCGTAAAAAGGATGGGGTGGAGAACCAAGTCTTGGTGAGCAAACAGGAAGTTGTATAGGACGTTACCTCTTGGTTGATGTGGAGCCACTGTTGCTGCGAGGGCTGTGATTGACCGAGGCGGAGAGGTCATGTGTTCCACTGGCCATCTCCTCGTCTTCCTGCCCCACCTCTCCGCCAGAGGGCTCTCCACCACTCTCCTCTCCCCCTAACCTCTCCTCCCTCACCCCTTCCCCATCTCCTTGTTTTCCTGGAAACACATCCCCCTTCCCACCTCCCTCCCCAGTCGTCGGGGGTGATGAGGGTTCCTCACCTTCCGGACCGCTATCTCCTCCAGCCATTCCCAAACCTTGCCCCTTTAGGAGTTAATAATCAATCCACTGTGTCCAACTACACTAGTCAATGGGCTTGTTCATCAGCAGAGAAGTAGTTCAGAGGCCCATGGGTAGTCTGGGGTTATAAGGTGTGGTTATAAGGTATGTTATGAGTGTTGGGCGTAAAGGCGTGGTCTGTAGAGCACTGCGGGGAGAAAAAGTGAGAGAAATAGAGAGAGAGAGAGGAGATCCAATATCAGTACAAGGCACATTGTCACTATGATATATTGCACGTGTAAAAAACTCAAGACCTGCGGGCCGGATCTGGTCCACGAGCCCTAAATGGGCTCGTGGACCAGATCTGGCCCGCAGGTGGTTTGAGTAAAAAAATAATGGTTTACTTGTTTTTGTTTTGTTTAGTTTTTTTTATGGGAAAAACAATCTCAATCGACAAAGCAGCCTTGGGCCTATGATACTGTAAAGAATGGCAATACGCTGTTGGAAGACAGCTACATTATTCTACTAACAGCATGGTCATCCAACACATGAGAAAGAGAGAGGGGGCAGATAGAGAGAAGGGAAGAGGAAGCCAGGGAGAAAGGTTCAAGGAAGACAGGAGAGAGACAGGGAAGGAAGGGGAAGGCTGAGAGAGATGGGGAGGCAGAGAGGCAGAAAGAGAGGGGTAGAGTAGAGTAGAGGCCGTCTCTCTCTACTGACCAACAGATAATTCCATCCATGGGCTCTCTCTGGAGTCAGAGTGGACAGGTCAGGGAGAGCGGGGGAAACACACATCAGTGTGTACGTCCATCTGTCTGTATACTCTGTCCATCCATCTGTAAGTATACAGGCCTGTCTGTCCAATACAATTCTCGCTACCCCCGGCTTCTAGACAGGAATGTTTCTAGCTTATGTTTACACCCATGTTCAAGGAAGACAGGAGAGAGACAGGAGAGAGAAAGCTGTTGCGCAGCAACTCACTGCCTTTCTGAAGACAAACAATGTATACGAAATGCTTCAGTCTGGTTTTAGACCCCATCATAGCACTGAGACTGCACTTGTGAAGGTGGTAAATGACCTTTTAATGGCGTCAGACCGAGGCTCTGCATCTGTCCTCGTGCTACTAGACCTTAGTGCTGCCTTTGACACCATCGATCACCACATTCTTTTGGAGAGACTGGAAACCCAAATTGGTCTACACGGACAAGTTCTGGCCTGGTTTAGATCCTACCTGTCGGAAAGATATCAGTTTGTCTCTGTGAATGGTCTGTCCTCCGACAAATCAACTGTACATTTCGGTGTTCCTCAAGGTTCCGTTTTAGGACCACTATTGTTTTCACTATATATTTTACCTCTTGGGGATGTTATTCGAAAACATAATGTTAACTTTCACTGCTATGCGGATGACACACAGCTGTACATTTCAATGAAGCATGGTGAAGCCCCAAAATTGCCCTCGCTAGAAGCCTGTGTTTCAGACATAAGGAAGTGGATGGCTGAAAACTTTTTACTTTTAAACTCGGACAAAACAGAGATGCTTGTTCTAGGTCCCAAGAAACAAAGAGATCTTCTGTTAAATCTGACAATTCATCTTGATGGTTGTAAAGTCATCTCAAATAAAACTGTGAAGGACCTAGGCGTTACTCTTGACCCTGATCTCTCTTTTGACGAACATATCAAGACTGTTTCAAGGACAGCTTTTTTCCATCTACGTAACATTGCAAAAATCAGAAATTTTCTGTCCAAAAATGATGCAGAAAAATTAATCCATGCATTTGTTACTTCTAGGTTAGACTACTGCAATGCTCTATTTTCCGGCTACCCGGATAAAGCACTAAATAAACTTCAGTTAGTGCTAAATACGGCTGCTAGAATCCTGACTAGAACCAAGAAATTTGATCATATTACTCCAGTGCTAGCTTCCCTACACTGGCTTCCTGTTAAGGCAAGGGCTGATTTCAAGGTTTTACTGTTAACCTATAAAGCGTTACATGGGCTTGCTCCTACCTATCTTTCCGAGTTGGTCCTGCCGTACATACCAATACGTACGCTACGGTCACAAGACGCAGGCCTCCTAATTGTCCCTAGAATTTCTAAGCAAACAGCGGGAGGCAGGGCTTTCTCCTATAGATCTCCATTTTTATGGAACAGTCTGCCTACCCATGTGAGAGACGCAGACTCGGTCTCAACCTTTAAGTCTTTACTGAAGACTTATCTCTTCAGTAGGTCATATGATTGAGTGTAGTCTGGCCCAGGAGTGTGAAGGTGAACGGAAAGGCTGGAGCAACGAACAGCCCTTGCTGTCTCTGCCAGGCCGGTTCCCCTCTCCACTGGGGTTCTCTGCCTCTAACCCTGTTGCAGGGGCTGAGTCACTGGCTTGCTGGTGCTCTTTCATGCCGTCCCTGGGAGGGGTGCGTCACTTGAGTGGGTTGAGTTACTGACGTGATCTTCCTGTCTGGGTTGGCGCCCCCCCCTTGGTTTGTGCTGTGGTGGAGACCTCTGTGGGCTATACTCGGCCTTGTCTCAGGATTGTAAGTTGGTGGTTGGGGATATCCCTCTAGTGGTGCGGGGGCTGTGCTTTGGCGGAGTGGGTGGGGTTATATCCTTCCTGTTTGGCCCTGTCCGGGGGTTTCTTCGGATGGGGCCACAGTGTCTCCGGACCGCTCCTGTCTCAGCCTCCAGTATTTATGCTGCAGTAGTTTATGTGTCGGGGGGCTGGGGTTAGTTGGTTATACCTGGAGTACTTCTCCTGTCTTATCCAGTGTCCTGTGTGAATTTAAGTATGCTCTCTCTAATTCTCTCGTTCTCTCTTTCTCTCTGAGAACCTGAGCCCTAGGACCATACGTCAGGACTACCGGGCATGATGACACCTTGCTATCCCCAGTCCGCCTGGCCTTGCTGCTATTCCAGTTTCAACTGTTCTGCCTGCGGCTACGAAACCCCTACCTGTCCCAGACCTGCTGTTTTCAACTCTAAATGATCGGCTATGAAAAGCCAACTGAGAGACCTGAGCCCTAGGACCATACGTCGGGACTACCGGCCGTGGTGACTCCTTGCTGTCCCCAGTCCGCCTGGCCTTGCTGCTATTCCAGTTTAAACTGTTCTGCCTGCGGTTATGGAACCCCTACCTGTCCCAGACCTGCTGTTTTAAACTCTAATGATCGGCTATGAAAAGCCAACTGAGATGTATTCCTGATTATTATTTGACCATGCTTGTCACTTATGAACATTTTTGAACATCTTGGCATGGTTCTGTTATAATCTCCACCCGGCACAGCCAGAAGAGGACTGGCCACCCCTCATAGCCTGGTTCCTCTCTAGGTTTCTTCCTAGGTTTTGCCTTTCTAGGGAGTTTTTCCTAGCCACCGTGCTTCTACACCTGCATTACTAGCTGTTTGGGGTTTTAGGCTGGGTTTCTGTACAGCACTTCGAGATATTAGCTGATGTAAGAAGGGCTATATAAAATAAAATTGATTGATTGATTGATTGAATTGCTAAGTGGTAATGACATGTGAGAGAAAAAGGTAAACAAACAAACTGATTTTGTTTCTTTATCTAGACTAGAGCTTGGTCATGGTTACTCCAATCCTGGATGGAGGCAAAATGTCCGTTTTCGCTCAGATACAGAATAGAGCAACAGAGACAGTCTTATAATCAAAGTTTTAGCCCACGGGACTGCCAGTGCCGATGCATGCAAGACAGACAGACAGACAGACAGACAGACAGACACTACTACAGACCTAAAGAAAGATTATGTTTTTAATTCCTCATCACTATTTTTATGATCTGTGATGATGAGCAGGGATAGCCCATCCTCACAATGATCCAATGAGGGAGACTGAGCAAGTGCACACTTCAGGGAGAAGGGTGGGAAATTAGGAACGCAGCAACACCTCTAGTGGGTTCCCTCTCCATGGGTTATCACGTCCACCACTGCTGCATCACAAAACCAGCTCCTGCTGCTCAAGCCCCACCCCCACAGGTGAGGGCTTCCTAAATTAACTCTGATTGGACCTTGGATTTTCTGACCGGGGATGCTTCTCTCACGACAAGTAAACTGTTAGGTGTCAGCAGCACAGGCCAGCGTTCTAGTTTATTTACCCATGGTAGTGAGTGACGCTACTGGAGAGAATACTACAAGGGCTACAAGAGCTTTAAAACTCTAGTCCCCACCCACCTGTGGAGAAGCACTGGCGTGTCCTGACATGATCCATCAGCACTCCTGCTTCCGGTGGCTATGATGATTACTACAAGTTTAGATAGTTGGCCACTAGACTAATTTACCAATCTAAAAAGAATGTACATATAAACTGATAATGCACAACCAAATTTCGAAATTGTACCTTGTGTATTCTAACTCTCAACAGTAAGTTCAGACCTCGACTAAGTTTCTTAAAAATATATATACATAGCCTATATCTTTTGTTTCGTTTTTGGAAATTGATCCGGGAGCCGCCGTTGCCCTGCCCTAAACTGACACGAAACGCTGGCTAATTGTTTAAGGTAACCCACTCATCCAAAGAGTAATTCACAACACTGTTTTAAAACATGGATACAACACTCAACACAGGACATGTCTCAGTAACATTTTCACATTTCTCCAAGGCACTCTAAAGTTGGATGGTGCCTCTAGGGAAATTCAAAAGACTAATTGAGGACATTTTTAATGAAGAATGTGTTTGTTTTCTATGATAGTGTTTTGCTTTTGGTGTATTGATTTGAATATAGGTGTGTATATTGATGTTTATTATTCATGTGTAGCCTATAGTGTATATTGATGTGTACGCAGGGCTCATCTAAGAAAGAGACCTTGGTCTCAGCATGACTCCCTGTTGAAATAAAGGTTAAATAAATAAAATACATTTGTTTACATTCTCAGGTACCTGAAATGGTGGTGTGGCTGGCTACGTTAGCTAACTACGATAGTCCACTTCGAGCTTGTAGTCTTCTTATGTGATCTTTTTTATTTTCTATTCGCATGTGCATTCCCCAAAACATAAAATCCATCAGTCGGACTTGTGTATTCGAGGAAACTCGTGCTAATATGTTGGTTTTGCTTTTCTCCCATTTAGCAGCCAGACACTCGTCCATTCCAAGACCAAGCGGTTGACACATTTCAGCAACGTGAAAACTGGCAGCATAAACCACGCCCATCCAACGCTCATTCGCTAGACTAATTTGCCTTAATCGCCTATGATTGGTCAGAGCGCAGGCTGTGGGCGTGTCTGGACGTAGGGATCTGTCAGCCGCTGGCTTGGTTCACGTGGACACAACAGGAGGAACACAAGGCGCTGTTTGTAGGGTTTGTGGTCGACACAACTGCAGGCGGGGCTTATTTATGTAGTCACACAATTTCCCCTCCGGATTGGCTCACGGAAAGATGGTTCTCTTTCCGTGAGGAGAAAAAGGTAGCCTAAAAGCCAATTTATGCTTGATCCGAAAATGTGGTCGGAGGCGCAAAAAATGGCGAGTCTGACGCAATTGCGGAGCCATGCAGATGCCAAATTGAGCTCTGTACCGCTTCGCTGTGCACCGCCCAAATGTTGTAACAATGCGGAGGGCTCAGTATAGCTCCTCATTGACATGATTGGTTGACGGTAGGTGGGGGTGGGAGGGCCTGTATAAACACAAATTCACTTCCTTGACAACAGATCTGCTCAGCGAAGGGAAGAAGTATAAATGTCCTGACTTCTGCAGAGAACGTATCGCAAAAAATGCTCTGCGGCCACTGCAGACGTCAGATTGACCATGTAGCGCCTTTAATAGTGATGGGCGGGTTGACTCAGAACCTGCAGTCCCTGTGGGTTTAGGGTTATGAAATATTGTGTGGATGAAGGGCGGTTAGGTGGCGGAGGGTTGAATAAAAATTAAACAATACATTAAAAAGCCATAAATGTATAATTATTGTGCAATTTATATATATCTATACGCTACATTGAGGTTTTTCGTTAATTATTTTAAAGCCTATCTGGCATTAGTTCGTAAGCCTAAACTTTAAGGCCTAAATGTACGCGCGCCAAATAGCCTATGACAATCGCCAAATGCTTTTGGGAATGGCAAAAAAAGTAAGGACAATGTCGGAGTTTAATTCAATAAGAGAAAGGCTACGAAACGGAGGGTTGAAAATAGAGAGAAGGGGCAGCAAAGTAATGTTTGAGAAAGATTTAGTGAAGTGGTAGAGGATGATAGCAACGAATGTTATGTGTGCTGATTGTGAGGCACTATAAAAATTCGCGTCACAACATGGGGACTTCAAATAGCCCTAATTCACGTCAAGGGAACTTTAGCCTACTCTGTTAAAATGAAAAATGAAATTGGACACTGACTGTAGCCTTTTAATATTAACTGATACACCAAATGTACATTTTGCCTCTGGAACAGGAGTGGAGAAATATTATTTATTTATTCCAGCATCTTGAGAGAACATGAATGCACAGTTAGGGACCTTCTGTAGAGATGATATCTTTATTGGCATCATAAAAGCTGATAGTATTTCAACCACATAAAATATGAAATCGTTTAGTTGTTTTCACAGCTTTCTATTTCCTTACAACCGGTCAAGCTGATGTAATTTTGGCATTTTGCACGGAAAATCTTTCCCCTTTTTTTGAGTTTTGCATTTTCTCCCTGGTGCCTAAACGTCTTTGTTCCCCGAAAGAAGCAGAGATGACAGAGCAAACTTCTCCAATGTGAACTAGATTGAAGCATTCATTTCATTCTATTGATTTATGACATTCTGTTGAGCAAGGGTTTATTTAGTCATCTAGGGCAACATATGACAGAAGAGAAGCTGCATTTATCTAATTATTGACAAGTTGACTAATAAATAGCCTACCAAAATGTTGGAAATTATAAGCAGAAACATATCTAAATGAGGTAAAAATCCTGCATCCCCTGTCAAAAAATCGTTACCCTATCGGACTGTAGCCTACAACTGTATTTTCTATATTTGGGGGTAAGGCTGCTGTTGTGAAGGAAGTTGTCAAGGAAGTGAGTTTGTGTTTATACAGGACCTACAGCCCCCACCTACCTACCTTCAACCAAACCAATCATGTCAATGTGGAGCTATATGGAGCCGTCTGCATTACAACATTTGGGAGGCGCTCGATTTGGCCTCTGCAGGCCTCCGGAGACTCCACAATTGCGTCACACCCTCCATAAGGAGCCTCTGACCACATTTTCGGATCAAGCATAAATTGGCTAAGAGTCTGGTTGCAGGCTAACTTTATCACATATAGTCAGGCGGAAGCGGATGCGTTAGTAGCAAATGCGGGCTGGGTGCTGGTGAACAAACAGCTAACCCGCGCACCATAGTAAGTAGGCCTAGTTTACTGGGTCAATGAGACGCAGGCAGTTGTGAGCTAGGCCTACTTGAATTACCACACACTAAAGTCCCCTTTACAATGAATGATAAAGTTCCCACAACAATAATATTGATAATAGTGACCAAACACAATATAAAAAGGGAAATGCAATTTGAGTTCGCCTAGAACATAAAAACGAATATTTAAATAGGAAATGGACATGTGGAGAATAAACAAAAGAGGATGGAAATTTGTAAGTCGCTCTGGATAAGAGCGTCTGCTAAATGACGTAAATGTAAATGAAAATGTCCCATCATTATGAGCAATAATGCTCCTATAATAGCGATGATCAGTCAATGAAATGTTTAAAACACTTTCTTTGACACTTGACAATACAAAGGTGTCCTGTAGTGGAGAATGATTTGATGAATTAGGAAGAGGGACAGTGACTCAGTCAGGCTCACAAATGGCCAATTGAAATCACTAAATAAGATATTTACATGAATATTAGCTATTTTAGAGGGTACTATACATGTACTGTAGTAGAGAATGCTGATCAAATGAAAGTGAACCCACCAGTGTTGCTGCTCTCTGAGGTTTTGTTGGGCAGGTCCCCAGAGATGGGATTGACAAACTCAAAAGGGACTTTCTCCTGCACAATCAAGCCTGCTATTGGCTGAAAATCTGACGTGCATTACCACACCTGCAGGGGCCAACACACCATGTGGCGCTATTCACTTGCCTTGCCTGAATCCAGAAACAGTCTCCCACTCTCTCCCATTCATACTGACACAGAACACATACTGTATGTACACTTGTGTGATAGTTAAATCTGTTTTTATTCAAGCAAGACAACATTGTAAAGCCACATAGTACAATTGCACTTCTTTCTAATATTCACACAGGGAGGGGTAGACTTGGGTAAGGCTTATTTGGCAGGGCTGGAGTTTATTCAGTAAGTTCAAACATCTTTAGAGCACTTCAGATAGAAATGTAATGAATTGAACAAAATTCACTCTTCAACAAGACAGTGACATTGGTTCTATGCAATACACCTCTGAAGGATCCATAGAGTTGCACCCCAGAGAATAGGCCCTTGGTTTTGGCACCCTTTAAAAGGGGGTGACACATACTGAACATGCTCCTGACAGTTCCTCCTTCCCAAACATCCATGATGCTCTTCACTGCAGAAGCAAATGTATCATGGCAACTAAAGGCATTTCAGTATGCAAAGAAAAATAAACCACACAGTTTTTCTCTTAAGATTAGTAACACTACACAGCAAAGATATTTATGGAACAAAAACAAATACATTTATTGGCATCAAATTAATAAAAAAATTTGAACGGTTCTAGAATTCTCATACAGCGGTGAGTGGACTTGGTGAGTAGCATAATATGAAGGATAGCAGGAGCCTGCAGAGAAGAAGACCATTAGTGCCTGTATGTGTGTGCGGGCATGAATATGCAGACCATTGAAAAGGCACTGCTGGTTCTGTATGTTGGTTCGATAAGGCTTGGCTGTCTTTTGGCTGTGTTTCTTAAGTTCAAGGCAGCCGAAATGTCATCCCCCATCTTTGCCTGATATCTATTGTTTGGTGCTTTGACATGAATCACTACTTAAGGCCCTATTTTTATATGACAGGAGTGGCACTGATGGCAGTGGCAGTATCATAGTCTGCTAGACCAAAATGACTGACAAACAGAAAAGAAACAAGGCTTGTGTGCCTGTCTTGGCATCTTGGGAGTTTCTCTGAACTCAAGCCCACATATTTAGGGTCACACACACCCAGTCCCATTAGAGACGGGAACAAGGTTGAGACTGAATCTCAGCCATGCCCAGTTGTTTGTGGATATAATAATCCAATAGTCCATGTCAATTAGTCATTTGGTGTTCTGATCTGATGACTGGTGTGGGACTTCACACTGGTGTGTGTGTGTGTGTTTAAGGGGGTGGCGGGTGACTCCTTGGCACATCAGGTCAATATTACAGTAGAGACTAACAGGAAAGCACACAGAGCAAATCACACAGGGACTTGTCTCGCTCTGCCACACACACAATCAAATATATTAGTATTATTAATAAAAACAAAAAATAAAAATATAACGGGGAGAAATTCAAAGCAGTGTGCTTCACTCCTGGTGCTGGAGGGCCACAGTGTGTGTGTCTGACATTTATATATAGTTTAACCAGGAGTCTATTCAGCAGGTACATTCAGAGAGTTGCAGATAGAAAAGGTACTGTACAAAATGAACATGACTTTCTATCATGGAATGAAGAATGGTGTCAGTTCCATGCAATACATTTCTATCTGCAATGTATCATTCTAAATCTCACTGGATAGGCCCTCCGGGATCAGAAAGAAAGACAACTGCTGTATAGAATGGGCTTTGAAGCTCAGTAGGCTAAACCATGAGACATCGTGTTTGAGACATTCAGCTCTTTACTCGCTCCTCTCCATCATTCGCTCCATTCCTCTTCCGCCTCCAACAACTGCTTCTTTACGGCACTGTGCTCCAGACTGACATAGAAGGCAGAGAGGAGTTAGGCACACACAGACAACCACATGAAGGAAAGAGTCATAGGCCTCACTCAACCTAGTCATAACCTTTGTTCCCAGTATTGGCCCTACCCACTAATGGTGCGCGGGTTAGCCGTTTGTTCACCCCCCCGGCAACTGCTAATAACCCACCCGCAGTTTCTAATAACCCATCCACAACCGGCCGACTATGTGATAAAGTGAAAGTCCAAGGCCCACACCCAACCCATAAATATATGCGCTGTAGGCTACAGTCAGATGGCAAAACTACTTTTTGACTGTGGGGTACAGGATTCGTTTCTGCTTATAATTTCCAACATTTTGGTAGGCTATTTGTTAGTCAACTTGTCTATAATTAGATACATGCAGCTTCTCTTCAGTCATCAAAATACCCTTGCTCACCAGACTGTCATAAATCGATAGAATGAAATTAATGCTTCAATCTAGTTCTAGTTGACCGACAACTTCACCGATGTCATCTCTGCTTCTTTCGTGGAGCAATGACATTTAGGGACCGGGTAGAAAATGCAATAACTCCAATATTTTCTGTGCAAAATGTCCAAATGACATCAGTTTGACCAGTTGTAAGGAAATAGAAAGCTGTGAAAACAATGTTTCTGATACAATTTCAGTTCACCTTGGATGCATATTGTATAATGGTTGAAATAAAGAATATCAGCTTTTATGTTGCTGATAAATATAGGGACCGTCTGTAAAGGTGCTAACTGGCATTCACATTCTCTCAAAATGCTGAAAGAATGAAATAATTTCTCCACTGTTACGTTCCCAAGCAAGAAAACTAAATAATGGTTGCTCAAACAGAAGGGGGAACTAACAAAGAGTTACAACTGCCAAAACGAAACAGGTGGGGTTTTAGATGGGGTTCTGAAAGACACTCATGGTGGTGTCCACTGAAAGTTTACTAGCAACAACAACTGGAACCTAAAAGACACCACCATGAGCACCCAACTAAATTTGCCCAAGAAGAGGGAAACAAAATAAAAACCCACACCAAACTTAAGACAAGAAGCAAACCAAAAAGTGGAGCAAAACAAAAACAAAAAAATCTGATAAAGGATTGTTTGTCTAGAAGTCAAAATAGGGAGAGCCAACTAAAGCTGTTAACCCTCCACATCTCTCAAGACCACTAGAGCACTGGGCCAACCACTCTTAAATATCACCTGGGCCAGCACAGGTGAAACTCCTTCCCACTAACGAGATGGCAACCAGCACAGGTGTAACACATACCGACTAACGAGGTGACACTAATCAGTGCGCCCTACACGTGCTCAAGTCCAACCTCAAAACATAAAATGGAAAAAAACTAAACCTATAACACCACTCCTGTTCCCGAGGCAAGAAATGCTTAATTCTGCAGGAGTTAAAATTAAGGCTATGTGAGAGGTTATAGACCAACAGTCAGTGTCCAGATTTCAGTTTCCATTTAACCCATCTGAACAGTCAGATTGGTCTCATACACTATACGTAGCATAGTAAACATAATCCGGGACACTTCAATTAGTATGATACAGTATGTTACATTTGGTATGGTAACATAAGATAAGGTTATTTAAGGCAAAAACTAAAGTAGTGTGATTGGTCGGGGTGGATGGGTAGGCGTATAACACGAACGTCTAGCAACCCAAAGGTAGCATGTTCGAATCTCACAGACAATTTTAGCAATTAGGAACTACTTACTACCTTTTAGCTACTTTGAAACTCCTACACAACACTTATCAAGGTCAAAACAATAGAATATAGTACAAGATCACAAGATTGGATAGTGCTGGAGGTTCTAAGGGTGGCTTCTGATTTAGGGAGAGCTGCTTTTGGTTTTTATGCTCCACAGATGTACAATGTGTTGCAGGGGAGGCTCAGGCTTCAATGCCTGTTGCCCTTTATGGAATTTAAAACAGAGGGGAATGCTCTAAGCGAAGATTGTGTTTTTTTATGATAATGTTTTGCAATTTAGTTTGTTTTCTATTGATGTGTGTTTGTATTGTGCAGGGCTTATTTGAAAAAGAGACTTGGTCTCAATGACACCCTGTTAAAATAAAGGTTAATAAAGAAAAATAACCCTTCAACCCAACTCCTAAAGCTAGCTAATGTTAGCATTAGCCATCGAGCTAACATTAGCAACAATAAATTGGAATTCGTAACATATCATACGTGTTGCAAATTCATAACATTGTATACGAATTGCAATTTGTAACATATAACAAATGGATGATGGAGATCCACAAATTAATACATACCTTAAGAAATGTAAAATATCATAGTAAATGGAGTGTATCGGATTTACATACAGAATAATATGAAATGCTCTGGGATCACGTTGAACAGTAGGCTGAAGTTCCCTTGACTTGCCATAGGCCTATTTGAAGTCCCCATCTTGTGACTGTGGAATTTGTATAGCGCCTCAATCATCACAAATAATATTCCCTGCTATGATCTTTTACCACTTCACTAAATCTTTCCTAAAGATTACTTTTCTGGCCCTCCCTTCTCTCTACTTTCAACTCTCCATTTCACAGCTTTTGTCTTATTGAATTAAACTCTGACATTGTCCTTACTTTTTCTGCCTGTTCCCAAAAGCATTTGGCGATTGGTGTGTAGGCTATTTGGCTCGTGCACAGTTTGGCCCTACATTTTAGGCTTAAAGAAAAACCTCAATGTAGCCTAGAGATATAAATTGCACAAGAATGATAGCCTACATTTATGGATTTTTTAAAGGTATTGTTCTATTTATTCAACCTGCCCGCCACCCACCCGCCCTTCTTCCACACAATATTTCATGACCCTAAACCCGTGGGGACTGCAGGTTCTGAGTCAACCCGCACAGCACTACTACCCACCCATACTGTTCCACCCAGAGCTATACTCACCGATGATGATGACCAGGATGATGACTATAACCGCTATCAGGATGGCCCACATCTGGAGAGCACAGATCACACACATCTCAATATGCTGTTGTGTGTGTGTGTGTGTGTGTGTGTGTGTGTGTGTGTGTGTGTGTGTGTGTGTGTACTGCACCTTGCAGTTCTTCCACCAGAACTTCCTTTTGAGTTTGGCAGCGCTGGTCTCAAACTGGGAGGCTCCGGCCTGCAATGCATCCGCCCTGTCGTCCAGCTCCGACAGCTTCGAGTCACGCTCCAACACCTTGTCCACATTCACACGCATGATATCCACCACCTACACACACACATTTTAAAATGGGAAAAAGTCATTTATATGAGAGTTTGTTAGTTTCTGCAGTAAACTCAGGTTGAGCTGAAATGAGAACATGTGTGCCAGTTTAGCCTTTCAGATTATAATAAATAACATATGGACAGGGCAGGGGGACCGGATCCTGGATAAGCACTCCAATTCTGAGAGTTTTTTTTTTAATACGAGCCCAGAGACCGTCTAGACTGCATAAGAAATTAATGTCTTCATGCACAACCATGCAGGGCCTGTCAGAGACAACACCAATACTGTCTATATCCTCCACTGTGTGAGGACAGCAATGCTGCAGTCTCAATGAGATGCTCAGTGTTGCATAATAAAGCCCACAGAGAAGGAACAGAACACCTCGCCAGAAAACAAACTTGCCACACGCACACTCTCGCTCTCTCTTTGCCCAAAGCGCACATAGCCTAACCCATATGTTCCACTGATCTGCCCCTCCCGCCAGACAGACTGAGAGGGGAGGGGTGGCAGCTTGTGCCTGCCCATGCAGTGATTACATAACCATGGAGACAAAATGTATTACATAAGAGACCAGCAGCCTATCAGGAGGCTTCGGACACAGGGGATAATGTTATTGGGAGGGGGGGGGGGGGCATAAGTACACTAGTTACCCCCCATGGAGAGAGAGAGAGACAGAGCGATAAGAGAACGCGAGCGAGACAGAGCACAAATGGCTTTTTATCCACATACAGCTAAAGAGAAGGTAGATGTGATTGCCTTGCCCTGAGGTATATAGGCAAGCTCTATGTATGTGTCCAGTCTGATACACAAACAAGACTTCCTACTGAAAACAAACATGTATTTCTTGGAACACACACTACCAGTTATTATATAATCCTTGGCTAGGAGCAACTGTACATGCCCAGGGAAGCCAAGAGCTTCAGCGAGAGTTGTGAGACTGCGACAGAGCTGAGGGTTAGGGTGGAGTAAAGGGGTATGGTAGGCGTGTGAGGGACACGTGTGAGGCAGAGGGTTGATGGATGCTCTTCCTGAATACAGCAGAGTTAGTAACTTCTACAGTCAACCAAATGAATCCCACAAATTCCACCAGGCCTATTAGAAATTCTAATGTAGAATGTTTAATGGAAATATTACAATATTTCTAACCTATCCAATACTCTCACATCTACACAAGTGCATAAGGGCTAGGGAAGGATCTGTTTGGGCCTGCGTGCCTGTGTGTGTGAGCCTTTCTTCCTGAGGGCAGTGTGGCCCAGACATCTAAACAGATACACAGGCGGTCTGCTGTTTAACAGAAACACTCTGGAGACTCACTGCCAGAGACTACATAACTGTGCTAGGCTGGGGAAACTGTACAGGACCAGGGAGGTAGAAGGCTACAACTAGGAAATGAAGATGGGTCTGTGGCTGGATTCTCATACTGCCGTATCGATAGGCATGAATATAATGTTTTTATAGTATGTGAACATTCTAAAAATAGAGTACACATTAAATGGCAGGATGTCATACTCATTTAATCTTCTCATCTAGTATGAATTTGCTGCATACTGATGAGGAAGATAATCTTTTCAGACCTAAATGTGTTTGACAACAGCTGATAATCATAAGAGAGCAGTTCCTGCTGTAGGTGGTAAGAGTTGTGTATGCTGAGTATGTTTAGAGTGAAGGGTGTGTGTGTGTGTGGTGAGGGGGGGTCGTACCTCATCCACTTGGGCCTGTGTCTGTTGTAGGCGGCGGTTGCCAGGCGCAGAGCCTTCTGTAGCAGGAGCAGACCTGGGGAAAGGGCAACAGAGGGTTTAGAGACACACACACACACACACACACTCTAGTCTCCAGATGTGCAGGATTACCCATTTAATTTTGCACCCTTCCCGTCAGAACGCCATGAGTGCATTGCACTCAAACACAACAGGTGTGGGGGTGATCAGTCCCTACCCCAGTGCAGGAGTAGTAAATACATCTCTGCAATGGGACAGGGGCATCACTATACACGCATTCACATTCATTCCTTCACATCAAACTTTATCAGGTACAGGATATCTAAGGGGCACACCTAGATGACTCATGTGAAAAGGCTTCCATATAGCCCGATGGCCATTTCTCTAGCCTAACTGTACTGTTACTTCACCAAAGCACATGATTAATATGATGGTGTTATGAAATGTCCATATGAAAAAAAAACTGAACTCCCTGTAAGGAGAGCTTTTTCTAAAGCAGCGCTCTGCTGACACCTGCTGGAGAAATGGCAGTAGGTCTACTGCCTCACTGGAGTTATTCCTTTACACCAGCTCAGAGAGGTCCTAACTTCCCTCAGGGGGACGGAAAGGGTAGTGTGTGTGAGTGTGGTTAGTGTGTGTTACTGACTCAGAACACAGACATTAGGCTAGAGAGCAATGGTGGTAACCCAGACAGACAAATGGCACCGCTGTTTACATTTACATTACATTTACATTTTAGTCATTTAGCAGACGCTCTTGTTTCTCCCCCCTCTCTCCCCAAACACACGGGCAGAATTCCACACCCTCTTCCTAAAACCTCTCAGGAGAGCAGGTGGTAAAGTCGGCCCACTCAGCCACTTATGGCGCCAGTCCAGTTAATTCTAGGTCTGTCTCTCAGTCATCCAGATTTCTTGACTACCGTATGTTACGATAAGAGTAACGGTGGTGTGTGTGGGGGATATAGCCTAACTTTACGGGGTGTGAGTGCATAATGATAGTAGAGCTTGGGTGGCTGGTAGTGGTAGCATGATACAGGGAGGTGTGGTCTCTTAACATTCCACTCGAATCTCTGCTCTCTCAGTTCCCCTTTCAACACTCCCCCACTGCAGCCTGCTCTACTGCACCCAATACTGCAGAACCAGTCGGTCTCCTACACTTCATCACCGCAACCCGCCCTGCTAAAACTAAAACAGTCAGTTCCATATTGCCACACTTCTCCCTCACTACAGCCTGTTCTGACTGCAGGTACCAAAATGCACCTCTCCCTGTGTGTCTTGGCATCCTTCTTTGAGGTATTAATCACGTGAGAGAAAGTTATCGCCCGACTGCTCTCACCAATCCAGCCCTTTCAGATCAGCAATTACTTAAAGTAGGGAAAGTAGGAGAGTTGTTGGGATCCTTTCTTCAGTATTAGTGCCTTTTAGAGGGGAAAATCACATTACATGGCCCCTGAGCTGGACACCGCAGTTGAGGCACTGGGCATTTCTGTCCGTGCGCTGCATCAGTGGAACATTCTCCGATGAGGATGCAGATAGGGAAGGTCACAAAGCAGGCTTCCTACTATTCTCCGACATTGTTCCACTCGCTCATGATCTAAGAGCGCTTACTGAAGTTTACAATGAGCGCAGACATATTCAACTGAAGGGACTAAAATAGGTCATTCCAGGAATCACATTGAAATGTCATAGCACATGCCAATTTAGGCATCTGCATTCTAGTATTAGCCCCTATTCTATGAACCTTGAATATGCATAAACCACAACACCACCCAAGCTAATCAGAGTTACAAATTGAATTTTGGCATCTTCACTGCCTGGAACAATAAAACACTTTGGTTGGCCATGTTAGCTTCATACAACCACAGCAGTGTTTGCTAACGTTAGCTACAGATAATATATATTATTTTGGACTGGACAAACTGATGACATTACGTATGCATCTGGCTTTTCACATTCACCATAAGATTAAAATATAGGCTATGTACCTAGCTATGAATATTCATGGCTTGTCTAGCTAGCAAGCTTGGCCATTGATTCAAAAGAACACTTAGGGGAAAGTTCAGGGGAATGTGAGGCATGATGTCAACTTGCCATTCACCAGCTTTTCAAGCGTAATAATGTCAAAATACGCTCGGTACTTACCAAAGAATGGAGTAAACCTGAGCAACAATAGTCATTATGGCCAGTATGTACAGTGAGGGAAAAAAGTATTTGATCCCCTGCTGATTTTGTACGTTTGCCCACTGACAAAGAAATGATCAATCTATAATTGTAATGGTAGGTTTATTTGAACAGTGAGAGACAGAATAACAACAACAAAATCCAGAAAAACGCATGTCAAAAATGTTATAAATTGATTTGCATTTTAAATGAGGGAAATAAGTATTTAACCCCCTCTCAATCAGAAAGATTACTGGCTCCCAGGTGTCTTTTATACAGGTAACGAGCTGAGATTAGGAGCACACTCTTAAAGGGAGTGCTCCTAATCTCAGCTTGTTACCTGTATAAAAGACACCTGTCCACAGAAGTAATCAATCAATCAGATTCCAAACGCTCCACCATGGCCAAGACCAAAGAGCTCTCCAAGGATGTCAGGGACAAGATTGTAGACCTACACAAGGCTGGAATGGGCTACAAGACCATTGCCAAGCAGCTTGGTGAGAAGGTGACAACAGTTGGTGCGATTATTCGCAAATGGAAGAAACACAAAAGAATTGTCAATTTCCCTCGGCCTGGGGCTCCATGCAAGATCTCACCTCGTGGAGTTGCAATGATCATGAGAACGGTGAGGAATCAGCCCAGAACTACACGGGAGGATCTTGTCAATGATCTCAAGGCAGCTGGGACCATAGTCACCAAGAAAACAATTGGTAACACACTACGCCGTGAAGGACTGAAATCCTGCAGCGCCCGCAAGGTCCCACTGCTCAAGAAAGCACATATACAGGGCCGTCTGAAGTTTGCCAATGAACATCTGAATGATTCAGAGGAGAACTGGGTGAAAGTGGTGGTCAGAGGAGACCAAAATCGAGCTCTTTGGCATCAACTCAACTCGCTGTGTTTGGAGGAGGAGGAATGCTGCCTATGACCCCAAGAACACCATCCCCACCGTCAAACATGGAGGTGGAAACATTATGCTTTGGGGGTGTTTTTCTGCTAAGGGGACAGGACAACTTCACCGCATCAAAGGGACAATGGACGGGGCCATGTACCGTCAAATCTTGGGTAGAACCTCCTTCCCTCAGCCAGTGCATTGAAATGGGTCGTGGATGGGTATTCCAGCATGACAATGACCCAAAACACACGGCCAAGGCAACAAAGGAGTGGCTCAAGAAGAAGCACTTTAAGGTCCTGGAGTGGAGCAAGTCTCCAGACCTTAATCCCATAGAAATTCTGTGGAGGGAGCTGAAGGTTCGAGTTGCCAAACGTCAGCCTCGAAACCTTAATGACTTGGAGAAGATCTGCAAAGAGGAGTGGGACAAAATCCCTCCTGAGATGTGTGCAAACCTGGTGGCCAACTACAAGAAACGTCTGACCTCTGTGATTGCCAACAAGGGTTTTGCCACCAAGTACTAAGTCATGTTTTGCAGAGGGGTCAAATACTTATTTCCCTCAATAAAATGCAAATCAATTTATAAAATTTTTGACATGCGTTTTTCTGGATTTTGTTGTTGTTATTCTGTCTCTCACTGTTCAAATAAACCTACCATTAAAATTATAGACTGATCATGTCTTTGTCAGTGGGCAAACGTACAAAATCAGCAGGGGATCAAATACTTTATTCCCTCACTGTACTTCCAAAAAAGGTCTAAATAAAGTTACATGCAACCGAAATAACGCCTTAAATATAAGCGCAACATGCAACAATTTCAAAGAACTTGCTGTTCAAATAAGGAAATCAGTCAATTGAAATAAATTCATTAGGCCCTAATCTATGGATTTCACATGACTGGGAATACAGATATGCATCTGTTGGTCACAGACACCTTTAAAAAAAAAAAAAAAAAGTATGGCCGTGGATCAGGAAACCAGTCAGGATCTGGTGTGACCATTTGCCTCATGCAGCGCGACATCTCTTTCGCATAGAGTTGATCAGGCGGTTGATTGTGGCCTGTGGAATGTTGTCCCACTCCTTTTCAATGACTGTGCAATATTGCTGGATATTGGCGGGAACTGGAACAAGCTGTCGTACACGTCGATCCAGAGCATCCCAAACATGCTCAATGGGTGACATGTCTGGTGAGTATGTAGGCCATGGAAGAGCTGGGACATTTTCAGCTTCCTTGAATTGTGTACAGATCATTGCGACGGCCGTGCATTATCATGCTGAAACATACGGTGATAGCGGCGGATGCATGGCACGACAATGGGCCTCAGGATCTTGTCACGTTACCTCTGTGCATTCAAATTGCCATCGATTAAATGCAATTGTGTTCGTTGTCAGTAGCTAATGCCTGCCCATACCATAACCCCACCATGGGGCACTCTGTTCACAACGTTGACATCAGCAAACCGCTCGCCCACACAACGCCATACACATGGTCTGCGGTTTTGAGGCCGGTTGAACATACCGCCAAATTCTCTAAAACGACGTTGAGGCGGCTTATGATAAAGAAATGAACATTAAATTATCTGGCAACAGCTCTGGTGGACATTCCTGCAGTCCGAATGCCAAATGCACACTCAAAACTTGAGACATCTGTGGCATTGTATTGTGTGACAAAACTGCACATTTTAGAGTGGCCTTTTATTGTCCCCAGCACAAGGTGCACCTGTGTAATGATCATGCTGTTTAATCAGCTTCTTGATATGCCACACCTGTCAGGCGGATGGATTATCTTGGCAAAGGAGAAATGCTCACTAACAGGGATGTAAACAAATTTGTGAATATGGACCTGCAAATATTTGGCCAGACATGGACAAGTGGTGCGCAGGTCACCTGTTTGTTCACCCGCAATTGCTAATAACCCATTCGCAACCACCCGACTATATGTGATTAAGTGAAAATCTGAGGCCCGCACCCGACCCTAACCCGCTAATATAGAAAATGTGCTGTGGGCTAGTCAGACGGCGGAACACTTTTTTGACAGGGGGCCTGATTTAGATAATGTTTCTGCTTATAATTTCCAACATTTTGGTAGGCTATTTGTTAGTATCTATAATTATATGTTGCCCTAAAAAACTAAATAAACCCTTGCTCACCAGATGTCATAAATCGATAGAATGAATGATTAAATCTAGTTGACATCGGTAAAGTTCTGTCATCTTCTTTCGCGGAGCAAAGACGTTTAGGGAGCAGGAAGAAAATGCATGGTCTAAATGCAGGTGAGAGGGGTGAAGGGGTTTGCCATGGGGTCAGTCATGAAGGTGTTTGCGGGGGCCAAAAAATCTACCAGCCACTCAGACTTTTTACCAGCCAAATTATTTTTACCAGCCAAAATATCCCCCCCCCCCCCACTACAATTATACCAACAAAACAAAAACAGATGAGCATGCTTTGTAATGTTACTAAAACAAAAAATGTATTACTAGTAAGAAGTAATGTGGTATATTGTTTAATTTAATTTTTTGTTAAGTGAGTCTTAACCAAAATATCACAGATGAAACAAATTCACCTGCCCCTTTAAGGTTGGGAGGTTACCGTGGTAACGCGACTCGAGTCACATTTATGCCTGTGAGATTGAGTCTGACTAGTAGAAGCGTTGAAACTCGATCATGATTATACTTGTCAGGTAAGCCTACCTTGCAGTTAACATTTAATTGAAATTTTTTGAGAAAGTCTGTCTACCCACAAGACGGTTATCATTAGCATCGCTAACTGGCAACATGCATATTTTAAGCAGAGCACCATAGTACCTGTGCCCAAGAACTCCAAGGTAACCTGTCTAAAAGACTATTGCCCTGTAGCACTCACATCTGTAGCCATGAAATGCTTTGAAAGGCTGGTCATGGCTCACAACACCATCAACCTTGACACCCTGGACCCACTCCAATTCGCATACCGCCCCAACAGATCCACAGATGATGCAATCTCTATTGCACTCCACATTGCCCTTTCCCACTTGGACAAAAGGAACACCTACGTGAGAATACTGTTCATTGACTACAGCTCAGAGTTCAACACCATAGTGCCCTCAAAGCTAATCACTAAGCTAAGGACCCTGGGACTGAACAACTTCCTCTGCAACTGGATCCTGGACTTCCTGACGGGATGCCCCCAGGTGGTGAGGGTAGACAACACATCCGCCACGATGACCCTCAACACGAGGGCTCTTCAGGGGTGCGTGCTTAGTCCCCTCTTGTACTCCCTGTTCACCCACGACTGCGTGGCCATGCACTACTCCAACACCATCATTAAGTTCACCGCCGACGCGACGGTGGTAGGTCTGATCACCAACGACGATGAGACCGCCAATATGGAGGTCAGAGTCCTGGCAGTGTGATCTGCATTGATCCTTTTGTAATTGACTCATTACATAAGCTGCTGCTAATGTTTACTATCTGGAACTCGTCTAACTCGTATTCGTTTTATCACACTTGATACTCGTAATCGGATTTACTCGTGATTGGAAAACCCGGAAGTGCGCTTTAAAATGCCAGTAAAGCCTATACCTCAAGTGCACATTACTGCGCTATCACTCAGAGCGCATCGTTATGTTTCTTCACACAGATTGTTCAAAGGTTAACGACCCTGACAAATGAAAATGCACATGATTTACTTACTCATTCCTATTCAATTATCAAAAAATAGGCTAATAAACAGCCTAATGCATGGCTGGCTACTACTGCCTGTATTTATTCCAGACACAGATTGACGAATGTAGGCTAATTCGCTTGCCCCATATATCAACCTGGTCTCAGTGCATTTCGTATTATTCTGTATTTAGTATGAAAAGTGACGTTAAGTATGGTATGTATTAATTTGTAGATGTCCATCACCCATTTCGCATGATATGTTTACGAATTACAATTCGTATTATACAGTGCAT
Source organism: Coregonus lavaretus (assembly GCF_964263955.1). Lineage (NCBI taxonomy): Eukaryota > Metazoa > Chordata > Actinopteri > Salmoniformes > Salmonidae > Coregonus > Coregonus lavaretus. The sequence goes on from NC_139995.1 coordinate 27,412,664, forward strand.
TCGTAAAAAGTATTCAGACCTCTTGGCCGTTTCCACATTGTTACGTTACAGCCATATTCTAAAATTGATTAAATTGTTTTTTCCCCCCTCATCAATCTGCACACAATACCCCATAATGGCAAAGCAAAAACAGTTTTTTATTTTATTTATTGCAAATGTATTACAAATAAAAATTGGCACACCTGTGTTCGGGGAGTTTCTCACATTCTTCTCTGCATATCCTCTCAAGCTCTGTCAGGTTGTATGGGGAGCATCGCTGCACAGCTATTTTCAGGTCTCTCCAGAGATGTTCAATTGGGTTTAAGTCCGGGCTCTGGCTGGGCCACTCAAGGATATTCAGAGACTTGTCCCAAAGCCACTCCTGCGTTGTATTGACTGTGTGCTTAGGGTCGTTGTCCTGTTGGAAGGTGAACCTTTGCCCCAGTCTGAGGCCCTGAGCACTCTGGAGCAGGTTTTCATCAAGGATCTCTCTGTACTTTGCTCCGTTCATCTTTCCCTCGATCCTGACTAATCTCCCAGTCCCTGCCGCTGAAAAACATCCCCACAGCATGATGCTGCCACCACCATGCTTCACCGTAGGGATGGTGCCAGGTTTCCTCCAGATGTGACACTTGGCATTCAGGCCAAAGAGTTCAATCTTGGTTTCATCAGACCAGAAAACCTTGTTTCTCATGGTCTGAGAGTCTTTAGGTGCCTTTTGGCAAACTCCAAGTGGGCTGTCATGTGCCTTTTACTGAGGAGTGGCTTCTGTCTGGCCACTCTACCATAAAGGCCTGATTGGTGGAGTGCTGCAGAGATGGTGGTCCTTCTGGAAGGTTCTCCCATCTCCACAGAGGAACTCTGTCACAGTGACCATTGGGTTCTTGGTCACCTCCCTGACCAAAGCCCTTCTCCTCCGAATTGCTCAGTTTGGCTGGGCGGCCAGCTCTAGAAAGAGCCTTGGTGGTTCCAAACTTCTTCCATTTAAGAATGATGGAGGCCACTGTGTTCTTGGGGACCTTCAATGCTGCAGACATTTTTTGGTACCCTTCCCCAGATCTGTGCCTCGACACAATCCTGTCTCGGAGCTCTACGGAAAATTCCTTCGACCTCACGGCTTGGTTTTTGCTCTGACATACACTGTCAACTGTGGGACCTTATATAGACAGGTGTGTGCCTTTCCAAATCATGTCCAATCAATTGAATTTACCACAGGTGGACTCCAATTAAGTTTTAGAAACATCAAGGATGATCAATGGAAACCGGATGCACCGGAGCTCAATTTCGAGACTCATAGCAAAGGGCCTGAATACTTATGTAGTTTTTTATTTTTAATAATATTTACAAATATTTCTAAAAAACAGTTTTCACTGTCATTATTGGGTACTGTGTGTAGATTGATGAGGGAACATTTTTATTTAATCCATTTTAGAATAAGGCTGTAACGTAACAAAATGTGGAAAAAGTCAAGGGGTCTCAATACTTTCCAAATGCACTGTATGTTACGAATTTGCTAAATATACTATGTTACGAATTCTAGCTAGGTGACTAACGTTAGCTAGCTTGCTAACATTAGCGAGGCTAGGGGTTAAGGTTAAGAGTTAGGTTAAAGGGTTAAGGTTAGGGCAGTGGTGGAAAAAGTACTCAATTGTCATACTTGAGTAAAAGTAAAGATACCTTAATAGAACTGCTCCTCTGTAGCTCAGCTGGTAGAGCACGGCGCTTGTAACGCTAAGGTAGTGGGTTCGATCCCCGGGACCACCCATACACAAAAAAATGTATGCACGCACGACTGTAAGTCGCTTTGGATAAAAGCGTCTGCTAAATGGCATGTTATAGAAAATTACTCAAGTAAAAGTCACCCAGTAAAATACTACTTGAGTAAAAGTCTAAAAGTATTTGGTTTTAAATATACTTCAGTATCAAAAGTAAAAGTATAAACCATTTCAAATTCCTTATATTAAGCAAACCAGACGGCACAATGTTATTTTTGTTTTTTAAATTTTAAATTGATAGCCAGGGGCACACTCCAACACTTAGACATAATTTACAAACAAAGCATTTATGTTTAGTGAGTCCGCCAGATCAGAGGCAGTAGGGATGACCAGGGATGTTCTCTTGATAAGTGTGTGAATAGGACTATTTACCTGTCAACACGTAACAATTACTTTTGGGTGTCAGGGAAAATGTATGGAGTAAAAAGTATATACTTTTCTTTAGGAATGTAGTGGAGTAAAAGTTTGCAAAAATATAAATAGTGAAGTACAGATACCCAAAAAAACTACTTAAGAAGTGCTTTAAAGTATTTTTACACGACTGGGTTAGGGTTAGCTAAAATGGTTACGGTTAGGATTAGCTAACATGTCAAGTAGTTGCAAAGTATCTAAAAAGTAGTTGAGAAGTTGCTAATTAGCTAACATTTTAAAGTTGCTAGACGTTCGCGTTATACACCCACCCAACAAGTAACCATCTGTCTTATGTAACCATACAAAACGTAACATATTATACTAATTTCAGTAATGATCCCAGATTTCTCTTTACTATGTTAAGTCTGGTCTATGAAAGCAGGCTGCGTATATTGTTTTTTTAAAATAACGTATAACATTTGTACAATCAAAATAAACGATCTACATTTGTCATTTTATTCTGTAATTCTGTCTCTCGAGAAATAATAATAGTAAGCAAGCATGGGCTTGGATCATGAGATAACGACAGCAATGGAATAAGTAGACAGACAAAAACAACCATATGATATTGCCCACCAACCAACGCTGAAATATGGACGAGATCCTGTACAACCAAGAGAGCTGCGCGGTCTAAACTAACAACGGTCAAAACAAACTAAGTTAACGTTCTTATTGAATCAATACTGTTAAGTACAAGCATATTACAGTTGTAATATTGTAGAGAACAATCTAATTATTCATTGTACGTGATTCATAATGACATAGGCTAAAGAAAACTAGGTTTAAACATTAATTTAGTCGCACCCTCTTAAATTTACCCATTTTCACTAGCTACATTCTAGAGCAGTGAGTGATCGCCCCA
>NC_139995.1:27415890-27465890 GCF_964263955.1 Coregonus lavaretus
TCTCTCTCTCTCTCTCTCTCTCTCTCTCTCTGCACGATTTGTGTGTGTATTCTGAATAACAGTCGCTAGGAGCAGTGTGTGTGTTTTCTATATAACCCACACAGGAAGGGGGTGTTACCATGCAGTGGAGCGTGAGTGTCAGAGAGACCAGACGCAGCAGCTGAACAGAGAGAGAGCAAGAGAGCGAGCCAGCCAGCCAGAGAATAGAGTAAGAGAGAGAGGTGGAAGACTGCTCTTTCGTTTTCTGCCTGGGTATTAAAAGGTACAGTCTCTTCGGTTGTGTTTTTCAACGAGGCAGATTGTGCTATCATAGAGAATACTGATAAATGATGTCTGTTTGTATCTGAGACTGGGTGTCCATTCTCAGTACAGTAGATGAGTCAGCAGTTTCTGCTTGTACCTGTGATTAACAAAAAGCAAGACAGCATTACATAGACACTGTGAGGTCAAATTCCTGCACACTGTTATTCTTATTCCTCTAAAAGAAAATGTTTAGTTTGCTCATAGACCTGTGTTTTTTTGCCAGTTTGGTTAAATTACTCTTTTGGCCTGAGGTGATCTCTGGCTACCGATCTGCCCTGACGTTCTGTATCATGGTTGGTTCTCATTTGGAGGAAGTGTACCATAAAAGGTGAACGATTTCTGACCAAATGAAAATCTATTCAGTCTTCCATCTTCACTACCCTCCATTTCAATGCAGGGTCCCATTGTTGGTAAAGTAGGGGTATAGCTTTAAAACACTAAAGTGCATTATGGATAACGTAGTATGTTATCTTTAGTTTTTGACACAATCATTTTGGTTTTAATATTTCTGCTAATTGAATACATTTTAGTTACACTGTTTATACAATCCGCATATTAATTTATATAATTGATTCTTGACATAACTCACTCTAATATATCTACTGCTGTACATATAATTCTTAGTATATCTTGTGTAAATTCATCCGGTGTATATACTGTACGTATAGATTGCATTTGGATTACTGTTACAGTGCTATTTGGGTTATTAATTGGATTCAGTCAGCAGACAGGGTATTAAGTCATCCTTTCTGGGGCTGACTGGATGCAATGGACCTGACCATTTTGATTCATCGGAATGGAGCACTGATAATGCTGGATTGGGATTTATAAAGCACTTTTCCTAAACACTCAAAGCAGGGCTGAGGGTGTCACACGGCATCAATTGCTTATTTTGTGTGGAATTTTCATTGTTGGACATAAAAGACTGTAAAAACATCAGGAAATCAACTCCAAGTGATTTTTATTTAAGAAATCTGTCCCCAAGTATTCCCACGCATAATAGAGGCACGTTATCGTATACAAACGTAAGCAAGATTTGAAATGATTATGTTTTAGTCAAACATTATACCTGTTTGGGCTTCTTGCGGTCAATTTGCAGTCTACAAATTATTTGTAATTATGATCCTGACCCACTATCATCCGCTGAAGAAAAAGTCGGCCTGCGGCTGAATCTAATTTAGTTAATGATCCCTGGTCTAAGCGGTGTGCTGCTCTCCTGTTCTTCAGCTCCATTAGTGTGAGAACTGTACAGATAAAAATAAATGCTTGACGTCAGTTTGCCTATGTTTTCAGACCAGTGCAGATGAGAGAGAGAGATGAGGAAATGACATGACATGTCGTTTTCCTGGAACTAGCCTTTGGAGGCTTTTGAGTGGTATTCAATGTAGTATCACAATGGTCTTCAGCGCAAACACGTAATAGTAAATTACAAACAGGAATATAATTGTATATATATATATCTTAAATTAACGTGTTTTAATGAATTTGATGATATAATCGTCAAACCCATTCAAAAGATTAGGGGACAGGACCCGGAAGTATGACTTAGGACGACATGACTTGCACACCGTATTGAAATACTCTTAATTTTTCCTGATCTAGATGGGGATATAAAACTAAGGATATAAGATAGAGGCCATAGAGAAAGATAGTATAGGAGGCCAGCGTATAGTATAATCTTTTTATGGCCTTGATGTTTACTTGAGTGATTGAAGTAATTGAAGATGCAATCATGGCTCTGTATAATACTGTGCGTTGCCGTGAATTAGTTTTGGACTTGGGGACTGTGATAAGACCCCTGATGGCATGTCTTTAAGTCATTTATCAGACGCTCTTATCCAGAGCGACTTACATGAGCAATTAGGGTTAAGTGCCTTGCTTAAGGGCACATCGACAGATTTTTCACCTAGCCGGCTCGGGGATTAGAACCACAATCTAGCCTATGAATGAAAGTTTACAACATAGCTGCACACAGGTCGAGAGAAAATATTGAGGTGACAGACAGTGGCACATGGACAGCGACACATTCAATACCGCCTTGCACACTCTTGCCTGCATCTAGCTGATCTAGGGTGTAGAAGAATGGCGCTGGAGGGGATGGCTGCTGTTTTATGGACTCTTAACCAACCGTGCTATTTTGTTTGTTTTTTCACATTGTTTGTAACTTATTTTGTACATAATGTTGCTACTACCGTCTCTTATGACCGAAAAGAGCTTCTGGACATCAGAACAGTGATTCTCACCTTGAACTGGACGAATAATTTTTATTTAATGAGTCGGACGAGAGGGATTTGCTCCAGACACCCGACAGGGCCCTCATCCCCGTCATTCGCAGTAGAAAGAAAATGAGATATCGCGGAAGGAGATCGGGGTGCCTGGTAAGGAGCCGGCGACGAGTGGCTAATCTGCCTTTGCCATCGATACTATTGGCCAATGTACAATTGCTTGATAATAAAGTGGACGAGCTACAAGCACGTATACTCACGTCTGTAGCCATGAAGTGCTTTGAAAGGCTGGTCACGGCTCACATCAACACCATTATCCCAGAAACCCTAGACCCACTCCAATTTGCATTCCGCCCCAACAGATCCACAGATAATGCAATCTCTATTGCGCTCCACACTGCCCTTTCACACCTGGACAAAAGGAACACCCTACATGAGAATGCTATTCATTGACTACAGCGCATCGTTCAACAGCATAGTGCCCTCAAAGCTCATCACTAAGCTAAGGACCCTGGGACTAAACACCTCCCTATGCAACTGGATCCTGGACTTCCTGAAGGGTCGCCCCCAGGTGGTAAGGGTAGGTAACAACACATCCACCACGCTGATCCTCAACACCCGGGCCCCTCAGGGGTGCGTACTCAGTCCCCTCCTGTACTCCCTGTTCACTCATGACTGCATGGCCAGGCATGATTCCAACACCATCATTAAGTTTTCCAACGACACAACAGTGGTAGGCCTGATCACCGACAACGATGAGACAGCCTATAGGGAGGTCAGAGACCTGGCCATGTGGTGCCAGGACAACAACCTTTCCCTTAACGTGATCAAGACAAAGGAGATGATTGTGGACTACAGGAAAAAGAAGAGGACTGAGCACGACCCCATTCTCATCGACGGGGCTGTAGTGGAGCAGGTTAAGAGTTTGACGTTCCTTGGTATCCACATCACCAACAAACTAACATGGTCCAAGCACACCAAGACAGTCGTGAAGAGGGCACGACAAAACCTATTCCTCCTAAGGAGACTGAAAAGATTTGGCATGGGTCCTCAGATCCTCAAAAGGTTCTACAGCTGCACCATCGAGAGCGTCCTGACTGGTTGCATCACTGCCTGGTATGGCAACTGCTCGGCCTCCGACCGCAAGGCACTACAGAGGGTAGTGCGTTCGGCCCAGTACATCACTGGGGCCAAGCTTCCTGCCATCCAGGACCTCTATACCAGGCGGTGTCAAAGGAAGGCCCTAAAAATTGTCAAAGACTCCAGCCACCCTAGTCATAGACTCTTCTCTCTGCTACCGCACAGCAAGCAGTACCGGAGTGCCAAGTCTAGGTCCAAGAGGCTTCTAAACAGATTCTACCCACATTTACATTTTACATTTAAGTCATTTAGCAGACGCTCTTATCCAGAGCAACTTACAAATTGGTGCATTCAACTTAGGATAGCCAGTGGGACAACCACATCTTGATCACAGTAAGTCCACTTCTTCAAAGAAGCATACCCCCAAGCCATAAGACTCCTGAACATCTAATCAAATGGCTACCCAGACTATTTGCATTATCCCCCCCTCCCCCCCCCCCTTCATTGCAAAACAGTGTGTTTTAATCAATTATTTGGTGACGTGAATATATTTACTATAGTTTTATCTAAAAATGTTTTACCATTTTTATAAAATTCACTGAGGAGGATGGTCCTCCTCTGAGGAGTCTCCACTGGTGGATGAGTTTGGTGCGTGGTACTCTGTCTTCTGCTCTGCATCTCAATGGCATCTGAGTCTTTACATACACTGTCACTGATACTCAGGGTGCGCCTCAATAGTCTAAAGTGGTTTCCTTTCATCTGCACTGGAACATGAGGAGAGGACACCACTTTACACTATTGAGATGCACTCTAGTTGTGTAAAGCCATGGTATGATACATCAGTGTCCCCAAGTAAACTTTACTCCTAAACCATATGTCCAACTCCTACATCCCACTCCCTTCCCCATACACCCACAATCTATTCACTACATAGAATGTGCAGTGTACCGTACTTGTAGAAGAATGACAGCACAGTGTTTTCCTGTGCGAACCTCTGTCCAGTGAGACCTGCCAGGGCCTAACTCAAAGCCCTCTATTCAAAGGACTATGCACAAACTGATCGCAACATAAAAGTTGCCCAGTGATGGGTACCCAGGCAACCGCTCGTTCTGTGCCAGGGGCATCTGCAAAGAAGTGGCATACATTCACTGTAGAGGTGAGAGTGAGAGTGAGAGTGAGAGTGAGAGTGAGAGTGAGAGTGTGCGAGAGTGAGAGAGTGAGAGAGTGAGAGAGTGAGAGAGAGAGAGAGAGAGAGAGAGAGAGAGAGAGAGAGAGAGAGAGAGAACTACTACCTTACCCCGATGCTGATCTGCTCACTCATGAGCGATAACAACCAGTGGACTACTGAGGCGCACCCTGAGTATCAGTGACAGTGTATGTAAAGACTCAGATGCCCATTGAGATGCAGAGGAGAAGACAGAGTACCACGCCCCAAACTCATTCACCAGTGAACGCTCCTCAGAGGAGGAAGGGAAGGACCATTTAACACTTAAAAAGTTCTCCTTTTTAGATAAAACTGTACTAAATATACAGTGGGGGAAAAAAGTATTTAGTCAGCCACCAATTGTGCAAGTTCTCCCACTTAAAAAGATGAGAGAGGCCTGTAATTTTCATCATAGGTACACGTCAACTATGACAGACAAATTGAGAAAAGAAATTCCAGAAAATCACATTGTAGGATTTTTAATGAATTTATTTGCAAATTATGGTGGAAAATAAGTATTTGGTCACCTACAAACAAGCAAGATTTCTGTCTCTCACAGACCTGTAACTTCTTCTTTAAGAGGCTCCTCTGTCCTCCACTCGTTACCTGTATTAATGGCACCTGTTTGAACTTGTTATCAGTATAAAAGACACCTGTCCACAACCTCAAACAGTCACACTCCAAACTCCACTATGGCCAAGACCAAAGAGCTGTCAAAGGACACCAGAAACAAAATTGTAGACCTGCACCAGGCTGGGAAGACTGAATCTGCAATAGGTAAGCAGCTTGGTTTGAAGAAATCAACTGTGGGAGCAATTATTAGGAAATGGAAGACATACAAGACCACTGATAATCTCCCTCGAACTGGGGCTCCACGCAAGATCTCACCCCGTGGGGTCAAAATGATCACAAGAACGGTGAGCAAAAATCCCAGAACCACACGGGGGGACCTAGTGAATGACCTGCAGAGAGCTGGGACCAAAGTAACAAAGCCTACCATCAGTAACACACTACGCCGCCAGGGACTCAAATCCTGCAGTGCCAGACGTGTCCCCCTGCTTAAGCCAGTACATGTCCAGGCCCGTCTGAAGTTTGCTAGAGTGCATTTGGATGATCCAGAAGAGGATTGGGAGAATGTCATATGGTCAGATGAAACCAAAATAGAACTTTTTGGTAAAAACTCAACTCGTCGTGTTTGGAGGACAAAGAATGCTGAGTTGCATCCAAAGAACACCATACCTACTGTGAAGCATGGGGGTGGAAACATCATGCTTTGGGGCTGTTTTTCTGCAAAGGGACCAGGACGACTGATCCGTGTAAAGGAAAGAATGAATGGGGCCATGTATCGTGAGATTTTGAGTGAAAACCTCCTTCCATCAGCAAGGGCATTGAAGATTAAACGTGTCTGGGTCTTTCAGCATGACAATGATCCCAAACACACCGCCCGGGCAACGAAGGAGTGGCTTCGTAAGAAGCATTTCAAGGTCCTGGAGTGGCCTAGCCAGTCTCCAGATCTCAACCCCATAGAAAATCTTTGGAGGGAGTTGAAAGTCTGTGTTGCCCAGCGACAGCCCCAAAACATCACTGCTCTAGAGGAGATCTGCTTGGAGGAATGGGCCAAAATACCAACAACAGTGTGTGAAAACCTTGTGAAGACTTACAGAAAACGTTTGACCTGTGTCATTGCCAACAAAGGGTATATAACAAAGTATTGAGAAACTTTTGTTGTTGACCAAATACTTATTTTCCATCATAATTTGCAAATAAATTCATTAAAAATCCTACAATGTGATTTTCTGGAGAAATAAAATCTCATTTTGTCTGTCATAGTTGACGTGTACCTATGATGAAAATTACAGGCCTCTCTCATCTTTTTAAGTGGGTGAACTTGCACAATTGGTGGCTGACTAAATACTTTTTCCCCCCACTGTATTCACATGTCAACAAATCATTGATTAAAACACACTGTTTTGCAATGAAGGTCTACATTAGCCTCAACAGCACTCTGTAGGGTAGCACCATGGTGTAGCCGGAGGACTGCTAGCTTCCGTCCTCCTCTTGGTACATTGACTTTAATACAAAACCTAGGAGGTTCTTGGTTCTCACCCCCTTCCATAGACTTACTCAGTAATTATGACAACTTCCAGAGGACGTCCTCCAACCTATCAGAGCCCTTGCAGCATGAACTGACATGTTGTCCACCCAATCAAAGGATCAGAGAATGAATCTAGTACTGAAAGCATAAGCTACAGCTAGCTAGCACTGAAGTGCATAAAATGCGGTGAGTAGTTGACTCAAAGAGAGAGAAAGACAATAGCGGAACAGTTTTGAACAAATTAATTAAGCAAGAGATTTCGTAATTTCTTTTCAGTTTCACTTAGCTAGCAAAAGCAGCTAGGTAGTTTAGGCTACTCAAAACACCCGGCTCAAACAGAGGAATGCTATGTTAGCTAGCTGGCTATGACTATCCAACACAACACTGGAATTCTTCCAAGTCAAGGTGAGCTTTTGGTTTTATTAATTTATTTTCACCGGGGCCTGCCGGTGTAACCGCTATACAGCTTAATGACTGTAACGTTACTGCATGATTGTAGGGGATTTACTAAAGCATTAGTTATATTAGTTATGTTGACTAGGACGTTACTTTAGCTAATATGGTGACAACAATGTAGGCTGTGTTTAGCGGTTAGGATATGGTTTGGCTTGAAAATGTTTTTTCGCCTGGTCACATACTGCTGATGTGTTGTGCATTGAAGTCCACAAACGAAGGGAAAGGTGAGTGAACTGTGTTTACGTGTGATCAGGGGTGTATTAATTCTGCCGACTCTGAAAAACGTTTCTTAAACGGAAGCAAACTAAATAAAACGGGGATAAACATACCTGGTCCAATAGAAACTCTCGTTTGCAACTGTTGGAATAATGATTACACCCTAGATCACCTCAACATTTTCTCTCAAACTGTGTGCAGCTACGTTGTAAACTTTCATTCCTAGGCTAGGTTGTAACAACCTTATGATGACTATAGGGAAAATGAGAGTATCACGTAGTAGCCTAAACCTATCGATGTTACATTTGAGCTATGTGAATGGAATATGAATGACAGTCCTCCAATATGCTGTAATAGAAATAAGGCCATGCTCATAAAAAAAAAAAAAAAAGTCCTCCCTCATCATAAAGGGCACTGACTGCCACTGATAACAACAGAGCTGGACGACTCACATCATGACAAAGTTGTTGTGAAGATAGGGAGGGGTATCTCTTATAAAAAGATGTTCTGCGTTATGACACAAATCAACTGTACTAGTTGTTCTGGTCTTGTCACATCTTGATTAATGTCTGGTAATATGGTCAAGTGCAGCAAAGAAAGATCTAGAAAACAGAGCAGCATGCCTTGCCATTAACTACACATACAGAACTAACATCAACAACATGCATGCCAGTCTTTCCTGGTTGAGGGCTGATGAGAGATTAACTGCATCTCTTCTAGTTTTTATGAGAAATATTACTATGATGAAAATGTCAGATTGTCTGCATAATCAAATAACATTCAGCTCAGACATCCATACATTTCCCACAAGACATGCAATCAAGGGTCACAAAGTCCAAAACTAATTCACGGCAAAGCACAGTATTATACAGAGCCATGATTTCATCTTCAATTACTCAAGAAAACATCAAAATTACCTTTAAAAAACGGATTAAACTACATCTTTGAGGTGACTGTTTGGGGACAAACAAACACATGCACACACAGAAACACATTGTTTTAGTTGTATTTATTGTTTAATTTTGTTGTTGTATTTTCTGTATATCGTTGTATTTAAAATTTGTGTGACTGTCCTTGACAGTGATCAGTGTTTTGTTACTTGTTATGTTTTTCTGTGGATCCCAGGAAGAGTAGCTACTGCTTCTGAAAAAGCTAATGGGGATCTAAATAAACAAATAACCTTTAAGGCGTGAGAGGTTTATTGACAAATACTACTAGCACTGCGAATGCCAAAACATGACATAGGATCATGTTTTTGGGCAACCAAAAGGAGATGCGAACAATGGGATTCCTCCACAGATACCGAGGACCTATGTTTTTCACCAGACAATACCCCATAGGGCGGCGCACAATTGGCCCAGCGTCGTCTGGGTTTGGCCGGTGTAGGCCGTCATTGTAAGTAAGAATTTGTTCTTAACTGACTTGCCTAGTTAAATAAAGGTTAAATAAATAAATATAAATAAAAACAGTGGAAACTAAACTGCTGACATCAATAAATTACAAACCTGCCGTGCTGGATGTACTCCGTATCGAACTCCAGGTTATGAAAGAGAGCCTTGAGATGAGTGATGACAAAATTTGGACACTGGAGAAGGATCTGCTAAAACCCACAAGGCACAGACATCAGTTCAATGTCAGGTTTTGATTGACATTTGGCTAAGTTGTCAACTAATTTCAACATGAAATCAATAAAACATTTCCTGCAATGCTACACATTTTGCCAAAGGATGGAGGCAAATGTTTGCAGTTTTTAATATGATAACTGATGATCAATGGGCCCCACCCCGGTCAGTAATTCGACCATGCTTATTACAAGTTTAGATAGCTGGCTGCTAGACTAATTTACCAATCTACAAATATTTTGCTGACATGGGCTAATTGAGTAACTGCTGATGCACAAACAAATTTCGAAATTACACCTTGTGTATTCTATTATTCTAACTCTGAACAGAAAGTTGAGACCCCAACTGAGTTACAAAAAATTGCTCCGCAAGCCTACAAAAGGGGGGCCGCCAGTTGCCCATCCCTGGTCTAGACCAATCTTTGTCTTCAATATTGACGATAAATGATACGGCTGAGAGACCTAGAACCTCTACATGTCAACCTAAATCAAACTGGCTTTATACAAAATGGACAAACTCAAGATAATATAAGAAGAACCCTCCATATCATGAATACTATAGACATAGAAAAGAAGAGCCCCTTTCTAGTAAGCCTCAATGCGGAAAAAGCATTTGACTCTGTAAACTGGAACTTCCTCTTTGCCACAATGGGAAAATGTGGCTTCAACGAATCAAAAAGTATCATCTGAACGCTATACTCCAAATCTCATGCTAAAGTGGAAGTAAATGGTCAACTATCAAAGAAAATAAACCTAGAAAGGAGCGCAAGACAAGGTTGCCTACTATCCCCACTCCTCTTTGCCCTCTACATCAAATCATCAAACCACTTGCCCAATCCACAAAACACAAAAAAACAAAGTAGTGTGTGTGTGTGTGTGTGTGTGTGTGTGTGTGTGTGTGTGTGTGTGTGTGTTTGTGTGTAGTTATGTAATATGTGCATTGTGTATTTCCCGGTCATGCAGACACTGCCTCCACAGCCACCCCACCTACTCCAGTCATGGCCAGGAATCTACTGAAGAACCCAGCTGGGGAAGGTATAAAAACACATCTGTCTGTCTGTCTGTAGGGATAGGTGAAAGCACATTTCCAATAGGCATTCTCCAAAGTGCTTTCAGAGGAGTGACTCTCGTTTGACTGTTGAGATGGTGTCGGCAGAGAGTGACTCAACACTTTCCTCCCAGAGCAGATGGAATTCTGGGAGCTGACAGAGAATGGCGGGAGCCAATGGCAGGTGGAAGAGATGCCGGGAGACTGTGGCCACGGTTTCGGTGACGATGGAGTGACCAAATACTTCAGTACCTCCTTTGAGTGAGTAACTGAACAAGGTCACAAAGTCAGGCCTGTGTATAGAATGCGGTCCAATTCACAATCCTCCTCTCTGAAGTGTGCAATCGTTCATGGATAAAAAAGGATTGGAGTAGTGTAGGAAATATGGTGGAAACTCCCTTACACCAATCAATGCTTTTAAAACCATTGTGGGGTGTGACCAATGCAAACTTGGGATAGGTAGAAAATGAGAAGTTGGGAATGCAGTCACAGGGTTCATCTTTACCACCAACATAGTGACTGTGAGTGTGCAAGTATGTGTCTGTGGATGTTTGTGTGTGGGAGTGTGAGAACAACTCTCTCCCTCTCTGTCTATGTTGTCTCTGTTTCTGTGTTAGGCTGTGTCTGAAGAGGCAGGTGGTTGACCTACTGGCAGAGGGCTATGCTCCTGATGACCTCGATGCCCAGCCAGCTGTCACTGTGGAAGACTGGTGAGTCACACACACAAAGCACACAGGCATGCACATATCGTTTAGGACAGCCGTTGCAGCTCAGCTAACACCGGCACCAAATGTGTGTGTGTGTGTGTGTGTAGGTACAGTGGGAGGACAGACAGTGGGTGCACCTACCAGTTGACAGTGTGTCTGTTGGATGAGAATGAGGAAATTCTTCAGGAATTTAAACCAGAATCTGTCACCCTGGACCCAGATTGTGATGACTGCTCCTGGAAACAGGTATTGTGGGAAAGCTCAAAATCGCATAATATGATCACTTCTCATATTTCTCATCACATCCATTTCTCATATTTCTCATCACATCCATTTCTCATCTTTCTCATTTCCAGGTGAACCACACTTTCTCTGACTACGGTCCTGGCCTGCGCCTCATCTCGTTTGAACACGGAGGACAGGACACCAAGTACTGGGACGGCTGGTTTGGAGTCCGAGTCACTGGGAGCTCTGTTATTGTAGAGGTCTGAGAGACGAAGGCGGCGGCAGTTATGGAGAGGAGGGGAGATTAGGAGAGAGGGGAGGGGAGGAGAGATGCAGTAGTATCCACTCAATAGCTGCTTCAGAAACGTATGGCACGAGCAAGACCTGCAAGCTTGGACCTTTAGTGCTCAATAACACTGTAGAAACCATTACAATATACATATTAAGTATTCTCCCACTGTAGCTTTATAAACAAAGTTATGAATGAGTTATAAATGACTAACACATATACTACTAAATGAGATGGGGTGAGTGAGGGTCTAACTGCTACCTATGGACAGATACACTATAGGGTTCAGTTTGTCCTGGTGGTCTTATCATCAGCTAGGTTTATTTTCTAGGTTAAGTGGTGTGTAAGGGCTCATTGCAGAGTGATCACTGATCATACATACAGAGGTTGTTGTAACCAATGAATAGAATGGTTGTAACATCTCACAGATTAGGATTGTAACGTATGCATTATTTTGATCAGAACTGTATCTAATCCACACTAACCAGGTTCACTTATCAGGTTCTTCACAATGCAAATGAGAGCCGCATTGACCAAATAAAATAAAAACAATCAATCAAGGATTTCACTAGTCTGTTCTTGTATTACATTTTCATCTGAAAATCCATGTAGGTAAATCATATAAGGCAATCACTGCGAGTCTTAATTTGCCATAAGATGTACTTCCATTGTAAAGGGAGTTTTTGCAATCTTATCTCTCCCATTCTCTCCTTTCAGGGTCAACACTGTCACACACACAAATAAATACGCTCGCACAGAATCTGTCTGTGGAACACCTTGGTATGTATGCGTGCATCTATGTCTCTACGTGTATGTGTTTGCGTGACATGGAGTCATTATTGGAGAAGAGAGGCATTTATAGAGCTCTGTAAAGCTGTCATCAAGAAGGGCAATAGAGGAGATGAGAGGTTACAGAGAGAGGGATGAGAACTGATTCCACTGGCAGACACTACAGAGAAAGAAAGATTATTCTCATGACACCCATGTCTGACCAACCCCAGAGACAGCTGTCTGTATGGAGTGAGATCATGCACATCTATAGCAGGGGAGAGGAGAGATAGAGGAGAGACAGGATGGGAAGAGAGAGGAGAGACAGGGGATGGGTGTTTTTGATGTGATGACACACACGTTTCTGGCTGTCAATCGCAGTCCTGTTATGATCACTTCTTGGGGCAGGTATTGTTTCAGTCTTAGACAAGTCAAATAAGTCTGTTATCAACCTCATTAAGGAGTCTTCAAGTGTTACAGTTATGTGTAGATAAACCCAAGATCTAGAGACCTACATCTGGATCAAGTTAAATTGGTTGGAATCAAACACCCAGTGCACATTTTAAAATCACAAGGTTTATTAAAACCATGCTTTAAAAACAGAACAAAACAGAATGACAGTGTATCAAACACTAACCAACATAACGATAAAGGTGGTAAGCCTAGTTAAGATTGTCACAATAACAGTGTGGAAGTGGACAGATAAAACTAGGATGCAGTAATATGGACTGAACTGTATCAGAGCGACATATTAGCCTGTTTTATACAGAGTGCTGTACAGTCATTGTAGTACACAAACAATAGGCTACTCTAAAACAACAAAGTGTGTTTTAGGCAATACGGGGTGAAGGGTGATGTCTAGCTTTGGCTTGGACTGAAAACAGTGGTAGCACCTCAGATCCATAACATCCATACTTATAAATAGATTACACCAATGGGTGGGCATATCTAGTCCTGTAGGGGCGCAATCTGTGTAGGCTTTCGTTCCAGCCCTGCAATACACCTGGTTTAAATGATTGTGTTCTACATTAAAGACAACTTGAATAGTTGAATTCAGATACTGGAGCTGGCCTGGTACAAAAGCCTGGCCATCTCATGTGGCCCTCTGGGACTGGAACTGGACACCTCTTCATTACACGGTCCTTCTCTGTATATAGAATATGGGTGATGTCTTTCCTTGTTACATTCACAATGCAACGTATGTCCACTTATGACAACATATGGAGCATGCTGATAACCAATGGCTATATCCCCAGTGTTTGAGTCTGTCTGCGTGTTATTGTCCTTACACGCCATGCACTAAAACTGTGTTTTGACTGGCGCAGTGACAACATTACACATACCAGAAAACACAACATTTTCAGCACATGAGGACAGGAAAGGCAACAGTGATCCACATTATTCTTATTTCTATGGTGATCACTACATAACAGGACCAAGATGGACATGTCCCTCGGCTAAATCATTCACAGTTAGTGCTAAGCGATTAGTGCTTTTTGAGGTCGGTTCGGTTTTGGTTCGATTATTTAAAAAATAATCACGGTTTTGGATTTCGGTTTTGATTATTTGGGTTGAATGCTGTAACACAGAATAAAACAATTTATAAAAGTCCCATGATGGTAGTGACTGCTCATTACTGCTTATCACTTATTAACCATTTATTCACTTTACTTTAATAAAATATTTTTATGACCGCTGAATACCAACGATCAATCACTTAGATAATTTATTTTCAGGTAGAGATACCTCGGGAAGTAAAAGCTGCTCTCTATATCCCCTCATGATTGTGTATTCTTCTGCCTCTTCTGTAGCAGGTGTAAAAGAAAGACCTGACAAGTAGATGCGCAATGGATTATGGTGATTGTAGTTACTTACCATGTTTTATGCACTAAACTATGTCGAATATTGGCCTGTTGGAAACTACAATTCCCTACTAAATCGCACAGTTCAAGCTGAATCTGATTTATCTCTAGAGAAACTGTGCAATGTGCGCATTGTGCTCACAGAAAAAAACAGAACGAAATGGAATTCAAATAATTGAACCCAAGTAGGTCAATTTGTTGTTTAAAAACCATAAAATAACAGACACTTCGGGCTAATCGCTCAGCACTATTCACAGTTCAACGTGTCTGTATGATATGTTAGAAATACAATTGTTTTACTGGTTGAGACTGTAGTTGAACTGTGGGACAGGGCTGCTGGAGGTTAGGGTTTATGGTCCTGGGGGGCCGTGGGGAGGTTGTCAGGGCTGCTGGAGGTTAGGGTTTATGGTCCTGGGGGGGCCGTGGGGAGGTTGTCAGTGCGCCAGTCACTCTCCCTGGGACTGCATCTGCTTACAAAAGGCCTCAAACTGCTGCTGCTCCAGCTCTGTCATCACCTTATTCAGGGCGTAGATCTAAAATACACACACACAACAATGAAGATCAGCCAACTAGCAGTAGCATCATAAAGCAGGGGGAAAATATGTGTGTAGGCTAACTGGCTAATTATTGTAGATTATCCTTATCACTGAAACACGTCATTTGACTTCTCTGCAGAAGCTTGAGCAGTTTGAACTAATTCGCCCACCCATTGAATTGCAGCCAGTCAGCCACCACTGAGTACTGTCGAATGACATGTTTGACAGACTGGTCAGTCTTTTTCCACTTTAGCCAACTCTTGTCATTTAGCTAGTTTGAAAGATACTGCCATCCAAGCAAGCCAATGTTGTGTGACTTTACCTCTGCCCGCTGTCGTTGTTTCTCTTCCTGCTGGGCAGATTTCTGCTTGGCCCTGTCGCCGCGAGTAGGAGTAGAGTTCAACTTCGGCTTGTCTTTGCGACAGGCGGGCTCCATGGTTACTCACTGACAGCCACCAGACAGCACAAGGACTCGATCAACTCGATCTGAAGTAAGATTGAAAGCATAATCAAAGTAATCATGTGAAAAAATAACTAATGGACAGTGCGTTCAACAATTCATACTACTGTGTCCACAAAAAAATACACGGTAAGCTTATAATTTTTGCTACCTAACCTAGCTAAATTTGCTAATGTAGCTAGCATTCCACTTCTAACGTTAGCAGCTGCGTTAACCAGAGAGCACTTAAACTTGCCAGCTAGCTAGCCACAGCTTTAGCACAAAAACATAAACACAGACAATCAAATTACGTTTCTTTGAAAGGTATCTGGTATTAAAAACACTCACGTTCAATAAGATCTCAGATTGTCAACACAGACAGTGCATACAACAACAGTCGGCTGTTCAAAACACTGAGGTAAAAAACAGCTGTTTGGAAGGAAACCGTGTGCAACCAGAAAATAACCCCGGAATGGTTCACAGTTATAGGACGTACCAACATTCTGTTCCTACCTGAGATAACTTGAACGGAAATAACAGCTAACGGCCAAATAACGTCTGTCTTTAGTTTTATTTATTCACATTAGAATAACCACTTAACGTGTCCAGTTTTTAATCACATAAATCTAATGACCTGTTGCAGTTTACATCAGAGGACAAAGTCTATACAGACGACTAATAATCGACCAAAAGATGTCGCTCTTGCCCCACTGATAAAACTGTAATTTACAGTATTGAACATAACAGAAATATCCCATTTTATAGGTTACCTCATAGTTACAGTTTTTTACAATCACTTTGGCACTAATTTCAGAACCTTGACGTCATTTTTCAAAACTATAGACACAAAACTCACAACCAATGATCAAAATGCACATTTTTCAAAACTCTAACACTTTTTTCAATTGCTTGGATACAATACACATAAAACTAAGATCATTTGTTCATTTAACAAAAATCACCTGTTCAATATGACACAACTTAACAGCAAAGTACTACTATTTCAAAAGGCAATTCACACATTAAATTTCAGATGAGTGTCTATTCATTTCATTACAATTATCCAACTATCAATTGATACAACTGCTCAAAATGATAAGTACTGTAACTGTTGCATTACTCTTAATGCATAGTTGTATGGAAACAGACAAACAATATTCCATGTTTAGATCATAAAAGTTTCAAGATAACGAGATTCATTGTCACCAATTAGCGTGGAGCATGAACCAATTAGACTACATTATCTATGGATGTAATATTTCATCATCATTCTTTATCAGACACCGTTTCTATGGTCCCATGTACCACCTTTTCAGACTATTTACAGTATTGACAGTACTGCACTGTATGGATGCAGGCCCTTGTAATTGCTTGTTCAATTCTGCCAACTCGTTACTGATGATTGAGTTCACATTGTGGAACGAGTATATAAAGAATTGATTGGGATCCACTTGCAACAACATAGCGATATGTACTGTAACATGGAGCCGGCAGGGGATCCAGGTCACAATAGAGGTCAAGCAGTGGTGGGAGGAAGACGTGTTGGTCAAAGGAATGGCAGGGGACAAGCACCCCTTCTGAGAGGTGGTCGTGGGCCTCGTTTGAGAGGTGTGGGGGAACGTGGTAGAGGACAAGGCCACGGACCAAGACAGTGGCAGCAGCAGCAAAGAGTGTCCAATGAAATCTGAGCAATAGTTGTAGACCATGTCATAAATCATGGCATAACAATGACTGAGGCGGCTACAATGATACAACCAAACCTCAGAAGGTCAACCGTGGCCTCAATAATCAGAACTTTCCGCAATGAGAACCGGTAAGTCGTCAGCATGCACTAAACATTATGCTACTCTCAATTGTCAAATGACTGCATACCAATGTGTATCACAGAGTAGGTGATGTGACCAAGTGTCTTCTTACTGTTATGTTCCCTGTAGAATTGAGACTAGGCCAAATAGGGGAGGCAGAGGCAAAATTCTGACTGACCAACAAGAGCAGGCTGTGGTCGATTTGGTTCGGGCCAGAAATGATATTCGCCATACAGAAATTCGCCAGCATATCTTGGACAATGAAGACATGTTTAACAATGTGGTATCCATAAGTTTGCCGACTATTGCACGCATGCTGAAAAGGCACCAGGTGTCTTTAAAACAACTATACCGTGTGCCTTTTGAAAGAAATGCAGACAGAGTGAAGCAAATGAGGACTGAGTATGTTCAGGTATGTTCAGTTTCAAGATGGCTGTTGTAATACAATTCCCTAATAATTCTACATTGTACAGTAATCAGTAAATCTCTTTCCAAAATGTATTTTTAGAGGGTGATGGAGCTGGATGCTGATGACAACCATCACAAATTCATATATTTGGATGAGGCAGGCTTTAACCTGGCCAAGACAAGGAGGAGAGGTCGGAATTTCATTGGCCAGCGGGCAACCATCCAAGTACCTGGACAACGTGGGGCCAACATTACCATGTGTGCGGCTATATCAGAAGATGGTGTGGTGGGACGCAGACCTCGTATTGGATCATGTAATGCAGCTCTCCTTGTAACCTTCCTTGATGAGCTCGATCAGATCTGTAGAGCTGATGGCATCACCTATGTCAGTGTGTGGGATAATGTCAGGTTCCACCATGCTCATATGGTGCAAGCATGGTTTCAGGCCCATGCACAATTTACCACCCTGTATTTACCCCCATACTCTCCTTTCCTTAACCCGATTGAGGAATTTTTCTCCACATGGAGATGGAAGGTTTATGATAGGCGCCCTCATGAACAAGTCACTCTTCTCCAGGCCATGGATGACGCATGCAATGACATCACGGCAGACCAGTGTCAGGCCTGGATTCGCCATGCCCGAAAACATCCATTGTGATGTAGATGAGAACCTGTGGCCAAATCCACAAGACAGAGTTGATAAAAATGTAGAAGTACAGTAATCACTCCTATGTTTTGCTTTTTACAGTACAAGCAAGCAAGTTGAGGAACACTACATTTGATGTTTTACAGTACCGTATTGTTTTTCATCAATATATTTCAGATTTTGTTCAATGATTCCACTGTGTCTGTAGTATTCTCTCTACTACTGCAGTACTTTTACAGGGATGTATTTACATGTAGTACCATAATGAAACATGTATCACCTATTTTGTACTACAATATTTAATGATTGTACGAACAATGACACAGTGAAACTATCGGTTGCTTGTGTGTGGGTGATCTAAATTAACGTTTCATTGGTATTTCACAAAAAAAAAGTTTTTTGAACCAATGATTGTGCAAGTGCAAGATTTCTTTAAAGATATGAATGCACAATGCAATGTTTTGAACATTGGACAGCCTGTGTTACAAGTGATGACCGTTTTGAGTTTTGTGTCTAGAGTTTTGAAAAATGACGTCAAGGTTCTGAAATTAGTGCCAAAGTGATTGTAAAAAACTGTAATTTGGGTGAAAGTGGATGTCACATGATGTAGAGATAATACATATATATATATACAGTGAGGGAAAAAAGTATTTGATCCCCTGCTGATTTTGTAAGTTTTCCCACTGACAAAGACATGATCAGTCTATAATTTTAATGGTAGGTTTATTTGAACAGTGAGAGACAGAATAACAACAACAAAATCCAGAAAAACGCATGTCAAAAATGTTATAAATTGATTTGCATTTTATTGAGGGAAATAAGCATTTGACCCCTCTGCAAAACATGACTTAGTACTTGGTGGCAAAACCCTTGTTGGCAATCACAGAGGTCAGACATTTCTTGTAGTTGGCCACCAGGTTTGCACACATCTCAGGAGGGATTTTGTCCCACTCCTCTTTGCAGATCTTCTCCAAGTCATTAAGGTTTTGAGGCTGACGTTTGGCAACTCGAACATTCAGCTCCCTCCACAGATTTTCTATGGGATTAAGGTCTGGAGACTGGCTAGGCCACTCCAGGACCTTAATGTGCTTCTTCTTGAGCCACTCCTTTGTTGCCTTGGCCGTGTGTTTTGGGTCACTGTCATGCTGGAATACCCATCCACGACCCATTTTCAATGCCCTGGCTGAGGGAAGGAGGTTCTCACCCAAGATTTGACGGTACATGGCCCCGTCCATCGTCCCTTTGATGCGGTGAAGTTGTCCTGTCCCCTTAGCAGAAAAACACCCCCAAAGCATAATGTTTCCACCTCCATGTTTGACGGTGGGGATGGTGTTCTTGGGGTCATAGGCAGCATTCCTCCTCTTCCAAACACGGCGAGTTGAATTGATGCCAAAGAGCTCCATTTTGGTCTCATCTGACCACAACACTTTCACCCAGTTCTCCTCTGAATCATTCAGATGTTCATTGGCAAACTTCAGACAGCCCTGTATATGTGCTTTCTTGAGCAGGGGGACCTTGCGGGCGCTGCAGGATTTCAGTCCTTCACGGCGTAGTGTGTTACCAATTGTTTTCTTGGTGACTATGGTCCCAGCTGCCTTGAGATCATTGACAAGATCCTCCCGTGTAGTTCTGGGCTGATTCCTCACCGTTCTCATGATCATTGTAACTCCACGAGGTGAGCTCTTGCATGGAGCCCCAGGCCGAGGGAGATTGACAGTTCTTTTGTGTTTCTTCCATTTGCGAATAATCGCACCAACTGTTGTCACCTTCTCACCAAGCTGCTTGGCAATGGTCTTGTAGCCCATTCCAGCCTTGTGTAGGTCTACAATCTTGTCCCTGACATCCTTGGAGAGCTCTTTAGTCTTTGCCATGGTGGAGAGTTTGGAATCTGATTGATTGATTGCTTCTGTGGACAGGTGTCTTTTATACAGTTAACAAACTGAGATTAGGAACACTCCCTTTAAGAGTGTGCTCCTAATCTCAGCTCGTTACCTGTATAAAAGACACCTGGGAGCCAGAAATCTTTCTGATTGAGAGGGGGTCAAATACTTATTTCCCTCATTAAAATGCAAATCAATTTATAACATTTTTGACATGCGTTTTTCTGGATTTTTTTGTTGTTATTCTGTCTCTCACTGTCCAAATAAACCTACCATTAAAATGATAGACTAATCATTTCTTTGTCAGTGGGCAAACGTACAAAATCAGCAGGGGATCAAATATATTTGAGTATTTGATTACTGCCAATTTTGCAGGTTTTCCTACTTACAAAGCATTTAGAGGTCTGTAATTTTTTATCATAGGTACACTTCAACTGTGAGAGACGGAATCTAAAACAAAAATCCAGAAAATCACATTGTATGATTTTTAAGTAAATAATTTGCATTTTATTGCATGACATAAGTATTTGATACATCAGAAAAGCAGAACTTAATATTTGGTACAGAAACCTTTGTTTGCAATTACAGAGATCATACGTTTCCTGTAGGTCTTGACCAGGTTTGCACACACTGCAGCAGGGATTTTGGCCCACTCCTCCATACAGACCTTCTCCAGATCCTTCAGGTTTCGGGGCTGTCGCTGGGCAATACGGACTTTCAGCTCCCTCCAAAGATTTTCTATTGGGTTCAGGTCTGGAGACTGGCTAGTCCACTCCAGGACCTTGAGATGCTTCTTACGGAGCCACTCCTTAGTTGCCCTGGCTGTGTGTTTCGGGTCGTTGTCATGCTGGAATACCCAGCCACGACCCACCTTCAGTGCTCTTACTGAGGGAAGGAGGTTGTTGGCCAAGATCTCGCGATACATGGCCCCATCCATCCTCCCCTCAATACGGCGCAGCCATCCTGTCCCCTTTGCAGAAAAGCATCCCCAAAGAATGATGTTTCCACCTCCATGCTTCACGGTTGGGAGGGTGTTCTTGGGGTTGTACTCATCCTTCTTCTTCCTCCAAACACGGCGAGTGGAGTTTAGACCAAAAAGCTCTATTTTTGTCTCATCAGACCACATGACCTTCTCCCATTCCTCCTCTGGATCATCCAGATGGTCATTGGCAAACTTCAGACAGGCCTGGACAGACGGGCCTCAATTCAGACAGGCCTCACCCTCTGAATGGCACACATACACAATCCAAGTCTCAATTGTGTCAAGGCTTAAAAATCCTTATTTAACCTTATTTCATCTGAATGATTGAAGTGGATTTAACAGGTGACATCAATAAGGGATCATAGCTTTTACCTGGATTCACCTGGTCAGTCTATGTCATGGAAAGAGCATATGTACCTAATGTTTTGTACACTCAGTGTACAAAACTCTGTCCTTTTAGGAGCCTCGTGGCTTCGAGTCGGTTTCATGCTGTGCAATATTTTACAGTTCACAGACAACCTCAGAGAGGTTTGACTGAGAGTATGACTCAGGCTGGGAGCCTTTGTTATCCCCGGACATTCGATGTGTTCATGAGTCTACTGTCACCATGGAGACAGGCATATTCACACATAAACCCCCACAGACCACCCAGACCCACCTGTCTTATGCACGCATGTTCACACACACACACACACACATACAAATAATTTCTAGCCTGAGTGAGGAGTGAACCTGCCTCCAGCTGAGGGGTGGCCCAGCATAGATTAATCACCACGGCAACACGAACATCCATTACTGTATATGACAGAATAACACAAAGACACCCTGAGTCTCAGGGGAGAATCTTTTGAGAACACATTTCTCTTCATGAGTGTCCACGTAGACTTGATGATATCACTGAGGGTGAGGCTGGGGGGGGTCTGTGAACATTTGGTTGTGTTTGTTTGTTTGTGTGTGTTTTGTAGTGAACCTGTAGACCTTGGTGTGTGTGCCCTCTTACAAGGCTGTGCCAGTGAGATTTATCACGCCGCATTACCATGGAAGTCCAATGGAATTACGATGGCATTCCAATGGTTTACCTGGATTTCATCCCCAAACTCAAGAGAGTGCTCACCCTGGAATAATACAATATCCTGAAAGGAACAACTGATCCCAAACACATACACAAGCACACACACACACACACACACACACACAGTATGATTCTGTTGGTAGAAATATGGAGGAGTGAGTAAGTAAAGAGGAAGAGAGAGGAGGGGTAGAGAGGAAGAGAGAGGAGGGGTAGAGAGGAAGAGAGAGGAGGGGTAGAGAGGAAGAGAGAGGAGGGGTAGAGAGGTAGAGAGAGGAGGGGTAGAGAGGAAGAGAGAGGAAGTGTAGAGAGGAAGAGAGAGGAAGGGTAAAGAGGAGAGGTAAAGAGAGGAGGTAAACAGAAGAGGTAGAGAGAGATGAGGTGGAAAGAGGAGAGATTTATAGAGGACGGGTAGAGAAAAAGGTAGAGATTGCCAGGAGGTATAGAGGCGAGGTAGAGAAGGGGTATTATGGGGTGAGGAGCAGAGGAGGGGTAGAGAAATTAAAGGTAGAGAGGAGAGATAGAGGGGGGGTTAAGAGGAGGAGGGTGTTTTGAGTGTGACTCTGTTAGGAGCATTGTTGCGCTATATCAAATTCAGGGGAAGCGTCACTCTGACGGCTCTTTCACACGACCTACACAGCCCCCTTCCACCATCCACACACACTGCCTTACCACAGCCTCCCAAGCCTGCCAGTCTGCTCCGATGCCAACACACACATACACAAGCAAGCACATACAGATGTAGGATCTTAATTTGAGCGTGTTTGCTACAGCAGGAATATAATCCTGCAGCAACAGGAAATGTGAATTATTATGTATCATGGACATTTTTGTAGGGGTTGATACATTTTAAAACTTCAAATACACTACAAGTTTGCATTTCCTGCTTTGCAGGAACATTCTCAGCAACAAAAGAGTGATCAAATTAAGATCATACATCTGTAGGTATACATACACACGCTGTCATCCAGCACAACACACACTCAGTCCCTCAATCTTAAAAATAACTTACTGGGTTGACGGTGCCTAAAATATCCTAACTGAGCCTCTCTCTCTCTCTCTCTCTCTCTCTCTCATGCATGCACGCACGCACACAGACATGGAGTTCCTCTCTCCCCACACCTGCCCCGCGAACAGAGCGCGATGTGTCGCCAGCACAAACAGCGCAGCACCAGCCGGCAGGAAATGGGTCAGGAACGACCTCACGAGCCGGGGTCAGCGCGCTTCTGCCAGCTCTGTCAGGGTGGATATTAAACAGTATTGCCACACACACACATTCTCCCATATCCTGTCACTATATTACACTCACTTTCTTTCTCTGTCTCTCTCTCTCTCTCACACACACAGCCCTGTCAGTGTGGATATGAGGGGTAATGATCAGATTCTATAAACACCAGCCTGGGCAGTAAACACCTGGCTAAAGCCCACAGACGGACATACAGCTCATGGGAAACTCAGGGTAGAGTGTGAACATATGTACAAGCGTTCAAAGACACTAATGTTAATGTAGCCTAGCACAGGTGGTTCAGAGATGCTTGCGCGCTGATAACCTTGCGCTGATAACCTTGCGGGGAACTCACCTCATCCACCACCAATGTGTAGCACCCACTTGGGTGATGCACGGCAACCATTTGTGCCAGAACACTCACCACACATCAGCTATCAGGTGGAGAGGTGAGGAGTGATGTATGCCAATTAGGAATGATGGGGATGATTAGGTGGCCATGATGGAAATCAAATCAAATCAGATCAAATTGTATTTGCCACATGCGCCGAATACAACAGGTGTAGACCTTACAGTGAAATACTTACTTGCAAGCCCTTAACCAACAATGCAGTTTTAAGAAAAATAAGTGTTAAGTAAAGAAATAGATCATTCAAAAATAACAAATAACAAATGATTAAAGAGCAGCAGTAAAATAAAATATCAGTAGCGAGGTTATATACAGGGGGTACCGGTACAGAGTCAATGTGCGGGGGCACAGGTTAGTCGAGGTAATTGAGGTAATATGTACATGTGGGTAAGGTTAAAGTGACTATGCATAGATAATAAACAGAGAGTAGCAGCAGCGTAAAAGAAGGGGTAGGGTGGGGATGGACAATGCAAATAGTCAGGGTAGCCATAATTAGCTGTTCAGGAGTCTTATGGATAAGAGCGTCTGCTAAATGACCAAAATGTAAATGTAAATGTGCCTTGCGGTCGGAGGCCGAGCAGTTGCCATACCAGGCAGTAATGCAACCAGTCAGTATGCTCTCGATGGTGCAGCTGTAGAACGTTTTGAGGATCTGAGGACCCATGCCAAATCTTTTCAGTCTCCTGAAGGCTTTGTTGTGCCCTCTTCACGACTGTCTTGGTGTGTTTGGACCATGATAGTTTGTTTGTGATTTGGACACCAAGGAACCTGAAGCGCTCAACCTGTTCCACTACAGCCCCGACGATGAGAATGGGGGCATGCTCAGTCCTCTTTTTTTTCCCTGTAGTCCACAATCATCTCCTTTGCCTTGATCACGTTGAGGGAGAGGTTGTTATCCTGGCACCACACGACCAGGTCTCTGACCTCCTCCCTATAGGCTGTCTCATCGTTATCGGTGATCAGGCCTACCACTGTTGTGTCATCAGCAAACTTAATGATGGTGTTGGAGTCGTGCCTGGCCATGCAGTCATGGGTGAATAAGGAGTACAGGAAGGGAATGAGCACGCACCCCTGAGGGGCCCCCGTGTTGAGGATCAGCATGGCAGATGTGTTGTTACCTACCCTTACCACCTGGAGGCGGCCCATCAGGAAGTCCAGGATCCAGTTGCATAGGGAGGTGTTTAGTCCCAGGGTCCTTAGCTTAGTGATGAGCTTTGAGGGCACTATGGTGTTGAACGCTGATCTGTAGTCAATGAATAGCATTCTCACGTAGGTGTTCCTCTTGTCCAGGTGGGAAAGGGCAGTGTGGAGTTCAATAGAAATTGCATCATCTGTGGATCTGTTGGGGTGGTATGCAAATTGGAGTGGGTCTAGGGTTTCTGGGATAATGGTGTTGATGTGAGCCATGACCAGCCTTTCAAAGCACTTCATGGCTACAGACGTGAGTGCTATGGGTCGGTAGTCATTTAGGCAGGTTATCTTCGTGTTCTTGGGCACAGGGACTATGGTGGTCTGCTTGAAACATGTTGGTATTACAGACTCAGTCAGGGACATGTTGAAAATGTCAGTGAAGACACTTGCCAGTTGGTCAGCGCATGCTCGAAGTACGCGTTCTGGTAATCCGTCTAGCCCTGTGGCCTTGTGAATATTGACCTGCTTAAAAGTGTTACTCACATCGGCTACGGAAAGCGTGATCACATAGTCATCCGGAACAGCTGATGCTCTCATGCATGCTTCAGTGTTGCTTGCCTCGAAGCGAGAAGTGATTTAGCTCGTCTGGTAGGCTTGTGTCATTGGGCAGCTCGCGGCTGTGCTTCCCTTTGTAGTCTGTAATAGTTTGCAAGCCCTGCCACATCCGACGAGCGTCGGAGCCGGTGTAGTACGATTCAATCTTAGTCCTGTTATTGATGAAGCCAGTGACTGATGTGGTGTACTCCTCAATGCCATTGGAATAATCCCAGAACATATTCCAGTCTGTGCTAGCAAAACAGTCCTGTCTGCGTCATCTGACCAGTTCCTTATTAAACGAGTCACTGGTGCTTCCTGCTTTAGTTTTTGCTTGTAAGCAGGAATCAGGAGGATAGAGTTATGGTCAGATTTGCCAAATGGAGGGCGAGGGAGAGCTTTGTACGAGTCTCTGTGTGTGGAGTAGTGGTCTAGAGTTTTTTTTCCTCTGGTTGCACATTTAACATACTGGTAGAAATTAGGTAGAACGGATTTAAGTTTCCCTGCATTAAAGTCCCCGGCCACTAGGAGCGCTGCCTCTGGATGAGTGTTTTTCTGTTTGCTTATGGTCTTATACAGATCATTGAGTGCTGTCTTAGTGCCAACATCGGTTTGTGGCGGTAAATAGACAGCTACTAAAAATATACAGTGCCTTCATCCCCCTTGGCGTTTTTCCTATTTTGTTGCATTAGAACCTGTAATTTAAATTGATTTTTATTTGCATTTCATGTAATGGACATACACAAAATAGTGGAATGAAAAAGATAACTTATTTCAAAAAACTAAACAATGGAAAAGTGGTGCGTGCATATGTATTCACCCTCTTTGCTATGAAGTCCCTAAATAAGATCTGGTGCAACCAATTACCTTCTGAAGTCACATAATTAGTTAAATAAAGTCCACCTGTGTGCAATCTAAGTGTCACATGATCTGTCACATGATCTCAGTATATATACACCTGTTCTGAAAGGCCCCAGAGTCTGCAACCACTACGCAAGAGGCACCACCAAGCAAGCGGCACCATGAAGACCAAGGAGCTCTCCAAACAGGTCAGGGACAAAGTTGTGGAGAAGTACAGATCAGGGTTGGGTTATAAATAAATATCAGAAACTTTGAACATCCCACGGAGCACCATTAAATCCATTATTAAAAAATTGAAAGAATATGGCACCACAACAAACCTGCCAAGAGAGGGCTGCCCACCAAAACTCACGGACCAGGCAAGGAGGGCATTGATCAGAGAGGCAACAAAGAGACCAAAGATAATCCTGAAGGAGCTGCAAAGCTCCACAGCGGAGATTGGAGTATCTGTCCATAGGACCACTTTAAGCCATACACTCCACAGAGCTGGGCTTTACAGAAGAGTGGCCAGAAAAAAGCCATTGCTAAAAGACAGAAATAAGCAAACACGTTTTGTGTTCGCCAAAAGCCATGTGGGAGACTCCCCAAACATATGGAAGAAGGTACTCTGGTCAGATGAGACTAAAATTGAGCTTTTTGGCCATCAAGGAAAACACTATGTCTGGCGCAAACCCAACACCTCTCATCACCCCGAGAGCACGATGGTGGCAGCATCATGCTGTGGGGATGTTTTTTACCGGCAGGGACTGGGAAACTGGTCAGAATTGAAGGAATGATGGATGGCGCTAAATACAGGGAAATTCTTGAGGGAAACCTGTTTCATAGTTATGCACGCTCAAGTTTTCTGTTTATTTGTCTTATTTCATGTTAGTTTCCCAATAAAAAAATATGTTGCATCTTCAAAGTGGTAGGTATGTTGTGTAAATCAAATGATACAAACCCCCCAAAAATCAATTTTAATTCCAGGTTGTAAGGCAACAAAATAGGAAAAATGCCAAGGGGGGTGAATACTTTCGCAAGCCACTGTATATGAAAACTCACTTGGTAAATAGTGTGGTCTACAGCTTATCATGAGATACTCTACGTCAGGCGAGCAAAACCTAGATACTTCCTTAGTATTAGATTTTGTGCACCAGCTGTTGTTTACAAAGATACATAGAATGCCACCCCTTGTCTTACCGGAGTCAGCCGTTCTATCCTGCCGATGTAGCGTATATCCCGCCAGCTGTATGTTATCCATGTCGTCGTTCAGCCACGACTCGGTGAAACATAAGATATTACAGTTTTGAATGTCCCGTTGGTTGAATATCCGTGATCTTAGGTCGTCTATTTTGTTTTCAAAATGTTGTAAGTTGGCTAATAGGACTGATGGTAGAGGCAGAGTACTCGCTCGCCGTCGGATCCTTACAAGGCACCCTGACCTACGTCCACGATATCTCTGTCTCTTTCTCATGCGAATGACAGGGATTTGGGCCTTGGCGGGTGTCTGTAGAATCTCCTTCTCATCCGACTCGTTGAAGAAAAAATATTCGGCCAATATGAGGTGAGTAATCACTGTCCTGATATCCAGACGCTCTTTTTGGTCATAAGAGACGGTGGCAGAAACATTATGTACAGAAGAAATTACAAATAATGCGAACAAACACACATAATAGCACAATTGGTTAGAGGGCCGTAAAACGGCAGCCATCTCCTCCGGCAAGGTTGGGAATTTAGCCAGGACACCAGTGTTGTTGGTCTGATTGTGCGGGAATGGCACTTTGCTCTGGCTGCAGTTAGACAGTTGTTTCTGTCCTGGCAGTTGTCTACCGCTGTGAGGGTTTTGGAGTGCCAGGTGGATCGGGAGGAGGTGATGGCTGTGAGTTGGATGGGCTGGATATTGCAGAACTTGAAATTGTGTTTAAGGTTGTCTTTGAAGCGCTTTTTGGGTCGGCCTGTCTTCTGGTGCCGTGCTGTAGCTCGCCAAAGAAGATCTTTCTTGGGAGACGGTGTTGGGGCATCCTGATGGTGTGGCCGGTCTATCGGAGCTGTGCCTTAATGATCTTAGCCTCAATGCTGGTGTTGTTAGTCTGCAGTACCTTGTCACGGTTTCGGCCGAGGCTGCCTCTCTCCCTTGTTCGGGCAGGCTTCGGCGTTCGTTGTCTCCGGAGTACTAGCTGCCACCGTTGTATGTTTCATGTTCGTTTGCTTCTGTCTAAGTGTTGTCACACCTGTTTTCATTCAGTGTCATTAGTGTCCTATTTAGTTCCCGTTGTGTGTGTCAGGTGTTGTGTAATATTGTTTTGTGTCAGATGTGTTTTCGCTCGGTTGAGCTTCTCTCCACTGCGCTGGAGTTACGCACCTGTTTGTGCGCTGTGCTGTTTCGTTTTCGCCTTCGTGCGTATTTCGCCTTCGGGCAAGAGTTGTCCGTTTTGGCGTGTTTTCGGCTCAATACAAGTTTGTTGGATTCCGTCTGCGTCCTGCAATTGATTCCGCCACTACACCTACAGCACACCTTGACAGAATATTACACCTCCTATGGAATCAGCAGGAGCCGCAGCAGCCCAGGCGACTCTGGAGGACAGGGTCCGGGAGCAAGGGGACCAGATCCTGCAGATGGGGACCGCCCTGCAGGAGGTGATCACCACCATCCGAGGCTGGGGGACGCCTCCACCGCCACCCTCCGTGCCAGCACCATCGGCCAGTCAGCCTAGTCCCGCACCAGAAACCCGAGGAGTCCGACTCTCGCTCCCGAGGGCTTACGATGGGACCGCAGCCGGGTGCCAGGGTTTCCTTCTCCAGGTGGAGCTGTACCTGGCCACCGTGCATCCGGTGCCCTCGGGACATGAGAGCGTGTCCGCCCTGATCTCCTGCCTGTCCGGGAAGGCGTTGGAGTGGGCCAACGCGGAGTGGAGGAGGATCGACGCGGACACCATCACGTACAGCGAGTTCTCCCGCCGCTTCAAGGCGGTGTTTGACCATCCCCCGGAGGGGAAAGCGGCGGGGGAGCGTCTGGTCTTCCTCCGGCAGGGGAGGAGGAGTGCTCAGGAGTTCGCCCTCGAATTCCGTACTCTAGCGGCAGATGCAGGGTGGAATGATCGGGCCCTCGTCGATCACTACAGGTGTAGTCTACGAGAGGACGTCCGTCGGGAGCTGGCCTGTAGGGACACCAGCCTCACGTTCGACCAGTTGGTCGACATGTCCATCAGGCTGGATAACCTGCTAGCTACCCGCGGGCGTTCCGAGGGGGGTCCGTCCATTTCACCCTCCAGCGCTTCCGAGCCGTGCCCCATGGAGCTCGGGGGTGCTGGCGCTAGAGAGAGGAGGGGTCGGCTTGCTAGGGGGTCCATCCCTTGCACCAACTGTGGTCGGGGAGGACACACCGCGGCTAGGTGCTGGGGATGGCCTCCTAGGGGAGAGGACGACAGGTCCCGCACTGGGGATTCCCTCCAGGTGAGTAGGCGCCCCACTCACCCAGAGCTCTCTGTTGCACATTTTTGTATGCCTGTGCGTTTTCCACAGGTAGCACCTCATTCCCAGCATAAGGCGCTGGTAGATTCAGGCGCGGCTGGGAATTTTATTGATAAAAAGTTTTGTTTAGCGTTAGGGATTCCCCTTCTTCCTGTTGATGTTCCTTTCCCCGTTCATGCCCTAGATAGCCGTCCGTTGGGTACGGGCTTGATCAGGGAGGTCACGGCGCCACTTAGGATGTGTGCGCAGGGGGGTCATCAGGAGATGATTCAGCTATTTCTGATTGACTCTCCTGCGTATCCGGTGGTGCTGGGCATGCCCTGGTTGAGTACCCATAACCCATCCATTTCGTGGCAGGAGAGGGCTCTGATGGAGTGGTCTGCTCAGTGTGTGGGTAGATGTTTGGGCGTTTCCGTAGGGGCTACCTCGGTGGAGAGTCCAAACCAGGTGCCCGCATTGCACGTTCCCCCTGAGTATGGGGATTTGGCTATTGCGTTTAGTAAGGCGAGGGCGACGCAGTTGCCGCCCCATAGGCAGGGAGATTGTGCGATAGACCTCCAGGCAGGAGCTGCGCTCCCACGGAGCCATGTGTATCCTCTGTCTCAAGAGGAGAAGAAAGCTATGGAGACTTACATAGACGAATCTCTGAGACAAGGATACATACGGCCTTCCACTTCCCCTGCGTCCTCGAGTTTCTTTTTTGTGAAGAAAAAAGATGGTGGTTTGCGCCCGTGCATCGATTACCGTGGTCTCAATCAGATTACGGTGAAGTACAGTTATCCACTCCCGCTGATTGCGACCATGACTGAGTCGTTGCATGGGGCGCGTTTCTTCACAAAATTAGATCTCAGGAGCGCATACAACTTGGTGCGCATCAGGGAGGGCGATGAATGGAAGACAGCCTTTAGTACCACCTCGGGCCATTACGAGTATCTGGTCATGCCATACGGGTTGATGAACGCTCCGTCAGTTTTCCAATCATTCGTGGATGAGATCTTCAGGGACATGCAGGGGCAGGGGGTGGTTGTGTACATTGATGACATTCTCGTGTACTCGCCTACCCGTGTCGAGCATGTGGCCCTGGTGCGCAGAGTGTTGCGGAGGCTGGTGGAGCACGACCTGTATGTGAAGGCAGAGAAGTGTCTGTTTTTCCAGGAGTCGGTCTCCTTTTTGGGGTATCAGTTGTCTGCGTCAGGGGTGAAGATGGAGGTAGACCGGGTGTCGGCCGTGCGTAATTGGCAAACACCAACCACTGTGAAGGAGGTGCAGCAGTTTTTGGGGTTTGCGAATTACTACCGGAGGTTTATCCGGGGTTTTGGACAGGTGGCAGCTCCCATCACGTCTCTGTTGAAGGGGGGTCCGGTGCGTCTGCAGTGGTCGGCCGAGGCGGACAGGGCGTTTGGGAGGCTGAAGGACCTGTTTACCTCGGCCCCGGTGCTGGCGCATCCGGATCCCTCTTTGCCGTTCCAGGTAGAGGTGGACGCGTCAGAGGCCGGTCTAGGAGCCGTGCTTTCACAACGGTCTGGCGCGCCACCTAAACTCCGCCCCTGTGCTTTTTATTCTAAGAAGCTCAGTCCGGCGGAGCGGAACTATGACGTAGGGGACAGGGAGCTGTTAGCCGTGGTACAGGCCTTAAAGGTGTGGAGGCACTGGCTTGAGGGGGCTCAACACCCTTTCCTCATTTTGACGGACCACCGTAACCTGGAGTACATCCGGGCGGCGAGGAGGCTGAACCCTCGCCAGGCAAGATGGAATATGTTCTTGACCAGGTTTACTTTTAAGATCACGTACATCCCTGGGTCACAGAATGGTAAGGCAGATGCGCTGTCTCGGCGGTATGACACGGAGGAGAGGTCCGTGGAGCCCACTCCCATACTGCCGGAGTCGTGTCTGGTGGCACCGGTAGTGTGGGAGGTCGATGCTGAACTCGAGCGGGCGTTACGCACCGACCCTAGTCCACCACAGTGCCCGGAGGGTCGGAAGTACGTTCCGCTCGAGGTTCGGGATCGATTGATCTATTGGGCTCACACGTCACCCTCCTCTGGACATCCGGGTATCGGCCGGACAGTGCACTGTCTTAGTGCCAAGTACTGGTGGCCCACGTTGGCAAGGGATGTGAGGGTTTATGTTTCCTCCTGCTCGGTGTGCGCCCAGTGTAAGGCGCCTAGACATCTGCCTAGGGGTAAGTTACTACCCCTGCCCGTGCCACAACGACCATGGTCCCACCTCTCGTGGATTTCCTTACTGACCTTCCTCCTTCACAGGGGAATACCACCATACTGGTCGTTGTGGACCGGTTTTCTAAGGCCTGTCGTTTGCTCCCCATGCCGGGCCTTCCTACCGCCCTGCAAACTGCAGAGGCCCTGTTCACCCATGTGTTCCGGCACTACGGGGTACCCGAGGATATTGTGTCTGATCGGGGTCCCCAATTTACCTCCAGAGTCTGGAGGGCCTTTATGGAGCGGTTGGGGGTCTCGGTGAGCCTCACCTCGGGTTACCACCCGGAGAGTAATGGGCAGGTGGAACGTGTAAACCAGGATGTGGGCAGGTTTCTTAGAACATACTGCCAGGACCAGCCGGAGGAGTGGGCAAGGTACGTTCCCTGGGCCGAAATGGCCCAGAATTCCCTACGCCATTCCTCCACTAACCTAACCCCTTTCCAATGCGTGTTAGGTTACCAGCCGGTTCTGGCACCCTGGCAGCAGAGCCAGATCGAGGCTCCTGCGGTGGATGAGTGGGCGAGGCGCTCGGAGGAGACATGGAACGCTGCACACGTCCACCTGCAGCGGGCCCTCCGACGTCATAAGGCGAGCGCTGATCTCCACCGCAGTGAGGGACCGGTGTATGCACCTGGTGATCGAGTCTGGCTCTCTACCAGGAACCTGCCCCTCCGCCTGCCCTGTCGGAAATTGGGTCGGCGGTTTGTAGGGCCATTTAAAGTCCTGGGAAGGTTGAACGAGGTGTGTTATAAATTACAGCTACCTGTTGAATATAAAAGTATTAACCCCTCGTTCCATGTGTCCCTTCTCAGGCCGGTGGTAGCTGGCCCACTCCAAGACAGTGAGATCAGGGAGACTCCTCCGCCCCCATTGGACATCGAAGGGGCACCGGCGTACTCCGTGAGGTCCATCTTGGATTCGAGACGTCGGATGGGGGGTCTCCAGTATCTAGTGGAGTGGGAGGGGTACGGTCCGGAGGAGCGGTGCTGGGTGCCGAGGGGAGACATTTTGGACCCGTCTCTCCTGACGGAATTCCATCGTGGACACCCGACGCGCCCGGCTCCGCGTCCTCCGGGTCGTCCCCGAGGCCGGAGTCAGCGCACGTCTGGAGCCGCGCGTCAAGGGGGGGGTACTGTCACGGTTTCGGCCGAGGCTGCCTCTCTCCCTTGTTCGGGCAGGCTTCGGCGTTCGTTGTCTCTGGAGTACTAGCTGCCACCGTTGTATGTTTCATGTTCGTTTGCTTCTGTCTAAGTGTTGTCACACCTGTTTTCATTCAGTGTCATTAGTGTCCTATTTAGTTCCCGTTGTGTGTGTCAGGTGTTGTGTAATATTGTTTTGTGTCAGATGTGTTTTCGCTCGGTTGAGCTTCTCTCCACTGCGCTGGAGTTACGCACCTGTTTGTGCGCTGTTCTGTTTCGTTTTCGCCTTCGTGCGTATTTCGCCTTCGGGCAAGAGTTGTCCGTTTTGCCGTGTTTTCGGCTCAATACAAGTTTGTTGGATTCCGTCTGCGTCCTGCAATTGATTCCGCCACTACACCTACAGCACACCTTGACATACCTCCAGGTTGGATACCTTGTCTTACCACCGGATACCCATAATAGATCTTACAGATTGTGTGTAGAATGTCTTCAGCTGCTTGACGTGAAGTTGGCTTGAAGTTTCACAGCCATACAGCAGGGTTGTGATCACTACCACATGGTAGATTTTCATATTTGTGGAAAGAGTGAGGGTTTTATGGTTAAGTATTCTGTTCCTCAGCCTTCCCAATGACTGGCTTGCTTTCTGGATTCTGCTTATTATTTATTGGTCGAGTGAGCCGTCCTTGGAGATGGTGCTCCCCAGATATGTGAAGTGGTAGACATTCTGGAGCTCAGATCCACTGACGTGGATGCTGGGTCCACAGGGTTGGACAGGGGTGATGGTTGACTGAGGACTACAG
Organism: Coregonus lavaretus; assembly: GCF_964263955.1. Classification (NCBI taxonomy): domain Eukaryota; kingdom Metazoa; phylum Chordata; class Actinopteri; order Salmoniformes; family Salmonidae; genus Coregonus; species Coregonus lavaretus. Next base: position 27,449,583 of record NC_139995.1, read on the forward strand.
TTTTTGCCAAGCTGATGGTAAGACAAACTCTTGCAAGCTACATCAAAGCAGTCTGCCAAAGACTGGAGGTCTACCTACCTCTGTGTGCATGAGGAGGGCACAGTCATCGGCGAAGAGGGCCTCTCGGACAAATCTGTGTTCATCATTTCTACCAGCATGTCACCTGTGCAACTAGAGGCACAAAACTCTAAATCACCTTTACTCCACACACAGAAATGCATACAAAGCTACCCCTCGCTCTCCATTTGGCAAATCTGACCATAACTCTATCCTCCTGATTCCTGCTTACAAGCAAAAATTCAAACAGGAAGTAAATAATAAATAATTGGTCATTTAGCAGACGCTCTTATCCAGAGCGACTTACAGGAGCAATTAGGGTTAAGTGCCTTGCTCAAGGGCACATCGACAGATTTTTCACCTAGTCGGCTCGGGGATTAGAACCAGCGACCTTTCGGTTACTGGCACAACGCTCTTCACCACTAAGCTACCTGCCGCCCTAGTACCAGTGACACGTTCAATACGGACGTGGTCCGATGAAGCAGATTCTAAACTACAGGACTGTTTCGCTAGCACAGACTGGAATATGTTCCGGGATTCATCCGATGGCATTGCAGAGTTTACCACAGCAGTCACCGGCTTCATTAATAAGTGCATTGACGACGTCGTCCCCACAGTGACCATACATACATATCCCAACCAGAAGCCATAGATTACAGACAACATCCGCACTGAGCTAAATGCTGTGGCCACTTTCAAGGAGAGGGACACTAATCTGAACACTTATAAGAAATCCTGGTACGCATTCCGACTAACCATCAAACAGGCAAAGCGTCAATACAGGACTAAAATTGAATCCTAATACAGCGGCTCTGACACTCGCCGGATGTGGCAGGGAAACCCAGCCGTGAGCTGCCCAGTATCGCAAGCCTACCAGACGAGCTAAATGCCTTCTATGCTCGCTTTGAGGAAAACAACACTGAACGATGCATGTGCTCACCAGCTGTTCCGGACGAGTGTGTGATCACGCTCTCCGTAGCCGATGTCAGTAAGACCTTTAAACAGGTTAACATTCACAAGGCCCCGGGGCCAGACAGATTACCAGGATGCATAATCAGAGCATGTGCTGACCAGCTGGCAAGTGTCTTCACTGACATTTTCAACCTCTCCCTGATCCAGTCTGTAATGCCTTCATGTTTCAAGCAGACCAACATAGTCCCTGTACCCAAGAATGCCAAGGTAACCTGTCTAAATTACTATCGCCCCGTAGCACTCACATCTGTAGCCATGAAATGCTTTGAAAGGCTGGTCATGGCTCACATCAGCACCATCATCCCAGACACCCTAGACCCACTCCAATTCGCATACCATCCCAACAGATCCACAGATGATGCAATCTCTGTTGAACTCCACACTGCCCTTTCCTAAAAAGAGGAACACCTATGTGAGAATTCTGTTAATTGAATACAGCATTCAACACCATAGTGCCCTCCAAGCTTATCAGTAAGCTAAAGACTGGGACTAAACACCTCCCTCTACAATTGGATCCTGGACTTCCTGACGGGCCGCCCTCAGGTAGTGACGGTAGGCAACAGCACATCCACCGCGCTGACCCTCAACACAGGGGCCCCTCAGGGGTGCGTGCTTACTCCCCTCCTATACTCCCTGTTCACCCACGACTGCGTGGCCATGCACGACTCCAACACCATCATTAAGATGGCAGACGACATGACGTGGTAGGTCTGATCACCGACGACGAGACAGCCTATAGGGAGGAGGTCAAGAGACCTGGCAGTGTGGTGCCAGGGTAAAAACCTCTCCCTCAACGTCAGCAAGACAAAGGAGCTGATTGTGGACTACAGGAAACGCCCCCATTCAAATCGACAGAGCTGTAGTGGAGTGAGTCGAGACCTTCAAGTTCCTCGGTGTCCACATCACTAAGTATCGATCACGGTCCACACACACCAACACAGTCGTGAAGGAGGGCACGACAACGGCTCTTCCCCCTCAGGAGGCTGAAAAGATTTGGCATGGGCCCTCAGATCCTCAAAAAGTTATACAGCTGCACCATTGAGAGCATCTTGATTGGCTGCATCCCAGCTTGGTATGGCAACTGCTTGGCATCTGACTGCAAGGCGCTACAGAGGGTAATGCGTACGGCCCAGTACAACACTGGGGCCGAGCTCCCTGCCATCCAGGACCTCTATACCAGGCGGTGTCAGAGAAAGGCCCGAAAAATTGTCAAAGACTTGCTAGCTACTTCAGTGGATGTTGAACACATTTCTGCCTGCAAATTAATACATTTCTAGCTGTAAATGTGTTCAATTATAGCCATGGTATAAAAGGGATAATCAACTCGGGGCTCAATGCGTTCTCTGGAAAATAATGCAACTCTGTGGAAGGTTAATTCCACTCCGCTAGAGCGTCGTGGAACACACCTTCCAAGTCGTTCATTATTTTCCAGAGAACGCATAGCCCCTCGTTGATTATCTCTTACATACCCAGATACATATCCAGCAGTCTATGGTCTAGCTACAGGTATACTCAGCAGCACTGGACCAACGAACTTAAACCACCTATTCCACATGCAAACAAACCATAGTTGTTGGCTGTGCATCCTACTGGAAGCATGCATTGTATAGGGCTTTTCAGTCTCAAACAGCCGTGATCTTTTGAACGTGGAGTTTGGGGGCGACGAAACAACAGAGCCCCATTCAATGAAGGGAAGCAAAGTGAGCGGAGGGGTGATTTGCACGTGGAGCTTGGCAAAAGGGGGCATGATTTGTTGACATAATTGTAATCCAAACCCAACCTTCATTTACTCCTTGTGACGGACTGAGGTTCCAAACTCTGTTTTAGACGAGACTGACTTTATCCTATGACCAAAATTATCCTATTTACACTTTGTAGTGAATGTTTAAACTAGAATAAATGTTCCAGACTTATATTTTCAAATGGATTAGTTGTTTTTTGGGGGCAGTCACTCTTTAACATTTCTAAATCATTCAATAATATGATAACCAGACTAAAGTGTTTGAGTTCACGCAATATATAAAGCACAATGTTTGATGGGACTAGCGAAAGCATAGTTAATTTAGCAGGCAATGCTTGTACCAAACAGTCAGTCCGTTTGTGTGGGGAGAACTGGAGGGAAATGTCTGACGTGATATTTAGCAGGCACGTGATGTCAAAGCTATTTACATGAGCAGCTTTTCAGCTCAGCCAGTATGAGGGTCATTCAGTTAAAGGGTCACTCTTATCTGGACTGACGTAAGGAGGAGGTTCTTCTGTTTTCTGTCTCTTTCTCTGTCTCTCCCACCTCTCCCATCTCTGTCTTGTCTGTCTGTCTGTCTGTTTCTCTCTCTTCTCTCTCTCCTCCTCCCCCCTTCTCTCTCTCTCTCTCTCTCTCTCTCTCTGTCTCCCCCCCCTTCTCTCTCTCTCTCTCTCTCTCTCTCTCTCTCTCTCTCTCTCTCTCTCTCTCTCTCTCTCTGTCTCTGTGGGTGTTATAATATGAGTGGTAGGTAGCCAGGCAGGCTGGATTGTCCTGGAGACTGAGAGACTTTGGACCCTAAATCTCCCGTCTCCTCTTCCCCCTTACACACACACACACACACACAGACACACACTCACCCCCCCCCCCCCCCTACCATGGCTGTGTGTGTGTTATTTTTTTTTAATATGACATTGTATGTTACGTGGGCTTCCCTCTGGTGTTTGTGCAATGCATTTTGTGTATGCTATACTGCCTGTGTATGTATGATAATGTATGTTACTCACAGGCAAACACACCCACAAACATCTGGTGATCACAGAGCACACAGCAGGCTTTTATAAGGTTTTATCTCCTTTGTTGGTGCACAATCAGCAAAATACAACAATTAACTTGTGTTTTTCAGAATTAGCTACAGTTCTCTCTCTCTCTTTCACACACACACACACACACACACACACACACACACACACACACACACACACACACACACACACACACACACACACACACACACACACACACACACACACACACACACAGTCCCTGTGGATAGGACACACTCCTCTGGTTTCCTAATACAAGATCTGTTTGTAAACTGTGATGCCCCCTAACCCATACCATATCAACCCCTAACCTTATCCACCTTGCTCCTCACACCCCCTCATCTACCCCTCTCACACTTTAACTCCTGCGCTGTCTGGTGTGGGGTGGAAGAGGTTGGAGGGGTGGAGAGGTGGAGGTGGGGGGTGAACAGGCCTCTCTTTAAGCCCGTGTGGGAGACAGCAGGGCCAGTGTGTTTGAGCTGGCAAGCCCCAGGCTTCAGACCCGGCCTCCTCTCTTCCCCAGAAGCTGCTTCTCATTAGAGCGGTTTGTTTTGGCAGCGGCCCGGTGGCACTTAGCAGCTCCACACACACACATATGCATGCACACATATGCACGCGCACATATGCATGCCCACACTCAAGCACACACCCAAACACACACATGATGTGCACGCGTGCACACTATTTGTTTTGGCAGTGGCCAGGTGGCAATTAGCGGAGCGTAGCCGCGTTAGCAATCAGGCCACCACCATGTTTATGTTTGCAGATTCCGGACACACGCACACCTTTTTCTCTATCTCCCTTAGCTCTCTTCATACTCTACTCACACACACACATGCACACGCACACAGCATGCCCCACTGTATTTTTATGTTTGCTGAACACTGACACCAGTTTGGTTAAGATAGAATCGATAATACCCTAAAAAGACCCTGTCACTACTGTCTACTATGTCTCGTGCCAGGAGAAAAACACACTATAGACACACTACACTTCACACACACACGCAACACTACACACCTACTAAACACACAGTGTAGGAAACAAATAGTGTTCTCTCCTCTCCAAGAGTGTTATTTGGACCCTAACCCTCCCAATTTTCTGTCTGGGACAGCCTGTGGACAGCGGCTTGTGTTAAGGTTTGTGTTATGGATTCGGTTTCTCTGGCTGTTTCTCTACACACACCAGGAATGTGATAAACAATACACGCATTCTTGGGAGCTGGCAAACACACCACACACACACACACACACACACACACACACACACACACACACACACACACACACACACACACACACACACACACACACACAGACACACACACACAGACACACACACAGACACACAGACAGACAGACAGACAGACAGACAGACAGACAGACAGACAGACAGACCGTTCATAACTCAGCACCCCATAGTCACTCACATCAGTAGTACTGGGGCTGACTCTGACTGTCACGTATTCCGCCGAGGCTGCCCCCCCTCCTGGTTCGGGCAGGCTTCGGCGTTCATCGTCACCGGAGTACTAGCTACTGCCGATCCCATTCTCATCACTCCACTTGTCATGTCTTGTCAATCACACACACCTGGTGCTCATTCCCCTAATTAGTATGTGTAATAGTGTTCCGTCTGTTCCCCTTGTCTTTGTGAGTGATTGTTTGTTGTGAGAGCGTGTAGCTCGGTTGAGCTACTATTCACTGTGTTTATGCCAAGGTGGATGTTTTCCCTTGTAATAGTTTGTTTGACGCTTGGGGCATTTGATTTATGTAAACGGAATAAACTCTGGACTTCTGTGTTTTACTTCCTGCGCCTGACTCCTTCATTCACACCTCGTCACAGAATCACTCACCCGATCTGATATGGAGTCAGCAGGAGAAGACCGCATGCCTGGAGTTGTGGCAAGAGTCCAGGAGCATTCCTCGATGTTGGCCAGCTTTGGGGAAGCAATGGATTGGGTTCTTCAGGTGGTACAATGCCTGGAGAGGAGAGGATCCGATCTATCGAGACCAGCTGGTCAACCGGATCCAGCCACCTACACCCCAGCCCCTGGAGGGATCCAGATATCCCGGCCACCGGCGTTTGATGGGACGGCAGCGCGATGTAAAGGATTCCTACTCCAACTGGAGTTGTATTTCTCCAGCATCAGGCCGGCTCCCCGGGAGCGGGAGAAGGTATCCGTCCTCGTTTCCTGCCTTTGTGGGAGAGCCCTGGAGTGGGCCAACGCGGTGTGGAACGAGGGAGGACTACGGGGAGTTTGCTCGCTCTTTCGGGCCGTTTTTGATCACCCGCCTGAGGGTCGAGAGGCGGGCGAACGACTGGTTCCGGTGCCACCTAAGGGAGGACGTCCGACGGGAGCTAGCCTGCCGGGATGCCATGCTATTGTTCTCCCAACTGGTGGACATGGCCATCCGGCTGGACAATCTGCTAGCAGCCAGCGGACGTCCTGGTAGGGGACTGCCCGTTCCCACTCCGGACGACTCTGACCCCGAGCAGATGGAGCTGGGGGGAGCAGCCGGTCGAGAGAGCGCAGGAGGACAGTGACAGTGCCACTCTGGTGGCACGAAGAGACATTCCACCTCACGTCGCAGTCAACGTTATTTTGGGTCTGGAGGTGGTAGGCAGGGTACTCACGCATCACCCAAGGTAACGAACACCCAAATGTGTTCAGAGCCCTTTGCGGCGCACTGTACTTTATCTATCTCCTTTCCCGATCACTTGGTAGGTTCCCAGTGTAAGGCCCTAGTCGATTCAGGCGCAGCTGGGAATTTTATGGACAGGGCATTTGCACACCGTCAAGGCATTTCATTGGTTCCCCTAACCATTCCACTCCCCATCAGAGCACTTGATAGTTGACCATTAGGGTCCAGGTTGGTTAAGGAAGTTACGGTACCAGTCACCATGATTACGCAGGAGACGCATGTTGAGCAGATCACCTTTATGATTATTGAGTCTCCTGCTTACCCTGTAGTCTTGGGTATCCCGTGGTTAGCCCTTCACAACCCCAATTTCTCATGGCCGCAGAGTTTTCTTACGGGGTGGTCGCGTGAGTGTCCGGGTAGGTGTCTAGGTGTTTCCGTTGGTGCGACCACTGTGGAAAGTCCAGACGGTACCCCCCACTGTGCGCATTCCCCCCGAACACCATGATCTGGCGCTCGCGTTTTCCAAGACGCAAGCGACTAAATTACCACCTCATCGGGAGGGGGATTGTGCGATAAAACTTCGGGTAGACGCTGTACCTCCCAGGAGTCATATGTATCCCCTGTTGCAGGCTGAAACGGAGGCTATGGAAACATACATCACCGAGTCCCTGCGCCAAGGGTATATACGTCCCTCCACTTCACCTGCCTCCTCGAGTTTCTTCTTTGTGAAGAAGAAAGATGCCGGTTTACGCCCATTAATTGATTATCGACCACTGAATAATGTGACGGTACGATTTAGTTACCCTCTTCCCCTCATTCCTTCAGTGATTGAGTCAATGCATGGGGCCCGCTTTTTCAGCAAATTGGACCTCAGGAGTGCCTACAACCTGGTGCGTATTTGGGAGGGGGATGAGTGGAAAACAGCATTCAGCACAACCTTATGAATACCTGGTAATGCCCTACGGTTTGATGAATGCTCATCCGTTTTCCAGTCCTTTGTGAACGAGGTGTTTTGGGACATGCTTGGTCGCGGTGTGGTGGTCTACATCGATGACATCCTGGTGTATTCCGCTCCGTGCACCGAGCATGTGTCCCTGGTTCGCAAGGTACTGGTCCGACTGCTGGAAAATTATCTTTATGCCAAGGCAGAGAAGTGTGTGTTTTTCCAGCAGTCAATCTCCTTCCTCGAATATCGCATTACCACCACAGGTGTGGAGATGGAGGGAGACCGCATTGCAGCCGTGCGTAATTGGCCGTCTCCAACCACGGTAAAGGAGGTGCAGCGCTTCCTTGGCTTTGCCAACTACTATCGAAGGTTTATTCGGGGCTTTGGTAAGGTCGCAGCTCCCATTACCTCCTTGTTGAAGGGTGGGCCGTCCCAGCTCCGCTGGTCTGCTGAGGCTGATTTGGCCTTCAGTAGATTGCGGGGTATGTTTTTTTTCTTCTTTTTCTTGAGGGTGTATGTTTCCTCATGCTCAGTGTGCGCCCAGAGTAAGGCACCTAGGCACCTCCCAGCGGGTAAGCTACAACCTTTATCAGTTCCACAACGACCATGGTCTCACCTGAGTATTGATTTTCTCACTGATCTTCCCCCCTCCCAAGGTTACACCACTATCCTGGTCGTTGTGGACCGCTTTTCAAAGTCCTGCCACCTCCTTCTTCTGCCCGGTCTCCCCACGGCCCTACAAACTGCGGAGGCTCTGTTTACTCACGTCTTCCGGCACAACGGGGTACCAGAGGATATAGTGTCCGACCAAGGTCCCCAGTTCACGTCTAGAGTCTGGAAGGCGTTCATGGAACGTCTGGGGGTCTCGGTCAGCCTGACCTCTGGATTTCACCCCGAGAGTAATGGGCAGGTGGAAAGGGTGAATCAAGATGTGGGTAGGGTCCTGCGGACCTACTGTCAGGACCGGCCGGGGGAGTGGTCAGTGTTCCTGCCATGGGCAGAATATGCTCAGAACTCTCTCCGCCACTCCTCCACTAACCTAACACCCTTCCAATGTGTTTTAGGTTACCAACCGGTCCTGGCACCGTGGCACCAGAGCCAGACCGAGGCTCCTGCAGTGGATGACTGGTACTGTCACGACTTCCGCTGAGGCTGCCCCCCCTACTGGTTCGGCGCTCGTCGTCACCGGAGTACTAGCTACTGCCGATCCCATTCTCATCACTCCACTTGTCATGTCTTGTCAATCACACACACCTGGTGCTCATTCCCCTAATTAGTATGTGTAATAGTGTTCCCTCTGTTCCCCTTGTCTTTGTGAGTGATTGTTGTGAGAGCGTGTAGCTCGGTTGAGCTACTATTCACTGTGTTTATGCCAAGGTGGATGTTTTCCCTTGTAATGATTTGTTTGACGCTTGGGGCGTTTGATTTATGTAAACGGAATAAACTCTGGACTTCTGTGTTTTACCTCCTGCGCCTGACTCCTTCATTCACACCTCGTCACACTGGCCAAATGAATACACACTCACACTCACACTCACACTTACATTAGGAATTCTCCAGTATTTCCCAAATAGAGGGTCAGGACCCACTGATGGTTTTTGGACTGTGGGCAGAAACATTGGTTTTGTTCAGTGATGGGTCACTGGAAAATTTCAAATGCTTTTGATGGCTGAAACAGTATTAAAAGTTTGAGAACCAGATTTTTTGGATGCAAGGAAGCTTGATAACTAAAAGTGCCATAAGGGGTAAATTGTGAAAATTGTGATGGGTAGGATGTTGCTGGCACGTGTCTAAATCCTAACCACAACAGTATTCCCCATAAACCATGGCCTCGAGGGCATTATGGTGATTTGGATGTGGTTCACTAGCAGACGCGTGTGTATTAGCCTTGTGTATGAGTTTGTCAAAACGAGGTGTGAGGTCAGAGGGTCAGTGTTCGAAGGGACGACTGAGGACCCTGTTTTACCCAGCATTCTCCAGTCAGGCCCAGCTGTGAAAACACACTCACAGGGGAGCCAGGTGTCTCTGCATGAATAACCTCAGTGTGTCCTACCTACACACACACACGCATGCACGCACACACACACACACACACACACACACACACACACACACACACACACACACACACACACACACACACACCTGTCCATCACCTCATACAGCACCCACAGTAAAGCTACTCAGCCAGTCAGCCACTCAGCCATCCAGCCTCATCTGTCATTTGCTAGCCCCACTCCTCTCTCCAGCACCCACAGCATTACAGCCTTACTGCTTAATCTTGCTACTGTAGTGCTGTCCTGTGTGTGTGTTGTCCTCCGGGGGTGCTGCCTCTGGCATAGCCTCAGCAGTGTGTTGACTTACTGAGATTGGCAATGTGTTTTGTGTGTGTGTGTTTATGTGTGTGTATGTGTGTATGAGAGTGAGTGAGTGAATCGGAGAGAGTGTGTGGGTTGACCCAGGGAGATTGGCGGCTGGCTCTTGAGGGAGCGGTGGGTTAGCCGACGCCGGAGCGTTGTTAAGACCAAACCTCCTAATTGAAGAAGATGCCTACAGGCCTTCCTCTGTGTGTGTGTGTGTGTGTGTGTGTGCGTGCACATTTCAACAGTGCAAGCCCTGGTAGACAGTCAGGCAGGGTCCCAGTGGGGCAGCACCACTATAGGGTCTTAACAGAAATTAACCTGAGCTAATGAAATAACAACGTTCAGTTAGGTTGGTAGCAGCCCATTTTTTGCCCAAAAATATGAGCCCAAAAATATGAGAGAGACCTGTAATTTTCATCATAAGTACACGTCAACTATGACAGACAAATTGAGAAAAACAAATCCAGAAAATCACATTGTAGGATTTTTAATGAATTTATTTGCAAATTATGGTGGAAAATAAGTATTTGGTCACCTACAAACAAGCAAGATTTCTGGCTCTCACCTGTAACTTCTTCGTTAAGAGGCTCCTCTGTCCTCCACTCGTTACCTGTATTAATGGCACCTGTTTGAACTTGTTATCAGTATAAAAGACACCTGTCCACAACCTCAAACAGTCACACTCCAAACTCCACTATGGCCAAGACCAAAGAGCTGTCAAAGGACACCAGAAACAAAATTGTAGACCTGCACCAGGCTGGGAAGACTGAATCTGCAATAGGTAAGCAGCTTGGTTTGAAGAAATCAACTGTGGGAGCAATTATTAGGAAATGGAAGACATACAAGACCACTGATAATCTCCCTCGATCTGGGGCTCCACGCAAGATCTCACCCCGTGGGGTCAAAATGATCACAAGAACGGTGAGCAAAAATCCCAGAACCACACGGGGGGACCTAGTGAATGACCTGCAGAGAGCTGGGACCAAAGTAACAAAGCCAACCATCAGGAGGAAGGAGTGGCTTCGTAAGAAGCATTTCAAGGTCCTAGAGTGGCCTAGCCAGTCTCCAGATCTCAACCCCATAGAAAGTCTTTGGAGGGAGTTGAAAGTCTGTGTTGTCCAGCGACAGCCCCAAAACATCACTGCTCTAGAGGAGATCTGCATGGAGGAATGGGCCAAAATACCAGCAACAGTGTGTGAAAACCTTGTGAAGACTTACAGAAAACGTTTGACCTGTGTCATTGCCAACAAAGGGTATATAACAAAGTATTGAGAAACTTTTGTTATTGACCAAATACTTATTTTCCACCATAATTTGCAAATAAATTCATTAAAAATCATACAATGTGATTTTCTGGATTTTTTTTCCTCATTTTGTCTTTCATAGTTGACGTGTACCTATGATGAAAATTACAGGCCTCTCTCATCTTTTTAAGTGGGAGAACTTGCACAATTGGTGGCTGACTAAATACTTTTTTTCCCCACTGTAATTTTTTCTTAGCATTTCTTATACCAATAGACTATTCAAAGAGGGACTCAAGCTCTTTTTTGCCGAATGTTAAATACACAGCCAATAGAACTCAAGGGTAGTTTGAAAGAAGAGCGAACGTGCGATGACGGTGATGGCGGTAGGCTATAGCAGTTATTTATTCAGACCCATAACCATTCAATCTTCGTGAAGAGAAGTGAAAGCCTTCTGCATCTAATTCTAGTCTTATATTATTCAAGGATGTCATTAGAATGATGAAGATAAGGACAACGAAATGTATTTAATTGAACTGTTGAAAGCGAGGAAGGAATGAAGCAACAATAGAGAGAAAAAGAGGCTAATAAAATTAGGGGATATATTATGAAACTTTGTGTGCTGCCCCAGAATCGCATGTTCTCTTCTGCTTTATCATGGTTTGATTTGGTGTGTAATTCCAGTCCATATAATACAGTATAATACAATACAGTAATACAGTTCACACTCAAAAAGATTAGCCTACTGGAGCTAGTTTAATATATTTACCCAAGAGAGCATATAGCTAGCTACATCTATGTGCTTTTATGTTTTTCTGTCATGCTTAATTTGCTTTAGCCTATATCATATGTATTGGATAATGACAAAATTATTTCGGCTTTTTTGCGCTTTGGGCTCATTAAATGTCGTTACTGTAGGGCTAATAAAATGTATGTAATATATGGCTCATCAGGCTCAGGTAGCATCAGGTTTGAATTTTCATGCTGATCAAAGCTCTAATCAAATCCAGACATATTTATATGCTTTATAATGCTTTTGAATGACACTTCCGGTTTTGGCGGGAAATACCGGGTTACCCGGGAGAGAAGTGATTTATTCTCGGGATGGAACATTTGTAAAATACAGGGGAAATATTTAACCCTAGTCCATGTGTGTATGTGTGTGTCCGTGTATGTGTGTGAGTCGGTGTGAGTGTGAATGTGTGTGAGCGTGACACTGAGTGTCAGTGGCGTTAAACAGGCAGGTGCTGCAGGTGTTGCAGATCTGCTTAAGGCCGTTTTGCTCTCTGAGCTGCGTTCAATGCGGGCGCTGTAAGTAATTGCTTGATTTGACTCTTTCAGCTGTTTTCCTCAATGATTACGCCACAGGGGTTTACTTAAGGCTGGGAGCGTGACAGGTTCTGGAATGCCTCTCCCCGGAGCGAGATAATCTGTCTTGGGTCACCAAGAGACTCTAGTTACAGAAGAGCAGCCCCTTCAGAAGGTGATCCCCCTTATCAAAACCCCTTACACACACTTGCACACACACACACACACACACATACATGCACACACAAACACACGGACACACACACACCTGTACATAGACACACACATCTCCAGTTACAGAGTTCTGCCTGTCAGTAAAACCCACTAGTTCAAACTGGGCATTTCTTTCTGATATCAGAAAGGAAGATAGAGGATAGAAAATACATTATAAACGTTATAAATACAGTAAAGGTGGTGTTACATTATTTTTCCACTAAGTGGACTCTAGCCAACCAGTCAGTAATCTCCATCATTACAACCCTCTTTATCATCAACGCAACAGTCTGATGCTCATAAAATGTCTGCGTTTTACTCTGTCGGTGTCTCAGTCTTCCAGTCTGTCCATCTGTCCGTCAGTTGGTCATATATTCTGGTGCTATGTGGTTTCAGTTAGTCTCTCTCTCTCGCTCGTGCTCTCTCTCTTTTCTTTCTCTCCCTCTCTCTTTCTCTCCAAGTTAGCATGCATTACCCTTGGTAACACTTCCTGCTGGGCTGAGCTGTGATTGGATGGTCAGGAGAACTGGCCGTGGCCGGAAATCAAGACTTTGTTCATGCTATGCTGCGTGTATCTACTCTGTACTCAACACAAATGCGTAATATTGATTTCTGATGGTCTTTGGTTCCAGATTGAATGATAACGTGAAGTAGCTTTGGCATGAGACTGGTGCCCTCAGCTCCTAGTGCCATGCATGCACACAAACACACGCATACACGCACGCAAGCTCACACAAGCATGCACGCTCACAAACACACACATGCACACATGCACTGAGTGAGTGTGAGCAATTTGATGAGACTATGCCCTCAGCCCCTAGCGCTACGCTCAAACTCCCGAAGATAAAAGCCTTGAGCGCCCCTCTAATCTCTATACACCACTGGTGGTTGGGGCCACAAGGTGTGTGTGTTTAGCCCACAGGGAAAAGGTGGGTGGGCAGGGGTTGTAGGTAGCTACTGACAAGCATCAACAAACACACACAACCACAGTCAAGCACCAAGCCATCCACAGACCAGAAAGAATAACCTCCCGCTCACTGCACTGAAGTCCCACAGAGCCACATCAATACTCAGGGAGACCCTTCTTAGTCCCTAAATGAACTGGAGATGTCATCTGGCCAAAGGGATAGGGGACCCAACAGCAGGAGAGTCTGTGACACAGTAGGGAGAAAGAAAGAGAGAGAGAGAGAGAGAGAGAGAGAGAGAGAGAGAGAGAGAGAGAGAGAGAGAGAGCGAGAGAGAGAACACTCAGAACCAAAAAAGCTCAGTACAACAGCAAGCAGCTGACACTAATTGATGAGTCCATAAACATAAACAACTTCTGACAAAATTGGAAAAACCTAAAAAAAATAAAAACAAGAGGAATTAGCTATACAAAATGGTGACATTGATTTTTTATTTAACCAGGCAAATCAGTTAGGAACAAATTCTTATTTACAATGACGGCCTACACCGGCCAAACCCGGACGACGCTGGGCCAATTGTGCGCCGCCCTATGGGACTCCCAATCACGGCCGGTTGTGATACAGCCTGGAATTGAACCAGGGGGTCTGTAGTGACGCCTAAAGCACTGAGATGCAGTGCCTTAGACCGCTGAGCCACTCTGGAGCCCGACATATGGACAACCCATTTTAAAACACTCTACAACACCGTTCAAATTGATGCAAACACAGAACAATGCCAAATTCATGAGAAGTTGAATGGATTAGAAAAAGCTATAAAGGACAATCAAAATCCATTGGACTCCCCAATTACTGACCAGGAGCTCTATAAGAAACTTCAGGCCCTCAAATTTAAAAAAGCATGCGGACCTGATGGCATCCTAAATGAGATGCTCAAATTCACTTGTGCAAAATTTCAATTGGTTATATTAAAAATGTTTATTTGATCCTGAGTGTAGGTTATGTCCCTGACATCTGGAATCAAGGACTCATAACCCCAATCTTTAAGAACAGAGACAAATTTGACCCTAACAATTACAGAGGCATTTGTGTGAATAGTAACCTGGGGAAGGTTTTCTGTAGTATTATAAATGTAAGAGTTCTAAACTTCCTTAATAAGCACAATGTCTTGAGTAAAAGCCAAATTGGATTTATACCAAAACATCGCACGACCGATCATATTTACACCCTACACACCCTGATAGATAAACATGTCCAAAATAAAAATAATAATACCAAAATGTATGCTTGCTTTATCGACTTCCAAAAAGCATTTGATTCTATTTGGCATACAGGACTGTTCTAGAAAGTTTTTGAAAGTGGTGTAGGGGGTAAAACATATGACATTATTAAATCAATGTATTCTGGCAATACATGCAGCATTATAATTGGCAAGAAAATAACATAATTCTTTAACCAGGGGCGGGGCCTTTGCCAGGGTTGCAATCTGAGCACTGCACTCTTCAATATTAACATCAACAAATTGGCCGCTATACTAGAAAAATCCTCAGCCCCTGGTATTAATCTCTACAATTCAGAGGTTAAATGACTGCTTTTCGCAGATGACCTGTGCCTGCTGTCACCCACAGCACATGGCCTACAGCAGAGCCTGGACCTGCTAGAGCAGTACTGCCAGACCTGGGCCCTGGCAGTAAACCCCAAAAAGACTAAAATAATGATTTTCCAGAGAAGATCCAGATCTCAGGGAATTAGACCAAAGTTCTCAATTGGTACAAAATATACTATACTGCACACACTACAATTACTTAGGTTTAAAAATAAGCTCAACTGGACACCTTAATCATGCAGTGAATTAACTGAGAGAGAAAGCACGCAGAGCATTCTACGCCGTTAAAAAACCAATTCAAATTGAAATAGCCTAAAATTAGGCTAAAACTAATTGAATGTTTCATTGAACCAATTGCACTTCATGGCAGCGAGGTGTGGGGTCAACAAGATTTCACCCAATGGGACAAACACCCCATTGAAACCCTGCATGCAGAGTTTTGTAGGATTCTCCTACATGTCCAGAGGAAAACTACAAACAATGCATACAGGGCAGAATTAGGCAAATATCCAATAATAACAAACTCAAAAAATAGCAATTAAGTTTTAGAAACATCTAAAATACAATGACCCCCTCTCATATCATTACCAAGCCCTGCAATACCAAGAGCTGAGCAAAGAAAAGAAAAGAAAAGAGTCCCCTCATCCAGCTGGTCCTGGGGCTGAGTTCACAAACCTGTTCTACTAACACACTGAAGCCTCAGGACCAGAACATCCAATCAATCAGAATAAACCAAATTACAACACAGTCAAAACAAAACTACATTACTTATTGGGAAACACAAGCACAAGCACAAAGAAAATGCAGTGCTATCTGGCCCTAAATCGACAGTACACCATGGCAAACTATTTGACCATGGTTACTGATCAAAACCATAGAAAAACCTTGACAAAGTACAGGCTCAGTGAGCACAGCCTTGCCATTGAGAAGGGTAGACACAGGAAAACCTGGCTCCCTGTAGAGGAAAGGCTGTGCAACCGCTGCACCACAGCAGAACCCGAGACAGAGATGCATTTCCTGACAAAATGTCAAAAATATAAAACAATTAGAGAGTATCATTTCCCCAATTTTGAAACCATTATTGAAGGTTTCAAAGACCTCTCTGATGAGGATAGGCTACCCGTCCTGTTGGGGGAGGACGCAGAGAGCTGTGGGTTGGCAGCGCACTACATTGCTGCCTGCCATAAGATGAGGGACAGTGTCTGACAGATCAACCAACCTGCACATGTCCTCTATGCAAATTGAATTGAATTGAATTAGAGAGAGAGAGAGAG
>NC_139995.1:27470890-27483390 GCF_964263955.1 Coregonus lavaretus
AAAGAATGGCAAACGGCAGCTGGGGTGAAGTGCACGGCGAGGACGGTTCGAAACAGGCTCCTAGGGGCAGGGCTGAAGTCGTGCAAAGCTAGATAAAAAACCTTCATCAATGAGAAGCAAAGAAGAGCCAGGCTGAGGTTTGCAAAAGACAATTAGGATTGGACCGTAGAGGACTGGAGTAAGGTCATCTTCTCTGATGAGTCCAATTTTCAGCTTTGCCCAACACCTGGTCGTCTAATGGTTAGACGGAGACCTGGAGAGGCCTACAAGCCACAGTGTCTCGCACCCACTGTGAAATTTGGTGGAGGATCGGTGATGATCTGGGGGTGCTTCAGCAATGCTGGAATTGGGCAGATTTGTCTTTGTGAAGGACGCATGAATCAAGCCACGTACAAGGTTGTCCTGGAAGAAAGCTTGCTTCCTTTTGCTCTGACATTGTTCCCCAACTCTGAGGATTGTTTTTTCCAGCAGGACAATGCGCCATGCCACACAGCCAGGTCAATCAAGGTGTGGATGGAGGACCACCAGATCAAGACCTTGTCATGGCCAGCCCAATCTCCAGACCTGTACCCCATTGAAAACTTCTGGAATGTGATCAAGAGGAAGATGGATTGTCACAAGCCATCAAACAAAACCGAGCTGCTTGAATTTTTGCGCCAGGAGTGGCATAAAGTCACCCAACATCAATGTGAAAGACTGGTGGAGAGCATGCCAAGACGCATGAAAGCTGTGATTGAAAATCAGGGTTATTCCACCAAATATTGATTGACTTCCTTAGTTAAAACATTACTATTGTGTTGTTTAAAAATGAACATGAACTTATTTTCTTAGCATTATTCGAGGTCTGACACTGCATCTTTTTTGTTATTTTGACCAGTTGTCATTTTCTGCAAATATATGCTCTAAATGACAATATTTTTATTTGGAATTTGGGAGAAATGTTGTCAGTAGTTTATAGAATAAAACAAAAAAAATTATTTCACCCAAACATATACCTATAAATAGTAAAACCAGAGAAACTTATATTTTTGCAGTGGTCTATACATTTTTTCCAGAGCTGTATATATATATGGGGGATACAACCTTCCCAGCTCTGCAGATTTTGCTGCGAAGAGACAGAGTCATTAGATCATTTATTTTGGTACTGTCCATATGAAGCTTGTTTTTGATCACAGTTCCAGGAATGGCTGAAGAATTGCAAAATTTACCTGGAGCGAACTCTGCAGATAGCACTACTGGGTGATTTGAAAAGTCATAGTCAATCGATCAATAATAATACTTTTAGCAAAAATGTTTATCTTTAATTTACAATCTGTAGAAACTATGAGAATAGAAAGGTTCAGAACTTTTGTGAAACATCACAGCACAGTTGAAAAATATATGGCAAATAGAAATCCAATATGGAAGGTGTTAAGCCAGGGGTGTCAAACTCATTTTAGCTCAGGGGCCACATGGAGGAAAATCTATTCCCAAGTGGGCCGGACCGGAAAAATCATGGTATATATAACTTAAAAACAACAACTTCAGATTGTTTTCTTTGTTTTAATACGATCAACATACAACATAAAGCTGGAGCCTGAGGACAGTGTGTCCAAAATAGTACAAGCACAACATCACTATTAATCATAAAACACGTCAAGTTTATTTGAAAATTATAAAGAAAAAGAACACACAAACACACAATGCCTCAGTGATTAACAGAACTGTTTCACAGATCACAGAACTATATCAGGGTGTCATTTCTCAGGCAGAAATGTAGATAACAATAATGAAATCATGTTCCCCAAACAAGTGCAAGAACCACAGAGTCAAGAATAGGTTAAATATACAAATAAAATAAAATCAATTAAAAACAATAGCACATCAACATAAAAACATATAAACATAAAGCTGGAGCCTGAGGACAGTGTCCAAAAGCACAACATCACTATTAATCATAAAACACCTCAAGTTATTTGAAAGTTCTGAGGACAAAGAACACACAAACACACAATGCCTCAGTGATTCACAGAAGTATATCACAGATCACAGAACTATATCAGGGTGTCATTTCTCAGGCAGAAATGTAGATAAAAATAATGAAATCCTGTTCCCCAAACAAGTGCAAGAACCACAGAGTCAATAATAGGTTAAATATACAAATAAAATCAATTAAAAACAATAGCACTTTAACATAAAAACATAAACATAAATCTGAAAGCGTTGCTCAAACTCCCGTAACAGTCCCGTTATTTTATCTTTGAACCGCTTCATGTCTGCCACATGTTGGATCGCGCACACATTTTTCAGACAGGGGAAGTGAGCTGCATCACCACCGGCAAGTTGCGTCTCCCACAATGACAGCTTCAACTTGAAAGAACGTATGCTGTCATAATACTGCGTGACAACTTTGTTGCGCCCTTGCAGCTGTTTGTTCAAGTTATTCAGGTGCTCTGTAACATCCACCATAAATGCAAGGTCCTGCATCCATTCTGCAGAATGAAATTCTAACACTGGTTTGCCCTTTTCTTCCATGAACTGTTCAATTTCTTCTCGGAAATCAAAGAAACGCCTCAGCACAGCACCTCGGCTTAACCATCTTACCTCAGTGTGGTATGGCAGGCCATAGATGTGGTCTTTCTCTCTGAGAAGGCTGTCAAACTGACGGTGATTCAGGCTTCTGGATCGGATGAAATTAACAGTTTGGATGACCAGTCCACTCCGACCCTGTCCAGCGCGCCGACGAGTGCGGTAAAAATATCAGCTGCTGTCGTTGTATCTGTCATCGGCACCAACTCCACGAACTCCTCGGTGACGGTCAATGTGTCATCAACTCCGCGGATGAAAATGGCCAGTTGTGCAACATCTGTAATGTCCGTGCTTTCATCAATTGCAACCGAAAACGCAATAAATGACTTTACTTTTTGCTTCAACTGGCTGTCCAAATCCACTGAAAGATCGGAAATCCTGTCTGCAACTGTGTTTCTTGTCAGGCTGATATTTGCAAAAGCCTGCCGCTTTTCAGGGCACACAATCTCCGCTGCCTTCATCATGCATGTTTTTACAAATTCACCCTCACTAAATGGTTTTGAAGCCACTGCGATTTCATTAGCAATGAGGTAGCTAGCTTTCACTGCAGCGTCACTGATGTCTCGGCTGTGAGTAAACACAGACTGCTGTTTCTTCAGACCCGCCAACAGTTCATTCACCTTCTCTCATCTCCGCTGTCCTTGAAAGTTGTCATATTTGTCGGCATGAAGACTCACATAGTGGCGACGAAGGTTATATTCTTTCAGCACTGCAACATGCTCTGAACACACCAAACATACAGCTTTCCCATTCAATTCCGTGAATAAATAGGATGACCATTTTTCTTGGAACACTCTGCACTCTGCGTCCACTTTTCTCTTTTTTGACAGAGACATATTGGGGCAATGAGGGTGCCAAAGCACATAATGTTAAAAGTAGAAGCCGTAATAAATATCGCGGGCAAAACAAAGTAGCTCATTGGCTGCACGTGCTTGACCTACTTGCTCTGCCCCGGTATAAACAGTTTGCTTGCTTAACACAATCGCTATTGCGCCATCCAGTGGACGCAATTGGAACAGCAGTTTATTTTATTGAAAAATTGCAGCGGGCTGTACGTTTGACACCCCTGTGTTAAGCGATAGATGGGAAGGGTTGAATGGAGCTGAAGGGTGGGACTAATAAGAACTACTAACAATAAGATAACGCATGTAAAATATACTGTGTCCGTAGAATGTAAATAGGTTCAGAACTTTTGTGAAACAGCACAGTTAAAAATATATGGCAAATAGAAATCAAACTGAATGGACATCAGAAATAGGTGAGAGAGGTTGAGGGTAGAGGAAGGACTAAAAACAAACAAAATATAACTATTGTAAAATAGATTGTGTCCGTAAAATGTATATAGTATGTATAAGCTGGAGGTAGAAGCCTAAGTGTTGTTGTTCATTAGTTTACTCCAATTAGGGGAGGGGTGGTAGGGTTAGTGGAAAATAGTAAAGGTAAATATATTTAAAAAAAATATGTATATATATACAGTACCAGTCAAAAGTTAATTTTGACTATTTTCTACATTGTAGAATAATAGTGCAGACATCAAACTATGAAATAACACATGGAATCATGTAGTAACCAAAAAAGGGATAAACAAATCAAAATATATGTTATATTTGAGATTCTTCAAAGTAGCCACCCTTTGCCTTGATGACAGCTTTGCACACTCTTGGCATTATCTCAACCAGCTTCATGAGGTAGTCACCTGGAATGCATTTCAATTAACAGGTGTGCCTTAAAAGTTAATTTGTGTAATTTCTTTCCATCTTAATGCGTTTGAGCCAATCAGTTGTGTTGTGACAAGGTGGGGGTGGTATACAGAAGATAGCCCTATTTGGTAAAAGACCAAGTCCATATTATGGCAAGAACATCTCAAATAAGCGAAGAGAAACGACAGTCCATCATTACTTTAAGACATGAAGGTCAGTCAATACAGTTTCTTCAAGTGCAGTCTTAAAAACCATCAAGTGCTATGAAGAAACTGGCTCTCATGAGGACCACCACAGGAATGGAAGACCCAGAATTACCTCTGCTGCAGAGGATAAGTTCATTAGAGTTACCAGCCTCAGAAATTGCAGCCTAAATAAATGCTTCACAGTGTTCAAGTCACAGACACATCTCAACATCAACTGTTCAGAGGAGACTGTGTGAATCAGGCCTTCATGGTCGATTTGCTGCAAAGAAACCACTACTAAAGGACACCAGTAATAAGAAGAGACTTGCTTGGGCCAAGAAACACGAGCAATGTACATTAGTCATAGTCCAAATTGGCGGTTCCAACCGCCGTGTCTTTGTGAGAAGCGGTGTGGGTGAACGAATGATCTCTGCATGTGTATTTCCTAAAGCCTAAAATAGTATTTTTCCTTGTTTTACCATCCTTGTGAGGACTTCTGGTCCCTGCAAGGATAGTAAATCCCTAAAACACACACACGCACACACACACATTATGCACAGCACACGGACAAGCCTAAGGCTACAATCCGTCTCACCACTTTCCTGTCTCAGAGTTCTGAACTAGAATGTGTAATGCTAATGAGGTGTGTTAGGAGTTCCTTTTCCTGGTCCAATCACAGAGGGCATTGTTTACACTCGCTGGGCGTTTCCATGGGGACGGGGTCGCTCTGTGGTGAGGGAAAGTCTCACGGACACAGATGGACGGATTGACGCGTGATGACAACCTTAATCGACTCAGAATGTCTCAAGCACACACACGCACATACATACACACACAGGCGCAAGGAACAGAACTGGCACTCACACCGGAACAGATGTGTGACAGATGGGACCCAGGAACGCACTAAGATCCACAGCACACGCTCTTACACACACACACACACAAACACATTACACAGTACACACACGCACAATGCTTATATGCAGTCACATACATATGCCTTATGGTGCAGTGTTCATGTTCACTAGGTACGAAATGGGAGAAGAACGTTTGGCTACGTTGTGCTGTACTGAACATGACCCCTGTTAGCTGGGTCAGAGCTAAGGGCTAGGGGTTGTGGTGCTGGTTCCTTTGTGACTCTGATGTTAAAGTGATGGGCTGTACATCTGTGGTTGCTATTTTCTGCCATTCCCTGTTTGTCTCTCTGACACTGACCCTGTTTCTGACTCGCCTTTTGGAGGAACTCTGTCTCAGAGGAACCAGAACTACCACTTTCCTTCTGTATCGATTCACCATGGTCAGGCAATGGCACACACTGCCCTCTACTCTCTCTCTCTCTCTCTCTCTCTCTCTCTCTCTCTCTCTCTCTCTCTCTCTCTCTCTCTCTCTCTCTCTCTCTCTCTCTCTCTCTCTCTCTCTCTCTCTCTCTCTCTCTCTCTCTCTCTCTCGCTCTCTCTCTCTCTCTCTATCTCTCTCTAACTCTCTCTCTCTAACTCTTTTTAACTCTCTCTCTCTCTATCTATCTCTATCTTTCTCTCTCTCTCTCTCTCTCTCGCTCTCTCTCTTTCTCTACTTCTCTCTCTCTTCCTCTCTCTTTCTCTACCTCTCTCTCTTTCATACACACTCTCTATATCTCTCTCTTTCCCCCTCCACTCTTTCTTTTGTGTCACGTTGTTTCCAAATGCAGGTTTCTGGCTTTAGTGACACAAACACAAAGTCACCCTGTGGTGACTGGCTCTTATACGCTCTCCTCCTCTCATCCTCTCCTCCCTCTCTTCCTTCCTTTCCTACTTTTGGGGTACAGTATTACACAAGCTCCTCTGATGTGTAATCTGTAACATCAATGTTTCTTTTCAGAATAGTTTCATTCACGTAACACTTTACAAATGGTTATGAGTTATGTGTGTGTGTGTGTGGCAACAGTCATCAGAATGTTACTCCTAGGTAGCTAGCTAGCAAACGTAGCTACACATAATAATACCAAAGTCAATATCAGCATGTAAAGTAGCTAGCTAGCTGTAAAATCACCTAAACAAACTACACTATCGATTTAGGAGTCTACAATCTCACAATGTTCAACCTGCAGATCGATGTGCCTGACATTCGCAACGGCAACATGCAATGCACCCTGGACTGAAGAGACAGACAAATAGGAGAAATATGTTAGACCCTCTGTTATATTACACATTTCTCGAGGTAGGACTATCACAAAAATATGATAAATGGCTCATTCGAGAGAAGACAACTCCCGTGTTATGACATTGGCCAGTATTGAAATCTGTACAGTATGATAGACGTTTTCGCGATCTAAACGTCGTATTCCTATTAACTTCCAGTGTAGTGAGAGCAGCTTTATCGCAATGCTACGTCATACCGGCCAGATTTTTGCCTGCTTGAATGGTAATAGTTCAGATACACATGAAAACATGAAATGACCCAGGGAATCAATAGAATATCACTAAAAGATAAACGAAACAAAATAACATTAAAAATAGGTGAATCTTTACTTTAAGTGACAAGTGGATTTTGCACCCCTCAAACACAGGAAACAGATGGCTGAAAAAGACAGATTCTCAGGTGGGTGGGGTGTTGCTAGTGCGTGTACTCCTGTGTGTCTGCCTCAGCCTCCACCACAACCACACCAGCTGTAATATACATCTGCATGAATTCTGACCTAAACACCCTGCCAACCGATCTGACAAATTACACACAGTCACAAAATATCAGAACACACACAAAACATGACAACACCAGCACAGACCAGCTCTGTAAATACAAAACAAGAATCACTCCACACCACTACATCTGTTTATTTACTGTGGGAATGATAGGGTCTTTGTTTCAGCCCCCCGCTGTGTCTCTTTCTCTCTCTCTCTCACACACACACACACACACACACACACACACACACACACACACAAACACACACAGAGAGAGAGCGAGAGTTCTACCTAGCTCAGCAGTTTGGGGCTCTTGTTGAGATCCCATTGAAAGTGATCTCAAAAGGGGCAGAAGATAAATATTAGAGTGTGTGATGTAGAGGTGTGTTTATTCTACTCACTAATGATGTTTAAAGACTTTCCATCATCACGCCGGTCCTCTGGACTGTTTCTTCTCTCTCTTCAGTGAGTCAGACATGGTAAACGCTTGTAGTTTTCCACCAAATCATCACCACAGGAGAGACCAGGGATATATCAGAGGGCGCACCAGCCTAAACTCTGTTTACTCACCTTATTATTTATTTTATTTATTTATTTATATTTTAGGAATAGTGGTTACACACCTTTTACGCCAAATTAGCATTGTTAGCATTAGCTTTTACTTGCTGCCCATCATCTCTATACTTGCATTCAGTGTTTCCTCATCTTTTTAACCCCCCACTTTTTTTAGCAATCTAAAAAGCTCTGTTTATGTTCTTGTAGCTGAGGTAAAGGCATTCCTTCTCCCCCCACTGAGGTTCAGTCATGGGTTGAGCTCATGTTGAGGTGACTTGGATTATAGGCCTTCATACCTGGGTGGTTTTAGGAGAGCCCGTCTCCCCCCCGTCCCCGTCTCCCCTCTCCTCACCCGTCTGCCTTCCCCTCCCACCTCTGACTTCCCTGTCTTCCTCTCTTCACTTCCCCCTGGCCCCCTCCCCTCTCCTCCTCCCCAGTACTGGAATGTATTATCTGGAATCAGTCTATTTTACTCAACAGTAATAAAAGTGTGTGTGTCTGTGTGTGTGTAATAAAGAGTGGTTCATGGCGTAATGCCCACAGCCTCTTTAGGGCAGGATATTACAGGGGTCTGGAACACCTCTGGATTTATTAACACGCTGGGAGAAAGAGTGTGTGTGTGTGTGTCATCTTATCTGAAAATATACTGAGCCCCTCTCCCATATCCTCTTCGCTTCTCTCTCCCCTCTCCTCTTCTCTCTCCCCACTCCTCTTCTGTATTACACTATTACGACTTAATAGGGAGTGAGGTGTCATTTGAGACAGCCTCTGTGGCACACTGAACCCTGCTTCCTACTAACACCTATATCCTTTAGGACCCAGAAACTCAACTCCATGTCCACACTGACCCTTTTGAGATGCTTTGGGACAGACAGCCTGAAGCCCAGTCAGGTGCCAGTATGGCCTTAAACTACAGTTTTGTCACCAAAGGCCCATATACTACCCACCACTGTGACCTGTACGCTCTTGTTGGCTGGTCCTCACTACATATTCGTCGCCAAACCCACTGGCTCCAGGCCATCTATAAATCACTGCTAGGCAAATCCCCGCCTTATCTTAGCTCATTGGTCACCATAGCAACACCCACCCGTAGTATGCGCTCCAGCAGGTATATCTCACTGGTCATCCCCAAAGCCAACACCTCCTTTGGCCGCCATTCCTTCCAGTTCTCTGCTGCCAATGACTGGAACGAATTGCAAAAATCTCTGAAGCTGGAGACTCTTATCTCCCTCACTAACTTTAAGCATCAGTTGTCAGAGCACCTTACCGATCACTGCACCTGTACACAGCCCATCTGAAATTAGCCCACCCAACTACCTCATTCCCATATTGTTATTTATTTTGCTCATTTGCACCCCAGTATCTCTATTTGCACATCATCTCTTGCACATCTATCATTCCAGTGTTAATACTAATTGTAATTATTTTGCACTATGGCCTATTTATTGCCTTACCTTCATAACTTGCTACATTTGAACACACTGTATATATATTTTCTGTTGTATTTTTGACTTTATGTTTTGTTTACCCCATATGTAACTCTGTGTTGTTGTTTTTTATCGCACTGCTTTGCTTTATCTTGGCCAGGTCGCAGTTGTAAATGAGAACTTGTTCTCAACTGGCTTACCTGGTTAAATAAATAAAAAAACTGTGCATTATGCTTTAGGTTAGGTTCTCATAGCCTAGAAACACTGCAGAACAGACAGTGGAACCTTGGGTGATGCAGTTCTACAGGACCCTGTAGAACTGCATCACCCAATATTCCACTTTTAGGGTGAACTTTTGTAAATGCACCCTAATGATATAGATAGCACTATTTATTAATAAACTGTGGTTGTACACTGAGTGTACAAAACATTAAGAACACCTTCCTAATAGTGAGTGGCACCACCCCTTTTGCCCTCAGAACAGCCTCAATTAGTTGGGGCATGGACTCTACAAGGTTTGAAAGTGTTCCACAGGGATGCTGGCCCATGCTGACTCCAATACTTCCCACAGTTGTGTCAAGTTGGCTGGATGTCTTTTGGGTGATGGACCATTCTTGATACACACGCGAAACCTTTGAGCATGTAAAACCCAGCAGCGTTGCAGTTCATGATACAAACCGGTGCGCCTGGCACCTACTACCATACCCCGTTCAAAGGCATTAAAACATATTTTGTCTTTCCCACTCACCCTCTGAAATGGCACACATGCACAGTCCATGTCTCAAGGCTTTAAAATCCTTCTTTAACCTGTCTCCTTCATCTACACTGATTGAAGTGGATTTAACAAGTGACATCATTGTTTTTGTTGTTGTTGTTTTTAGTCATTTAGCAGACATTCTTATCCAGAGCAACTTACAGTTAGTGAATGCATACATGTTTTTTTGTTTGTTTTGTTTTTTGTTATACTGGCCCCCCGTGGGAAACGAACCCACATCCCTGCCGGCCAAACCCTCCCCTACCTTGGACGACGCTGGACCAATTGTGCACCGCCCATGGGTCTCCCGGTCGCGTCCGGCTGCGACAGAGCCTGGACTCGAACCAGGATCTCTAGTGGCACAGCTAGCACTGCGATGCAGTGCCTTAGACCACTGCGCCACTCGGGAGTCGAATAAGGGATCATACTGTAGCTTTCATCTGGATTCACCTGGTCAATCTATGTCATGGAAAGAGCAGGTGTTCAGTGTAGATGTTAAGCACATTTCTGTTCTCATCCTCATCTCATAGTGATTCCCATCAATGACCAGCCTCAATGACCGCAAGTCATATATACATCAACCGTGGGTCCGCTGCTTGAGAGCAAAACATCTGTTATGTGTGAGTGCGTGCTAGCACGTGCGTGTGTCTGTGTATCTGTGTGTGTGTAAAGTGATGTGATAGATGAGGCCTGCTGCTTGTGATTACTTCCTATGGTAAGAGGGTCTCGTGGGCTGGGGAGTCGTGTGCTAAGTGTTCTGGGAGGGCAGATGCCTTTTCATGGAGCAAAATTCTAAGACGTGAAGCCTAGATTGGAATAGGAAAAAGCCCCCCTGCCACACCATCACACACAAATCCAGCCCCCACAATTAGATCATAGAGATATGCTGAACCACACACATTCCACACACACATTCCACACACACAGCCACACACACACACACACACACTTATCTTCACACGTCTTGGGCAGGATTGATGGTTGGAAACTCTCTTTCTTCCAATGGGACTCATAACTCTGGACACTGATATTAGGACCAGACTGACACGAACGGAGAGGAGGGGAGGGGAAGAGAGGAGAGGAGAGGAGAGGAGAGGGGAGGAGGGGAGAGGAGTTCTGATCAGTTGTTTTGACAGGCACCTGTGACTACATGCGTTCGTCTATACATACTGAACTCAGTTGTGACCCACATACCCAAAACAAGCAATGAACATGTATGTTTGAGTGTACAGTATAGGCCTATACGTAAGCGTGTGTGTTGGACATTTGTGTTTAATTTGCTGGCGGAGGGAAGGGGACTCAACCTGGCTGAGATGGGAGAAGGCTGTCATCGCTGTGTGAGGACTGGTCTGCCCTGTTCAGCACCCTCTTCTCCCTAATGGCTTCCAGTCACTCGTAAAGACAGGGGAAAAACACTGAGCCATGGGAAACCGTGACAGAGGAGGAGCCTTGAGCCCCCTCAGATGGCTTGTGTGTGTATGTGTGGGTGTGTGTTTGCGCGTGTGTGTGTCAGAGTGCCTTCAGAATGAAAGACCTCACGGACAGACTACCAGTTCACCAAAAGAGACGAAAAACATCCCCAGAGAGAGGGAGAGAGAGAGAGAGAGCAATAGCGAAAGAGAAAGAGAGAGAGCAGAGGCCCATTACAGTATATTGGCACTGTGTATCAAATCAAATCAAAGTTTATTGGTCGTGTACACAGATTTGCAGATGTTATCGCAGGTGCAGTGAAATGCTTGTGTTTCTAGCTCCAACAGTAATACCTAGCAATAGAAAATAATTCACACATAATCCAAAGTGGAGTCACTTCATGCAGGCTGCTATTACACCTTCCTCACCAGCTCTCATCACACACCACCTCAGCCTCATTAAGACGTGATGCACTCCAGTCCTAATCATCCCTAGCAGTATATGGATCTGAAGTAGAAGAGCTGAGAGTTATTACTGTCTGAATCCACGGTTGAGGAGAGGGAAGGGGGGAATGGCCTGTACTTCTCTCACCTACCTATGGGCTTCCATTATACTGACATAAACACCTGAAACGTTTTTCTCTTCACTGACAGACACATAGTATGGAGGTGTGTGTGTGTGTGTGTGTGTGTGTGTGTGTGTGTGTGTGTGTATTTGTGTGTGTCTGATATTATAACACTCAAATCCTAAGATAGCTGATCTGCCCACCCAGACTCTCATCGAAATGAAAAAGGGCCCCTAACCTTAACATGTGTGTGCATTTGGGATGTGTGCATGTGTTTTGTTATCTAGAACACCTTTGAAGTAAACAAGTGGTTTCTCCTCATTGACTCGTGATATAGAGGTGTGTGTATGGAGGGGGTATGTGTAAGCTGATCCAGCTCGTCAGCATTTCTCCTCCATCGGCACAAATCATCCCATTTTCCTGTTAATGGGAAATAACCTACCTACCTACCTGCTGTACCTACATCCATCTGTAACTGTCCTGTTCTGAGGTCCATGTGCAAGTAACGGTCAGTTTCCATTGATCTCCACTATGTATCTGCTTGCTATTATGTCCCTTTTTCCAGACAGACACACAGACAGGCAGGCAGGCAGGCAGGCAGACAGACAGACACCAATGTGTGTATTTATAAACCCCCTGGAACAAGAGCACACTGAGCCATGTACACTGTGAGCTA